>NC_091263.1:19411439-19714469 GCF_042477335.2 Ovis canadensis
CTGGGGTGCAGGGGTCACCTACATTTCCATACCTACCAGACCACTTCCTTGCCTAGACTTCCCTTCTCCCTATGTCCACTTTTGCCCATCCCCAGGTAGGAGAGAAGGGGCTACTTAGAGAGAAGAAGACAATCAATTATACTGTATCCAAGTTTTGTTTTTTATGGGGTATTCTCACAAGACTTTGCTTGTGTAATTAATGTTCCTTTAAAAGTGAAATCTCCTTTTTGTGTTGAGACCATGCAGTGTCTGATGGAGAAGGCAATGGCACCCCACTCCAGTATTCTTGCATGGATGGAGGAGTCTGGTTGGCTACAGTCCATGGGGTCGCGCAGAGTCAGACATGACTGAACAACTTCACTTTCACTTTCACGCATTGGAGAAGGAAATGGCAACCCACTCCAGGGTCCTTGCCTTGAGAATCCCAGGGATGGGCTAGCCTGGTGGGTTGCCGTCTATGGGGTCACACAGAGTCAGACACGACTGAAGTGACTTAGCAGCAGCAGCAGCAGTGTCTGAATTCAGGGATTCTACCTGGCATCTCTATGCCTCTTCTTCCCAATGCATTAAATAGAACAGTAATTATAATAAGTATCCAATAAGTGTCAGTTTATTAATAAATACAGTTGATGAATGATCAATATAGAATTAACATCAGCAATCCTTCATCAGTGACACCCACTGTGACCTGGGAAAGCTGCTGCATGCCCAGATTCTTCCTTTGAAAAGCAGGGACAAAAAATAGGAATCATAATAACAGGGCACAAATTAGAAGCTGGTATGAAAGCATAAACTGCAGTCATAATACTTTAGAAATGACATGTGGACTAACAGTTTTAATAATTATTGACAAAAACACTATAAAACTCTTGGAAAGCATAGGAAGAACACTGACATAAATCACAGCAAGTTTTTTTTTTTGACCCACCTCCTAGAGTAATGAAAATAAAAATAAACAAATGGAACCTAATTAAGCTTAAAAATTTTGTACAGTAAAGAAAACCATAAACAAGACAAAAAGACAGCCCTCCAAATCAAAGAAAACAATTGCAAATGAAGCAACTGACAAGGGATTAATCTCCAAAATATAAATATGCAAACATCTCAAGCAGATCAATATTGGAAAAACAAACAACCCAATAAAAAAAAAACTGAGCAGGAGACCTAAAAAGACATTTCTCCAAAAAAGACATATAGATGGCCAAGAAGCACATGAAAAGAGGCTCAACAGCACTAATTATCAGAGAAATACAGATCAAAAGTCAAGTAGCATCCAAGGTCAGTAGCGGCCGTGAGGAGCTACCCCATGTCCAAGGTAAGGGGCAGCAGCTGCACTTTACTGGAGCAGCCGTGAAGAGATACCCCACATCCAAGGTAAGAGAAACCCCGGTAAGATGGTAGGCGCTGAGAGAGGGCATCAGAGGGCAGACAGACTGAAACCACAATCACAGAAAACTAAACAAACTAACCACATGGACCACAGCCTTGTTGAACTCAGTGAAACTAAGCCATGCTGTGTGGGGCCACCTAAGATTAACATGTCTTGGTGGACAGTTCTGACAAAATGTGGTCCACTGGAGAAGGGAATGGCAAACAACTTCAGTATTCTTGCCTTGAGAACCCCATGAACAGAATGAAAAGGCAAAAGAGAGAACACTGAAAGAGGAACCCCCCAGGTCAGTAGGTACCCAGTATGCTACTGGAGATCAATGCAGAAATAACTCCAGAAAGAATGAAGGGATGGAGCCAAATCAAACACAACACCCAGCTGTGGATGTGACTGGTGATAGAAATAAGGTCCGATACTGTAAAGAGCAATATTGCATAGTAACCTGGAATGTTAGGCCCATGAATCAAGGCAAATTGGACGTGGTCAAACAGGAGATGGCAAGAGTGAATGTCGACATTCTAGGAATCAGCGAACTAAAATGGACTGGAATGGGTGAATTTAACTCAGATGACCATTATATCTACTACTGTGGGCAAGAATCCCTCAGAAAAAATGCAGTAGCCATCATAGTCTACAGAAGGGTCCAAAATGCAGTACTTGGATGGAATCTCAAAGAGGACAGAACAGTCTCTGTTCGTTTCCAAGGCAAACCATTCAATATCACAGTGATCCAAGTCTATGCCATGACCAGTAATGCTGAAGAAGCTGAAGTTGAACGGTTCTATGAAGACCTACAAGACCTTTTAGAACTAACACCCAAAAAAGATGTCCTTTTCTTTTTTTTTTTAATTTTTATTTTTACTTTATTTTACTTTACAATACTGTATTGGTTTTGCCATACATTGACATGAATCCACCACAGGTGTACATGTGATCCCAAACATGAACCCCCCTCCCACAACCCTCCCCACAACATCCCTCTGGGTCATCCCCGTGCACTAGCCCCATTATAGGGTACCGGAATGCAAAAGTAGGAAGTCAAGAAACACCTGGAGTAACAGGCAAATTTGGTCTTGGAGTACAGAATGAAGCAGGGAAAAGGCTAATAGACTTTTGCCAAGAGAATGCACTAGACATCACAAACACCCTCTTCCAAAAACACAAGAGAAGACTCTACACATGGACATCACCAGGTAGTCAACACTGAAATCAGATTGATTATATTCTTTGAAGCGAAAGATGGAGAAGCTCTATACAGTTAGCAAAAACAAGACTTGGAGCTGACTGTGGCTCAGATCATGAACTACTTATTGCCAAATTCAGACTTAAACTGAAGAAAGTAGCTGAAACCACTAGACCATTCAGGTATAACCTAAATAAATTCCCTCACCATTATACAGTGGAAGTGAGAAATAGATTTAAGGGACTAAATCTGATAGAGTGCCTGAAGAACTATGGACAGAGATTCATGACGTTGTACAGGAGACAGGGATCAAAACCATCCCCAAGAAAAAGAAATGCAAAAAAAGCAAAATGGCTGTCTGAGGAGGCCTTACAAATAGCTGTGAAAAGAAAAGAAGCAAAAAGGAAAGATATACCCATTTGAATGCAGAGTTCCAAAGAATAGCAAAGGGAGATAAGAAAGCCTCCTCAGTGATCAGTGCAAAGGAATAGAGGAAAACAATAGAATGGGCAAGATTAGAGATCTCTTCAAGAAAATTAGAGATACCAAGGGAACATTTCATGCAAAGATGGGCTCAATAAAGGACAGAAATGGTATGAACCCAACAGAAGCAGAAGATATTAAGAAGAGGTGGCAAGATTACACAGGAGAACTACACAAAAAAGATCTTCACAACCCAGATAATCACAATGGTGTGATCACTCACCTAGAGCCAGACATTCTGGAATGCATAGCCAAGCGGGCCTTAGGAAGCCCCACCACGAACAAAGCTAGTGGAGGTGATGGAATTCCAGGTGAGCTATTTTAAATCCTGAAAGATGATGCTGTGAAAGTGTTGCACTCAATATGCCAGCAAGTTTGGAAAAGTCACCAGTGGCCATAAGACTGGAAAAAGTCAGTTTTCCTTCCATTCCCAAAGAAAGGCAATGCCGAAGAATACTCAAACTACTGCACAATTGCGCTCATCTCACACGCTAGAAAAATAATGCTCAAAATTCTCCAAGCCAGGCTTCAACAGTATGTGAACCGTAAACTTCCAGATGTTCAAGCTGGAACCAGAGATCAAATTGCCAACATCCGCTGGATTATGGAAAAAGCAAGAGAGTTCCAGAAAAACATCTATTTCTGCTTTATTGACTATGCCAAAGCCTTTGACTGTGTGGATCACAATCAACTGTGGAAAATTCTGAAAGAGACGGGAATACCAGACCCCCTGATCTGCCTCTTGAGAAATCTATATGCAAGTCAGGAAGCAACAGTTAGAACCGGACATGGAACAACAGACTGGTTCCAAAGAGGAAAAGGAGTATGTCAAGGCTATATATTGTCACCCTGCTTATTTAACTTCTATGCAGAGTACATCATGAGAAACACTGGGCTGGAAGAAGCACAAGCTGGAATCAAGATTGCCAGGAGAAATCTCAATAACCTCAGATATGCAGATGACACCACCCTTAGGGCAGAATGTGAAGAACTAAAGAGCTTCTTGATGAACGTGAAAGAGGAGGTGAAAAAGTTGGCTTAAAGCTCAACATTCAGAAAACTAAGATCATGGCATCTGGTCCCATCACTTCATGGCAAATAGATGTGGAAACAGTGGAAAAACTGAGAGACTTTATTTTGGGGGACTCAAAATCACTGCAGATGGTGACTGCAGCCATGAAATTAAAAGACATTTACTCCTTGGGAGGAAAGTTATGACCAACTTAGACAGAATATTAAAAAGCAGAGACATTCCTTTGCCCACAAAGGTCCATCTAGTCAAGGCTATGGTTTTTCCAGTAGTCATGTATGGATGTGAGAGCTGGACTATAAAGAAAGCTCAGCATCAAAGAATTGATGCTTTTGAACTATGGATTTTCGAGAAGACTCTTGAGAGGACTGCAAGGAGATCCAACCAGTCCATCCTAAAGGAGAGATCAGTCCTGAGTGTTCATTGGAAGAACTGATACTGAATCTGAAACTCCAATCCTTTGGCCATCTGATGCAAAGAGCTGACTCATTGGAAAAGACCCAGATGCTGGGAAAGATTGAGAGCAGGAGGAGAAGGGGACGACAGAGGATGAGATGGTTGGATGGCCTCACCAACTCAATGGAGATGAGTTTGAGTAAACTCTGGGAGTTGGCAATGGACAGGGAGGCCTGGCATGCTGTGGTCCATGGGGTGGCAAAGAGTCGGACACGACTGAGCAGCTGAACTCAACTGAACAGATCAAAACTACAATGAGGTATCACTTCACACTGGTCTGAATGGCCATCATCAAAGATCTGGAGAGGGTGCGGAGAGAAGGGAACCCTCTTGCACTGTTGTTGGGAATGTAAATTGGTACAACCACTATGGGGAACAGTATGAAAGTTCCTTAGAAAACTAAAAAGAGGACTACCATATGACACAGCAATCCTACTACTGGTTTACATACCCTGAGAAAACCATAACTCAAAAGGATTCATGTACCCCAGTGTTCACTGCAGCACACTGCAGCTACTGTTCATTTACAGTAACCAGGACAAGGAAGTAACATAGATGCCCATCAACAAGAGGAATGGATAAAGAAGTGGTGGTGCATATATACAATGGAATATCACTGGGCCATAACAAAGGAACAAGATTGGGTCACTTGCAGAGGCATGGATTGGCCAAGAAAAATGCCCATGAGTTTTGAGTTAAGTTTTACTGGGGGAAAAATTAGGACTAGAACCAGAATACAGTATTTCAGATAGCAGAGAAATTGCACAGAGGAGCGGGGGGAGAGGTCTATACTATACTATACTTGGGATTTTGGTGAGGGGCATACATGCAAGGAGATGATAAGAGTTAATTTCAAGCTTTCTTCTAGGCATTTTTTTGTTCTTTCAAAATTCTGAGAATCGTAAAACCAGTTTTTTATCGAACTTTCTCTGTGCATGTATAAAGAACTGATTTTGGATGTCAACGACAAATTGGTGCTTGCCATCTACCCCTACAAGGACTAAGTCATATACTGCTTCAGCTGCTGACTTTAAACACCCCCTGAATGGAGTTTAGAGTAGAGAGCAGAAACGAGGCACCCTGTGCTCTGGGAAAAACTGACAGAACAGGTCTTCACACAGTTATTTCAGAAGCCAATTTCATAAACCCAATTCTTGTATCTCCTCATATCTAGAAAAGCATTAAGTTCCTGCATGGTGATGGCTGCTCCTGGTGACAAGAAGAAACCTTCTGCAAAAAAAGATGCGCTGGATTGAATGTACTGCCCTTCACCAAATCACATCTATACTGACCTTCCCCCCTGCCTCCTGGGAGCAGTTTCTCGGAGCTATCTGAAATACGGTCTCCCCAGCTGTAGTCATCATTCTGTGCCCAATAAAACTTAACTCACAACTTTCATGTGCATTTTTTTTTAAAGTCAGCATGGAGTTTCAAAAGTTTCACCTTAACCAGTTTTCTCTGGAGTCTGAAGAATATTATCGGTGGCTACACAATGTTTAAAAAACAATCATCTTTCTCTTTAGTCATATTTTTATAGCTAAAATCCTTCTTAATAAATTGCACCTGAATTCACCACTTTACAAAAGGCCACCAATCACTCAATGAAATACACACACACATGCACACACACCTAAAGACAGAACTATCACAAACCCTCCAGAGGATATGGAGTCCCATACAAACACTTCCCAACAAAAACAGGCCTCGATGGCAGACATACATCAGAACCAACTGGCAAAAATGCCCAAATAGCACTTCATGCTCAAAAGAAAAGTTAGCTGGGTACACCCCAGAGGACTTAGTCTTGGAGTTCTTCAGCTAGTCCAGAAGCATCTTTCCATTCCAACAAGGAAAAGCATACATTGGCAGCCTGTGCTGAGCAGGAGAGAAGCTGGGAGGATCCTGGAAACAAATGGTTTCAGCAACTACTGGGAACATCCCCCAAACCCCCTCCCAGGGCCAGAGAGCCATGAGCAGAAGCTCCTCACATCCTTCCCAGTGGGGCTTCATGGTGGCAGCTCAGCGTGGGGGAAACCCCACCCTGGGAACCAGCTATCTCGAGAGCCTGGCCTCACCTGGGCACCAAAACCTGTTAGTGAAAGTGGTTCCACGCCGGGGTCCAGCCCCAGTTGGATCCAGGGTAATCGAAGGGTGAACGGCGTCGGCGACTAGGGGAGATTTATTAGAGATATAAAGGAAGATTAGGAAAGAAAGTGTAATGGAGAAAATAGAGGAGAAAAGAGGCTGACATTCCTTGGTTTACACAGAAAGTCAATAAAGTCTCGAGACAAGAGACCTGCACAATTTACATAGGCCACAGGCGCCCTCCTGGTCTCCCAAGGGAGTGAAGATGCAGGGCGCCTTCCCGTTCAGGTCTTAGAAGCCCAGGCAAATAAGTAAACACGGTGGACCTCTGTGCTCCAGATGGGAATCAGCCTGAAAAGGAGAGTAAGAAAAGACAACACAGGAAAACCAGTCTTTCAGGGAACTGGTCCACCTCTTTATTTTTCAGGAAAGCTTTTATACTTTAAGTTGTACATAGAGATAAATGGAAAATACAAAGTCATGCAGGGTCAGCAGTCCTGGCCCTTGTTGATACCAGGCACTTCTTTATGCATGCATACAAAGGTCTTAGGTGGTTTTACATCATCTTCAGGCCAGGGGGCCTGCTAACATTTTATGGCCCTTTCTTTCTGATAATGGTCAGTCAACCAGAAAACTCATTTTCTCCAAGGGTGATTTTTCTTAAGTCAGGCGCCACCCTCCAAAGGCACCAGATAAAGTTGTGTTCCTACAGGGCAAAGGTGCAGTGGGCTATAATCAAGAAAAGAATTTACTAGCCCAAGGTTTAACATGATTAATATCAAAGGTTATTACTTATTTTTTCTATATGCTAGTTATATCAGTTAATGTATACAGAGGATAAGGGATTTGGAGGCTTAGCAGCAAATATTGGCTCAACAATGAAACCCTCCACCAGTATTATTCTAACAATCCACTAATACTACACTAATAATTTCTAACTTCTCAAAAGGCTCTGTATTTAGAAAGTTTAGAGTGTCTCGTGCCTCTCACGGTTGGGAGGCTGTGAACAATCACATGTGTGGTTGTGAGAGTCCGCATAAACTTGTCAGGCAGGCTAGAGAGCTATCAGAGGAGTTTTTGGACTGAAACACTCTTGTTACACCCAGGAGACTTATTAACTGGAGCTCTAAATTAACTCTTTCCCAAAAAAGGTGGCGGGGGATAGCCGCCTGTTAATGTCAGAAGAGTTGGTGAAAGGCATAATACAATAAGGCAGACAGACTCTGGTTTTGGGGTAGATGCTCGAGAAAGTCCATGAGGGGGGTCCCTCAAGGCCTGATCTTGCCTTTGCCCTGTCAGGCCTCTTCCTCATGACATTTGCCATGGGCGGGATTCTCCACACTGGCTCCTGGCAGATCCAGGTGCTCCCACCTCAAAAGCCAATAAAGAGGCAGTGTTGGTGGAAAAGAAAGTTTGCTTTATTTTGAAGGCTGGTAACCAAAGAAGGAGGGCAGACTCCTGTCCAAAGCCTGACTTCCCACACTGACTGCCAGCGGACAAGAGCTCTTTTAGACAGAGGCAGGGAAAGGGCTCCCTGCAGAAACAGCAGGGTCATCTTGGAACTGGTCATCAGTGGTCTGACAATTGTCATCTTCATTAAGTATAGTTAATCTTCAGTTCCAAGTTAGTTTGTTCCCATTTCTTTGAATTCCCAGTCCTTGGAACTGTGACACCTTATGTTATAGCTACAGTTTGGTCTTTATGTGATTAACTTCTTCCATGTGGTGGAGGTTTCAGTATCTACAAGTCAGCTCACAGAACGTTTCTGAGTATTATCTACAGTCCTTGATGAGGAATGAAAGGTTCTTGACTTTGCTTGTGTCTTACTCAATCAGTCGTGTTCGACTCTTTGCGACCCCATGGGGTGTAGCCCACCAGGCTCCTCTGTCCATGTGATTTTCCAGACAAGAATACTGGAGTGAGTTGCCATTTCCACAGACTACATAATTGTTTTGTCCTGACTGACCACTTTGTTTCTGCATTTTCTCACTTCTCTGATTAAACTTATTCTTAGGCTAAAGTTTTTCCCCAGATGAAAGCTGGCTGAGAACATGGGGGCCAATGATTATAAGGGCTTCCCTTTTAGAAAGAAGGAATTGTTTGCATAAAAATAAGTTTTGTAATCTCCCACAATTCTATTGTTTTCTAGAAAGAAAAAAAAAAAAAGTATACCTCCCCCAGAAAGAGCCCAGCAGTCCATAGCTGGAACCACCTGGACTTTCTTAAAAACTGAATTTGCTTATTTTTTAAAATTGTATTTATTAACTTTTGGCCGTGCTGGGTCTTTGTTGCCACACAGGCTCTTCTCTAGTTGCGGTGATCGGGGACTACTCTCTAGCTGCAGTGTACAGGCCTCTCATTGTGGTGGCTTCTCTTGTTTGAGAGCACAGGCTCCGAGGCACATGGCCTTCAGCAGTTGTGATTCCCAGGCTCTAGACACAGGCTCAACAGCTGTGGTGCACAGACCTAGTTGCTCCAGGGCCTGCGGGATCTCCCCGGACCAGGGCTCAAACCCGTGTCTCCTGCACTGGCAGGCAGATTCTTTACCACTGAGCCACCAGAGAAGCCCCCACCTGGGCTTTTAGCGTGTGTGCTAGTTAGCATGTCAGAATAAGGGACACAGGATGAGCCATCTGTAGGTTCCAATCCCAACTGTACATCCTACCGTTTATGTGGTCGCCTCCTTTATACGATGATAATATGGTTGAGGGCAACCCTAAGAATTCACACATGTAAAACACTTGCTTCTGTCTTATCCAATTAATGGACTTCCCTGGTGGCTCAGACGGTAAAGCATCTTCCTACAATGCGGGAGACCTGGGTTTGATCCCTGGGTCAGGAAGATCCCCTGGAGTAGGAAATGGCAACCCACTTCAGTACTCTTGCCTGGGAAATCCCATGGATGGAGGGGCCTGGAAGGCTATAGTCCATGGGGTCGCAAAGAGCAGGACATGACGGAGCGACTTCAATTTACATCCAATTAATGGTAGCTGTTAAGATTACGAATGTCAATATCTACTGAACTCAGGCATCTGCAATATCTGAGAAATCACTTCTATAAACTCCTGGACCAGAAAATGTGTCCTGCTTAATGGCAGGTCACGGCCTGTGATGTCAGCAGGCTAGCATGGCGACAATAATAGTAAGAATTATTAGGGTCTCTTTAGACTAAGTCACAGGCTAAACATCACACATGTGCAATACCTTTTTTATTGATGCATAGTTGATTGACAATATTGTGTTAGTTTCAGGTGTATGGCAAAGGGATTCAGTTATATTTTTTTTCAGATACTTTTCCAGTATAGGTTATTGCAGGATATTGAATGTAGTTCCCTGTGCTATACAGTAAAATTCTTGTGGCTAATCTATTTTATATAGAGAGGTTTGTATCTATGAATCCCACATTCCCCTTTGGTATCCACAAGTTTGTTTTCTATATCTGTGACTTTGTTTCTGTTTTGTATAAATTCACTTGTATTTAGGTTCCACATATGTTCTGTCATCTAATGTGTGTCTCTGTTTATCTGACTTCACTTATTATGGTATTCCCTAGGCCAGGGGTCCCCAGCCTCCAGGATCTAATGCCAAGTGATCTGAGGTGGAGCTGATGAAATAATAGTAGACACAAAGTACACTATAAATGTAATGCACTTGAATCATCCCCAAAGCATCCCCCCCACCTCCAGTCCGTGGATAAACTGTCTCCCATGAAATTAGTTCCTGGTGCCAAAAAGGTTGGAGACTGCTCCTCTAGGTCCTTTATGGTTGGGTAATATTCCACTGCATATCAAATGAAATACAAATATACACAAACACACACACACACATATTGGACTTCCCAGGTGGCTCCTGGTAAAGACTCTGCCTGCATCAGGAGACCCAGAGACGCAAGTACAATCCCTGGGTCAGGAAGATCCCTGGAGAAGGGAATGGCAACTCACTCCAGTATTCTTGCCTGGGAAATCCCATGAACAGAGGAGCCTAGTGAACTATAGTCCATGGGATCACAAAAGAGTCAGATATGACTTAGCAACTAAATTACAACAATAACATATAGATAGATAAATATATGTGTGTATGTACATATATAGCATATATTCTTAAGCCAGTCATCCACTGATGGTCTCTTGAGTGGTTTCTGTATCTTGGCTATAGTAAATAGTGCTGCAATGAACATTGGGTTGCATGCATCTCTTCTACTTATGATTTTTCCAGATATAACCCAGCAGTTGGATCACTGGATCACATGACAACTCTATTTTTAATTTTCTAAGGAACCAACATACTATTCTCCATAGTGGCTGCACACATGCAGTATCTCATTAAAGCCCCCTGGTGACTTCAGGAGTGCTAATGTTACCCCCATTTTATAAGTAACAAGACTGAGGTATAAGAAGTTAATTGCCTGAGACTAGAAAAAAGAGGAGCTCAGATTTGAACAAATGTCTAACTCCGTGGCTGCCCTCTTCACCAATGAGTTATAAGAACAAACATTTGTAAAGCATTTGCTAGAGGAAATCACTCTTTATTGATTAAAAGACTTACTATTGCTTTCAGTTTTAATGTAGTTTTATAAAATAAACTGAGTGTGATATCAATGAGACATTATCAAGTGAGTGTAAAAATGTTACCTGGAAACTCAGAATGAAGTATGGCCCTATTTCCATTAGTTATATGGACTGTTGAAAGCTGTTATTATGAAATCATCCCCCTTCCATATAAATAAGACAGACTAACAGAAGGCTTTTCACAAACCTGCTGTTTACCTAATAGAAGCATCTTGTGGTCATCTTGGAGGAATTCACTTTCCCGCTTAGTTTGCCATGGAAGAGAAGGAGGGTCTTACAAACAGAGCCCTAGGGTTTGCTCAGCTGTTAGATTTCCATTAACCACCAGAGGTCTGCCTGGGCATACTGTGTGTTTGCTTAGCCCAGGGTGGCATCTTCTCAAGACCCACTGTGGTCTGGAGAGCCTTCTAAAGTCCTGAGTCTGTAATAAAGTAAACAGCCTGCACAGCCAGGCTCTGGTTTTACAGCACAGCCTGTGAATGTCAGCGGCTAAACTAAACCTCAGCAAGACCAAATACCATGTATGACAGGCAAATATGTTCTCGAACCTGTGGGGACCTTAGCTATTTCCTGTAAAATAGTTCTTCACCACCAAACTATTGGAAATTTGATTGTAAAGTGCAGATAGGGAGAAATTCATTCTCTGAGCTTTATTGAGGAACTTTTCCCTAACTTAGTAACCATATTTTCCCATGAGTTCAAATTAGGGTACAGAGTAATCCTGTGCATGTGAATATATGCAGGATATATATATATATATATATATATATACACATATATATATATATACTGACACACATATATACATATACATGTATACATACATAGGATACATAGGATATACATAGGCTATATATACAGGATACATACACACATGCATGGATGGATATTATATATATATATATACACACATATATATAAGATATATATACATATCTCATATCCATAGCTAGCAATTATGTACATGGCCTGGCTTTTCAAAATTATTTCTCCATGTATTTTTTCCATTTTCTTGGAACAAGTCTCATCATTATTATAATCTCAGTTTATTTATCAGAAAACCACTGCTCAACAGGATTCGAGGATTTTGGTTTTTTTTTTTTTTTTTTTTTTTTGCCTGTGCTGGGTCATCACTGCTTTTTCTCTAGTTGTGGTGAGCAGTGGCTACTGTTCCGTTCATGGCTCAGACAGTAAGGAATCTGCCTGCAATGCAGGAGACTCGGGTTCCAACCCTGGATGCGGAAAATCCCCTAGAGAAGGTAATGGCTACCCTCTCCACTATTCTTGCATGGAGAATTGCATGGAGAGAGGAAACTATTGGGCTACAGTCCATGGGATCTCAAAGAGCTGGACACAACTGAGTGACTAACACTCTCACTTCACGTCTTCTCTTGAGGCAGAGTAGGGCTCTAAGCACAGGCTTAGTTGCTGGGCTGCATGTGGGATCTTCCAGGACCAGGGGATGAATCCGTGTTCCCTACATCGGTAGGTGGATTCATATCCACTGCACCAACCAGGGAAGTCCTTACTAAGATTTTTTATGTAGTGAGTGGGAGAATTAGGATGCCTGTGGTCCTGTCTTTATCTGTCCACGCCCCACTCCATGTACAAACCCCACCAGACCTTTGACACTGGTGGTAGCAATGCCTGGTCTATGGAGCAGCGGCAGCCCCAGCTCCTGGGAGCTTGCTAGAAAGGCAAAACCCCAGGCCCCATCCAGACCTACTGAATCTGAACCTGCAATTTTAACAGGATATCCAGTTGACATTAATATCTGAGAAATATCCTGCTAGTGACTCACAAGGATAGCATCACCCTGCCTCCAACTGAAGAATACATTACCATGCGACGGCCTTTGGAATCATGTGTATTGAATACCGACAGAAAAGCTGAGATCATGCCATTTCTTAAGATATTGTACTAGCTTGAGGTCTGTAATTGTATCTTCACTTCTAGAAAATCCCATTTGGGGTACAAATGCAACTGTACCCACGGTTGCCTGTACGCCCACCTAAGCCAGGTAATGAGGCTGCTCATGTTAACACAGCTTGGCATGAGCCCAGTGCACTGTGGGGGTAAGCCATGTGACGCTTGAGCCAGATACTCCATCAGCAGCTGTCGAGCAGATGCACACTTTTAAATTAGAAGTTCAATGCCAAGTAAATGCTCGTGGAATTGCAGTCCTCCTCCCATGAGTCGTGCTGCTTCAAAATGGAGTATATTTGATGTTCCCAAGACAAATTATCTATCGGAAATCAATGCCATGTCCGATAGTTTTGCTGATAACCAGTTAAAGGAGCTCAGATAAGTCATTTAAATTCCTTGGTGCTTATTTTTCTTGCCTGCAGCATTAGATCAGGTAATCTCTATGCATCTCATCCAAGCACAGAATTAGAATTTTAAGTAGTACTGAAGATTTATAGCATCTGGAAGAACGAAATGAATTCACAGCCAAATAATCCAAATAATATCTTTCCCCTCCTGCATTCTTTTGTGAATGGAATCTTCTGGATCCTTCATTCACTACACTTAAGGCAACCATTTCCTTTCTTATCCCTAGCAGGAGAGAGCTTCTCAGCAATACATCTCAGCAATGTATAGCTCAGACCTCAAATGAAATCTGTGTGATTGAATGCCTAGGAGTGCTGAAGCACTCCAGGGAATTCAAACTACAATCACAGGGCCAGACGCTGGGAAGCTATGGTAGGTGGCCCAGGGGAGGGTATTTTTGGTGAAAAATTACACAACAGCAGAAACCTGAATCCTGAGACGTAGGTTCCTTTCAGGACTAGGAGTACTCTCTTAACATAATCTCCTGAAGGATGGCTCATTCTCGATGTTTAGAATGGTCTAGGTCTTTTTACTCTTTTGTTTTTTAAAGACTTTTTTTGACGTGGGCCATTTTTTTTAAGATTTTATTGAATCTGTTACAATACTGTTTCTGTTTTTTGTTTGTTTGTTTGCCGCGTGAGAGATAATAGCTCCCCGGCCAGGAATTGAACCCACATCCCCTGCATTGAAAGGTGGAATCTTAACCATCGGACTGTCGGGAAAGTCCCTGGGCCCTTTCATTCTTTATCAGGGATTTCCGTCTCAGTTTCCTGTGCAAACATGGCCAGGCCATGAGTGGATATTTCAGATGAGACCCAGATCCTTGGGATGAGGGGGAGTGCTGACTGGCTGGTGCTGGTATCTAACAGGACAGCAGCATCCTAACCTCAGACCCCGTCACCTAGGGCTGTAATAAAGGGGGGTGTGTGCGTATGCGCATGTGTGTGCATGTGTGGGTAGTGGGGACAGGGAGTTTTAGAAACCGAAAAATGAACCCCAAAGCCTAGGAAACATTCCATTGAGTGAAGTTCAATAATAATTAACAAAGGGCCTAATACATTTTAATGATGTGTTTCTAAGTTGAAAAGCGGATATGATTTTCCTTCAAGTGAGGCAAGATTCCGACCCTCCACTCATGTTTGTGAGTGGGGAGAGATGAGGACATGATGTAGAGCTCTCCAATACAGAGCAAGAATAGGAGTGAATGGAAACACCAGCAGCTCCCACAGGTGAGGTCAGGCAGGTCCAGGGGACTACTACCTAACCTTGAGGTCCTCACACCTTCCTGGGCCCCTCACTTCTCAGGTTTCAGGGGACCCTAGGATCTCAGACTGGCAGCATTTTACGAACGAAGAGCCCTTAAGACTAAATGACTGTATAGACACTGGCCCAGATCAATCTTCTTAGAATTAAAAACCACCGACGTCTCATGGTTTTACACGAATCCCAAATGCCAGCCTCTCTTTTCCAGCTCTTTTCTTTCTTCCCAGACCCACATTTAAAGAAGGCATTTTATACCAGCGCACGCGCGCGCGCACACACACACACACACACAATTTCACTTGTAATAAGGCAATGTCCAGAGATATTTTGCACCATCACATCAGAGGCCAAGTGCTATGGGCCTCAGCAGGAGAGGCAAGGGACACCGCTAGACATCCCACAATCCCCCACAGGCCCAATCAGAAAGCAACTATTTGGCACCAAAACGTCATTAGTGTTGAGGTTCAGAAACCCTGGTTTAGCTACATCATAGAGTCCACAGATGACGCCAGGGTTTTATGTTATTTCATAGAGGAGGTGGGACCCATGGCACAGCCATGCCAGTCCTCTCTAAAGAGATGTCCCTCTTCATGCTACCTTCATTCTTGCCAAGTTTGATCCCTTTAATAGGGTGACCGTCTCAGGACTGGATCGGAGGCAGCCTGGTTGCAGTTCTGCTTTGGTGTCTAACTCCATGCCTGAAACATGGGAGCGCCTGACGGGTTCAGACTCTGATGCTTTACAGGCTTCAAAGTGATGTGTGGTCTGTGTCTCTGGAAATATTCAACAAACCCCAGGAGCATCTGTCAGGGAAGAAAGTAAGGGGAGGTCTTCACTGCCTAGAAAGTTCCCTCCAAGCTCAGGAGTATCTGATTGCATTCCCAAGAGGTCCCTGAAATAAAATGCAAGTCAGCCCATGAGCTGGGAAACCTGTGGTTGCTGGCTGTATTTTTAATGAGACAGGAGGGCTGGGTGGTCTTTCTGGGGTCACAGAGTCTCCCACTCACCCAGAACTGCCCTCACCGTGTGGGCCGCTCTCCTCGGGTTCCCTAGTATAGCAGGACTTCTGAGCTGTTGGGTCTGTCTCTGCAGCACTGGGCCCCAGGGAGCATCTGTAAGGCCTGGCAGGACTCAAAGGAGGGTTGTCTGCTAACCCTGCCTGCCCACCTCCCCAAGGCCCCAACACCCCTGTACTTGCTGCTCTCACCCCTGGCCAATATCGCGTGGGTGTTCAACCAAGAATGTTTCCAAAATAGCTTTTAAACCAGCCCCGAAGAATTCCAAAATCAAGTCGATGTGTCTCTGAGCGTGATAGTCACCTGACAAAAAACCCTCTCCTGAAGGTCTCTGCCTCCAGCTCCGGGGTTAATGGAATGAAAACCTTTTGCAGTTCACCATGAGGAGAGTCTGGGGGATAGGAGGAGCCTGTGGCTCAATTTTAGCACTCCACCACTTACCTTAGCTCATTTCTCTGGAAAATAGTTGAGGCTGGGGTGTGTTTTGTTTAGTTCATGTGAAATTCAGCAAATAAGGAAATAAGGCAGTGTTTTAATACGTTCCTTACACAAAGGAACACATTTTGCTTTCTCTATTTAGGAGGTGGGCAACCTGTTAACAAAGTGCGGGCTGCACGACCTTTGGCTTAAAACATCTGAGGGCAGTGAATCCAGGCTTCATCAGGTGACTCACAGGAAAACCGTGACCCCCTTGTCTCTACTCCCAGTGGTTCACAAGTGGTCATCCTAATCACCTGGAGGGCAGGTTTCACAGATGCCGCGCTTCCCATTTGGTCGGCCTGCGTGCAGCCCCAGAATCTGCATTTCACACTTGCTCCCAGGTGATGCCAGTGTGGCTGGTCTGGGATGATCCCTCTTTAAGAACGATTACACTATACATAAAGTAGATGACCAGCAAGGGCCCACTGTAAAGCAAAGGGAACTATGTTCAGCATCTTTTAATAACCTCTCATGGAAAAGAATCTGAAAAAGTATACATACACATAGGTATCCATACATTATACATACATATACATATATGTACATATACATATACGAATCACTTTGCTGTATACCTGAAGCTAACACATTATAAACCAACTATATGTAAATTAAAAATACAGGGGAAAGAAAAAGCACATTTATCCTGTATAATATTATCAGATAATATAATATAATAGTACAATAAATTATATATTATATATAATATGTTATCAATGGTTTTATTAGTTTAAAAAGATTATTATTCATTCGACCTCCTCCTTAGGAATCTTATCTGTTGAAAACAAGTTCATAATTATAGCCCAACTTCTAAGACTCTTCAAAACTGACCCACTTCCCATCAATATTTTCCAAGCTTCATTCACACTTGGTTACAAGGCTGCTCTCCATCCCCCAGATCACGGGGACATTTATGCAGTGTCTTCTTCCTCTACCCTTACCTGAGCTGAGTCCTGCAAATGCGTTAAGAAAGAGACTCAGCATCCCGTTCTGTCTCCCCACCAAGCAGAAACACTGGCTTTGACCCCCTGGTGGCCCCTACACTCTTAATGTCAGCTCCTGTGCACTCAGTGGCATCCAACTCTTTGTGACCTCTTGGAGTGTAGCCCGCCAGGCTCCTCGGTCCATGGAATTTTCCAGGCAAGAATACTGGCGTGAGCTGCCATTTCCTACTTCAGGGGATCTTCCGACCCAGGGATCAAACTCGTGTCTGAATTGGTTCAGTTCAGTTCACTTCAGTCGCTCAGTCGTGTCTAACTCTCTGCGACCCCATGAATCGCAGCATGCCAGGCCTCCCTGTTCATCACCAACTCCCAGAGTTCATTCAGACTCACATCCATTGAGTTGGTGATGCCATCCAGCCATCTCATCCTCTGTCGTCCCCTTCTCCTCCTGCCCCCAATCCCTCCCAGCATCAGAGTCTTTTCCAACGAGTCAACTCTTCGCATGAGGTGGCCAAAGTACTGGAGCTTCAGCTTTAGCATCATTCCTTCCAAAGAACACCCAGGGCTGATCTCCTTGCAGTCCAAGGGACTCTCAAGAGTCTTCTCCAACACTACAGTTCAAAAGCATCAATTCTTCGGCACTCAGCCTTCTTCACAGTCCAACTCTCACATCCATACATGACTACTGGGAAAACCATAGCCTTGACTAGACGGATCTTAGTCAGCAAAGTAATGTCTCTGCTTTTGAATATTCTACCTAGGTTGGTCATAACTTTCCTTCCAAGGAGTAAGCGTCTTTTAATTTCATGGCTGCAGTCACCATCTGCAGTGATTTGGGAACCCAGAAAAACAAAGTCTGACACTGTTTCCCCATCTATTTCCTATGAAGTGATGGGACCAGATGTCATGATCTTCGTTTTCTGAATGTTGAGCTTTAGGCCAACTTTTTCGCTCTCCTCTTTCACCTTCATCAAGAGGCTTTGGAGCTCCTCTTCACTTCCTGCCATAAGGGTGGTCTCATCTGCGCGTCTGAGGTCACTGAGATTGCTCCCGAATTGGTAGGCAGATCCTATACCACTAGTGTCACCTCCTCATGCTGCTCATGGGGTTCTCAAGGCAAGAACACTGAAGGGGTTTGCCATTCCCTTCTCCAGTGGACCACGTTTTGTCAGAACTCTCCACCATGACCCGTCCGTCTTGGGTGGCCCTACACGGCATGGCTCATAGTTTCGCTGAGTTAGACAAGGCTGTGGTTCATGTGATCAGATTGGTTAGTTTTCTGTGATTGTGGTTTTCAGTCTGTCTGCCCTCTGATGGAGAAGGATAAGAGGCTTATGGAAGCTTCCTGATGGGAGAGACTGGTTGAGGGGGACGAGATGGCTGTATGGCATCACCAACTCGATGGACATGGGTTTGGGTGGACTCAGGAAGTTGGTGATGGACAGGGAGGCCTGGCATGCTGCACTCCATGGGGTCACAAAGAGTTGGACACAACTGAGTGACTGAACTGACTGACTGACGGTCACCCCTATAGCAGACCTCTTCTCATTTCCTCAACAAGAGCCCCCCACTGCATGGACACCTGCTTTGTGTGGGAAAGTGTGCCAGGCCATGTGGAGCTGACAAAGCTACAGACGGAAAAGAGTGAGGGGTCTGCTTTGCAGTTGGCATGGTCTCCAGTGAATAATTCAGGTGTGCAGGAAATAACACATTTCTGTATTTTTGTGGATTTTACATTTTAATTGACGTCTGACACCAAACTTTACTGAAGTAGGCTGGTAGGAAATGGAAATACAGTCACTTATGTTCACACCAAAATCCAGGAGGTTCGGGTGGTGGCCGGAAGGCCAGGCGGACTCTCATCACGGCCAGTTCCCAAGTGAGTTGTCAGCCTCAGGGCCCGTGCCCGCGGTGCTGGATCTCTGCTTCCACAACAGGCTGGAACCAGAAGCTTCCTGCCCAGCGTCCCAGCCCCTGCAGCTGGCCTTCATGAACCACTGTTGCACTTGGAGACCTGAAATTTCTTTCAGCTGAAAGACTTTCAGAAATGACTCCAGACAGCAGTCCCACGGCGAAGACTGCACTCCCAATACAGGGTCCTGGGCTCCACCCCTGCCCGAGGGCTAGATCTCCCTGATGGCTATTGTGTGTGCTCAGTTGCATCTGACTCTTTGCGACTCCATGGGCTGCAGCCCACCTGGCTCCTCTGACCCCGGGATCTTCCAGGTAAGAATGCTGGTGTGGGTTGCCACACCCTCCTCCAGGGGATCTTCCTGACCCAGGCATGGACCTGTGTCTACGGTGTCTCCTGCATTGGCAGCAGGTTGTTTACCAATCGTCCCACTTTGTTCTCCACAAACTCTCCCCAAGCTATGGCAGAGAGCCAATTTTCACAATAGACCTATTTTGCTAGTATAATCTATGCATGCTTTCCTTCAATTTTAAGACAATGGATTATAAAAGTACATAGAATCAACAGCTTTTCAGTTTCAAAATTCACTATTATCTCATTATTAAAATACCATTATTTTTTAGCTTAACCAAATTTATGACTTATTCAAGGAGGGAAATAATAAAAGCTCAGGTAATCCTTTTCAATAAAAGGGAGAAGCAACAATGTGAGATCATACTTTGGTTACCCATTAATGAGCATACCCTACACAATATGGGCACGTCAATATTTTAAAATTTTAACCCTAATATGGACATCTTCCATTAAAAGTAAATACAAAGCCCTTGCCAAAGTTGTAAATTCATAGACACTGAAATAAAAAGCCAAAAAAATAAAACAAAAAATGAGGATGTTTTAAACACTGAAGTTTCTCAGCAATGTTACAGACCAACCCAAATGCCGAGCACAAATAATACGACAACAACCGAAAAGTGACCTGATCAGCTAATTTCCACCTCACTTCTTCACAATGTGGCTGTTGGGTGTTGCACACGGCTATTTCAAAGACTAGTGGCAGATCGCTTTCAGCAGCCAAGACGGTCAACAACCAACCTTAATAACATCACTGTGTTCATCTGTTTTAAAAGAAGAAGAAGCAGCACTGTATACACAGAGATGAAAATCTGCCATGTCTGGCGGTGGGTGCCCTAGTTTGGTTCCCCAGAAGCGGTCCTGAGACAACGCATCAGGGCATGCAGTTGCCTGGGAGTTTCAGGGAACGCCGGCGAGGGGACAGTGAGAGGGGGTGGGTGTTGAGATACCTATCCCGTGGGCAGGGATGCTCACATCCATGGGGAGACACTGGGGAGCAGAGAATGCAGGCCTTGGAATAAACCCATCCAGCGAGTGAGGGTGAGGGAGCCTGTGTCCATTTACTGAGCTCATGGTTGAGCCCTGCTCCCAGGCCTTGTTAATTTCCTGGCATTTCAGGCTTGGCCCTCAGGCTTCTGGGCAGAGCCAGCAGTCTGCTGTGGTTCGGAGATACAAGGTGCATAGGAGATACAGGCCGATTACCGACGGCGGGAACAGACTGAACAGTCTGAGGGATGTGGCCGCAGCACTGAGAGCCTTTGCCGCGGTGAGTCCAGCCAGCTCCCTCACCCTCAGCTCATAGAACACGGTCAAGGCTGTCATCAGGGTAAGCGTCTCATACAGCCTCTGTTCTTACTCTGCACAGTCCTATCAGTGCTAGTCAGTATCCCTAGAGGCCTGGAAACAAAGCCTCAACATCTCTCTGCAGCTTTCATGTGGCAGAAAATGCCAACCATTACTGATCTAATTATTACAGTGTGTTTCTGGGTGTTGTGTTGACCTGTTGTTGTATAGTCGCTGTGTCCAACTCTTATGCGACTCCACGGACCCCACCAGCCTCCTCTGTCCATGCAATTTCCCAGGCAAGCATACTGGAGTGGGTAGCCATTCCCTTCTCCAGGGGATCTTCCTGATCCAGGGATCAAACCCAGTCTCCTGCATTGCACGCGGGCTCTTTCACGTTGAGCTACCAGGGAAGCCTGCTGTGTTGATGGGCCGGCTATATTTAACTGAATGATCAAATGGAGGCATATTTTTTGCCTCTATTAATTCATAATATTGTATGTATTTATAATTTTTTGATAGTTTAGAAAAGTTTTTTTTTCCTGTTTTACAAACTTTTATTGGGAATCAAAAATTTTTGGATATAAAATTTGAGAAAATATCCTTGAAGTTTCTTCCTTGCGTAAGATTTGGAAGACTTCTTTATATGGACGAGCTTCTGTCTTTAGACACTTTGAGCCTGTTTCTCTTTCACTACTTACATACTTCTTGTGCCACATGCTGTGAGATACCTTTGTTTTGTAACACAGCCTCTGGATCCTGGGCACCTGTGTGTCTCAGCTCTGGGGGAAGCTGGCACAGTGGAGCTAGGAGTTGAACTAGAAGCTATTCCTACAAGGCGACAACCGTCAGTAAACACACAGCACTGTCAGCAAATTACTTAAATATGCTTAACTAAACTTCCTTTGCTAGAACCCCAGAATGTCTGCGGGCGCTTAATGCGAGAGACCAGTGTGATGGAGGGGACCTCGGAGTGGAAAGAGACCCAGGTCTCCTTTAGGGAAAACGAGGCACTTTCAAATGTGACATGGCTAACCCACAGCCTTTCTCATTGTTTTGAAAAAGTCTTTCAAACAGCCTTCCTTGGTTTTGTCATAAATCCACCTCATTTCTGATGAAAGCAAGTAGTGGTGGTGGGGGGGGAGGCCACATGAAGTATAGTTCTATACAGAGCAGATCTTTCCATTTTCAGATTTCAACAGATACTGAAGTTACTCGATTAAAAACATCATCCCTGTGTGGCCTCATTTGTCCCAAGAGAAAGAACTAGGATCTGGATCAGCCTGTTCCTTCAGTCCCCCTCACCAGTTCTCACGACCCTGTGACTCTCTTTGGAAGTATCTTTGGTACACTCAGTGTTTCAGAAAGGCTAGTGGAGTCTTCAAGTGCCTACTGGAGCCGAAACTAGAGGAAGGGTCTCACTTCTAAAAGACCACTGTTGGAGGAAGTTGGCTCCTGTACTGGTAACAAGGCAGGGCTACTGGTGGGGGCTGGGAAAGGGGTATCTGGGAGGGGAGAGCTAGGGCCCCCCACCCAAAGGCAGCCTCCCACACAAGGAAACTTCTGCATTATAAACCAGATCAGACTTAGTTTCAGCTGTGAATCATAGCTGGGCTCAGTGCTTCCTGCTTAATTTAATTTGGATTATTTATCTCTGCTTAACGTGGTGTGAATGGATCATTTTCACTCAGATGGTACCATGCTCCCCAAATGAAGCCTTAACTATAATGGACAGAGGATTCAGCAATGACATCTGTCATGCTTTAATTAATTAGAGTGCCCCTAATAAGACCCAGAAGAACAAATATCACATCTGAGCACAATTACATTATATCTGCACAATGGCCTGCATTTAGCAGTTCTGGGCTTCCTGTTTCTCTGTACTCTGCATTATAGAAAAAGACACAGAAGTCTTATCCATGTTAGATTAAAGGAACCAAACCTAACAGGCTCTGGAATTTAATTCTGCAAATATTCAGTGGAGAGATTTTTTTTTCCCCCCTCTTCACTGAGGTTAAAATTAGCTCAGTGGAAATTGATGTAAGTAGGTGTAGGTCAGGGAATTATTTCAATATTTTGTAGCATGATTGTTTTTACTAAGTCCCAGATTCGCCTAAAATGTGTCGACTTTTACTTTTTTTCACCAGTCCTGGTTTCAAATTTCCTGTTATTCCCCCACTAGGGAGGCTCACGTTTCTCTCTTTAGGGTGAACACAATTTTGGTTTAGAAAATATTGGGCAAAAGAGAATTTTGCTTAGCTTTTTGGCATCATTTTCTTAATTGCTAAAACTGCAAAGCTGAAAGAGTAAAGCTGACATCAGTGCTGCAAATTTATAGGCATCCCAGTCTCTCTCTCTGGTATAAGGGGAGGACTTTCTTGTTTGGTTCATGTATGTGTATGAAAATACATATACACACACACACATACTTCTTGTGCTCAGTTGCTCAGTTGCTCAGTTGGTGTCCGACCCTTTGTGGCCCCAGGGCCTGTAGCCCGCCAGGCTCCTCTATCCATGGGACTTTTAAGGCAAGTATAGTGGAGTGGGTTACCATTGCCTCCTCCAGAGGCTCTTCTTGCTGCTGCTGCTGCTGCTAAATTGCTTCAGTCGTGTCCGACTCTGTTCTAGCTATCTATTATATCAGTTCAGTTCAGTTGTCATGGGCTGCTTTCTATGGGGTTCCATAGAGTCAGACAACGACTGAAGCAATGGCAACCCACTCCAGTGTTCTTGCCTGGAGAATCCCAGGGACAGGGGAGCCTGGCAGGCTATAGTCCATAGGGTCGCAAAGAGTCAGACATGACTAAGCGACTTCACTTTACATCCAATTAATGGTTGCCATTGCCTCCTCCAGGCGATCTTCTTGACCCAGGGATTGAACCCCAATTTCCTGTGTCTCCTGCCTTGCAGGCAGATCCTTTGCCACTGAGCCTGCAGGGAAGCTATATACATATATACACACACACACGTATGCATGAATGTGTATATATGTGTATGTGTATATATGTGTGCTGTGCTGTGCTTAGTCGCTCAGCCATGTCCCACTATTTGTGACCCCATGGGCAGTAGCCCGCCAGGCTCCTCTGTCCAGGGGGATTCTCCAGGCAAGAATACTGGAGGGGGTTGACGTGCCTGCGTTCAGGGGATCTTCCCAACCCAGGGATCGAACCCAGATCTCCCGCATTCCAGACGGATTCTGTACCTTCTGAGTGGGGGAGGGGCAGGTGGGCACTTGAACTGTATGCATCCAAGAGCTTCAGTACCAAAAGAAAAGCAGCCATTAGGTTGGATAACTTGCTTCTGTTAAATTTTCAAGGTAATCTATACTTCGTCTACCACAATATTTAAACCTTTTTTTAGTTTTGTTGATTGTCTGATTTTCCTGTCACACCATAAGTTTCAAGGCAGTAAGGATCACATAGATTACGGTAAGGTATGCCTTATTCCACTCATCATTCCAATCAGGGAATGCATACTTTTATTAGTAATAACTAAAAAACAGAATTCCAAGTATGTACCAAAGGCATTCTTGCTAATAGTGAAATTCAGGAAAAATATTTAAATCAGCTTTTAAGAATTCACTGCAAATTGACTCACATGTGAATAACGATCAGCGCAGGTCAGTTTCTGCTTCTGCTTTTACTGGCAAATGGTGGCCAAATGCCAAAAGGCAGGGTCAACCCACACAGCTGCTTGCAGTGATTCATTTCCCTTGATTTCCCAGCTGACCCATCAGGGAGAACAGCAGGTTTCAAGCCCTGGTTACCAGCCTCGTGGTTGCACGGACCCTGCCTCCCCTTCCACTGTAGGAGCATTTTAAAGGTTACAATGAGGGTCGGTCATCCTGGGAAGCAAAGTCGTTTCCATGTCTAGAGTGTAAGCAGGAAAGAAAGATCCAGAAGAAACTGAAATGTTGATTTTTCAGGTCAGGCGCTCCCCGTGGTGCTGAGTCACCAAACGCTCCCCACTGCTGGTTTTCTCTCCCACCACACCCAAACATGAACCCCATGTTCCAACCATCCCACCAGTTTCCAAATAACAAAGTTTCTTTTACCCATTCATCCCACTGCTATTCCGAATAGCTGGGATGCTCCTTCCTCTTCTTTGAGAACCTCCTATTCCCTCCCTGGTGCAACCCAACTGTCTCTAGAAGCTTCTCATAAACCCTCCCAGGTGGATTAGATCGTGCATTCTTAGTGCGGGGATAACGAAGAGAGTAGATGAAAATTGGCTCTTGGAAGGCAAAAAAGTTCTTACTCTTTTTATGTATAAAACTCATACACACATGATGGGGCTTCCCTAGTGGCAGCAGTGGTGAAGAACGCACCTGCCAGTGCCAGAGATGTGAGAGGTGTGAGTTCAGTCCCTGGGTCGGGAAGATCCCCTGGAGAGGGAAATGGCAGCCCACCCCAGTACTCTTGCCTGGAGAAGCCTATGGACAGAGGAGCCTTGAGGGCTGTAGCCCATAGTCACAGAGAGTCAGACATGACTGAAGCTACCTAACACGCATAACCTGCATGCATGTACCTATACTATGAAATTTTCATCTCAGGGGCAGCGGTTAGAAGAGACCATCTTAAAAGGCTCCCTAAGTGGGTATTAGTGAAAATAATTTTAAGAAACCCTGGGTTATACGCTCCTTTGACTCTCACTGTACATGCTATATAGGTTATTTCAAATCACTGATTTAGGAGAGTCTGCTGCCCAGCATTTTTGCAGCAAAAGCTGTCATCCCCTTGTGTAAATAGCCTGCCTTCCCTGACCCCAGTTGTGGCTGTAAGATTCGTAAGACCTGGGACAGCTGTTTTGCTCTCCATCACCCCTTCAGGCCCAGGCCCAGTACCTCAACACAGTGGACAGTGGACACTAAGGAGATGTTTGTGCAACAGCCTTGAGGCGATCACAGCTTCTCAGCCCTGCTCACAAGCTTTATATCAGCCGTGCTCTACAAAGAAGCTTTGATTCCTTCCCACAGTCTCAGCATCTATATGTGATGAGATGGTGTTTCGTGAAGTCTGACTCCATTTGCAACAACCAAAGAAGAGATGACTCCAATCTAATATCCACAAGTGTGGATTATAGCTTCTGTTGAAACCATTTCCCTCTCTAAAATCACTCATTTCTACCAAAATAGCCAAAAACAGATTATTTTTTTGAAAAAAAGGAAATAAAAATTTCTTGCAGTCTTGAAAAAATAACGAAGAGATGATTCCAACATGAACTTAACAGTGCAGCTGTGTGCTGTTCCAAGGTCTAAGGGGTACTCTGACTCAGCTGTCATTTGACATGCTCTGCTTCCAAACGCCGTGGCAAGCCCCCGGTAACCATGTCTCCATCAAGGAGGGCGTGTGCACTGTGACATAAGCTGAATCAGAAGTACTGGGTGACAATTTGCAACGTGTTTACAGCTTTTTGTAGTGGCACAGATACCTGGGATCGCTTCACATTACATGAAACGTCAGTATTGAAAAGCTGTCCTTAAAAATGACTTGTACCTGTCATACTGCTATGAAGGAGAGGGTAGGATGTATGGAGAGAGTAACATGGAAACATACATCACATATGTAAAATAGATACCAACGAGAATTCGCTGTATGACTCAAGTAACTCAAACCAGGGCTCTGTAACAACCTAGACGGGGGGTGATGGGTAGGGAAGTGGGAGGGAAGTTCAAGAGGAGGGGACATACGTATACCTGTGACTGATTCATATTGATGTTTGACAGAAACCAACATGATACTGTAAAGCAATTACCCTTCAATTAAAAATATATAAAATTTTTAAAATGACTTGTACCTGTCATTCTTCTATTTATCTAACTCTTGTATTAATGTCCCACCTTATAAAGAAAGAGAAGATAATGACAGGGAACACTTAACTTTATTGAGCATATTGTTGTTAAGTCGCTGAGTCATGCCTGATGCTTTGCAACCCCATGGACTCCACAGACTATGTTCCATCTGTCTTGCCCAGTGTTTTCCATCCACTGAACTCTCCCAATAGTCCGATAAGACGAGTGTTACTGTCTTCCTGCTTTACAGATGAGGAAACTGAGGATTAAAGCAGTGACGCAGTTAGCTCAAGGATTCATGGCTAGAAGTGGGAAAGCCAGAATTCAAACCCAGGAAAATCTGACTTCAGAGCTGAAGCTTTCAAAGCACTATGCCAGTTTTTTGGGTTTTTTAAAGCTCTTTCAAAAGCACATAAATAGGAGCTTCCCTAGTGGTCCAGTGGTTAACACTTCGCCTTCCAGTGCAGGGGGATTGGGTTCAATCCCTGGTCCCTGACCTAAGATCCTGCACACCTGGTGGGGGGGGGGGGGCGGGGGGAAACGTAAAACAAATAATATTGTAACAAATTCAATGAAGGCTTTTTTAAAGTGCATAAATAAAATACTGCATTCTAAAAACATCTAAATTATGATCATGATTGCTGTTAACAAGTTCAAATAAATGGACAGGGTGTTTAAATCTACAGATCAAGATGAAATTTCCCCTTGGGATACATGCATAGCAATCCAGCTATTCATATATGAAAAATGGACAGTCCCCAAATAGTAAGAAGCTGAAAAATAGATTCCAAGGAAAATATTGAGATGTCCTGGAGAATCTGCAGACTCACACTTGATACAAGTTACTGTTGATAGAGAAATGTGAGTGTGTGTTGAGAGGAGGGGGGATGGTGAAATGAGACAAAGGGAAAACTGGAAAGATTGAAAGAGAAACTTCCCTAGTCCTGTGTGGTTAGCATTTTCACGTCCCTCCTCCACTCCAACTGACAGCTTGAAGGAATCCTTCTCATAGAAAGCTGCCATTACAATAGGGTAGCAGCAGCTAAAGCACCAGAAGAAAAGAAACTCATGAATGTGGAAAGTGAGTCCATGGATCAGAAAGCATGAGCTCAGCACAGACCTTTTCTATTTCTAGGAAACGTGACGTTCCCCATGTAGCGACATTTCACTTGGCACTCTTGAAAAATCCAGCCACATTTCATAGTCTTTAAAAGAATACCGAGAGAGTAGTATTCTTTAAACTTAAATGGATTTTTTTAAAATTATAGCCTTAAAACAAAGGAGAATTGTATTGCCCTACGTGCTGTGCTTAGTGGCTCAGCTGTGTCCAACTCTTTGCGACCCCATGGATGGTAGCCTGCCAGACTCCTCTGTCCATGGGGATTCTCCAGGCAAGGATACTGGAGTGGATTGCCATGCCCTTCTCCAAATTGCCCTATAAATAAAGGGCAAAATAGAATCCAATTCTCTAGCTAAGAAATTTATTCCAAGTGAAATTTCAGATCTTATTCTTACCCTGAAAACTTCCCAAGAAGCCCTTTCTGTGAGCAAAAATTTTTTTTCCTGACTCCTCACTGATGCTTACTGATTCCCACTCATCGGCTGTCTTGTTATTGGAAGTCACGTAGTCTAGTAGAAGGTGTGGTCTCTGGGGTAAGACACGCTATTATGTTCTCTGATAGATCCCTCACCTCTGACCCTCAGTTTCCACACCTGTCAAGTCAGGTCGTAATATTTGCTTCTTAAGGTGGCAACGAGTTGAATAAGGAAGCATATATAAAAGTTCAATATTTTAAAATTGAAAGTTTAAAATTTTCCTTCTTTGTTCCTGATTTCCTTCTTTGGTTGGCAATATTTTCTCTAATGTTTCTTCCAACTTTATAGATCTATGGAAGTTAATTACCTTTGTAAGAAATATGTTTTTGTACTCAGTTGGCTTTCCTGCAAAATTTTAACTGGCAATCAGAGAGTGGAGGCAAACAGGAAAAATGGCATGGAGGAAATTTCATGGCATGGTTTCCTGTGTACAGCTTGCACTGCTGCCTGTGGTCTGAATAAGGGAAGTCACCCAATCGCCACTGCAACAGAAACTTGTAAAGTCGCTCAGCAAGGTCTGGCTGAACAGACATTGCTCCAGAGCACCAGCTGGTGATGATTATAAAAGGCCCTGAGGGATACAGGAAAAAAAAAAAAGGCACAGCATTATAAAGAAGGAAAAAAAGATCATTGATTTAACGATTCTTCTTATTGGCAGGCACTTTACCAATATGCATTACGTTGTGGGATCTTAGTAAAAACATAGTAGAGAAACTTTTTAACCCCATTTGCAGATGAGAAAACATTCTCAGAGGCTAAGTTAATGTCCCTAAGTTCAGTCAGGTGATAAGCACTTAGGTCAGAATTCTAACCCAGTCTAGGGACTTCAAAAGCTGTCTGTGTTACCTGCTGATTCCCAATGATATGTGAGCCAGGATGTATAATTCAAATTAGTTTAAACAAAAATGTGCTGTGCTCAATCGTGTCTGACTCTTTGTGGCCCCACTGGCTGCAGCCCGCCAGTCTCCTCTGTCCATGGGATCTCCCAGGCAAGAATAATGGAGTGGGTTGCCATGCCCTCCTCCAAGGGATCTGCCCAACTCAGGGATCAGTCTTGGGTTTCCTGCATTGGCAGGTGGATTATTTACCACTAGCGCCACCTGGGAAGCCAAGGGAATATATTAATTCCCATAAGCAAGTCATAGGAAAGAGTAGGACCAGCTAGTCCCAGAAACTAATTCCAAGGAGACACAAACACATACACACACACACACACACACACACACACACATATGGGTTGCCCATACATCTGTTTTACCTCCGTGCTCCTAATATTGTATTTATTTATTTATCTGGCTGTGTCTGTCCTTAGTTACAGCACGAGGGCTCTTTAGCTGTGGTGTACAGTCTCAGTTGCTCTGAGGCATGTGGGATCTTATCTCCCCAATCATGGATCGCACTCACGTACCCTGCATTAGAAGGCGGCTTCTTATCCACTGGACCACAAGGGAAGTCCCCATCCTCCTAATATTAATATTCTGTACCATTTTCCTTATTAAGGCTTATGATTTTAGAACTCACACCCCCTCCCACAATACACACACACACAGTGGCCACTTTCCCCAGGCACTGTTTTCAAATGGATTATAAGCTCCTGGAAAGGAGAAATGGTATTTTCTGTGTCTTTCGTGGTCTCACAGGGCTGGGCATTGCCCTGTGTCAGTGGTACTTATTTAAAAAGTATTTGTTAAAGAAACATACATAAAAAGTCCTTGTTAACATATATCATGGAAAGATTTACAGACCAATCACATTTGGAGTCAATATTCAGATTTGGCACCGCCCGTGCAAGAGAACACTGGGCAAATATGTATTTCTGAGAATAGGTATTCAGAATGCTAATATTCACTTTTATTTCAAATGTGCAAATGGTGACATTCCCTCAGTTTTTTAGTCTAAAGTTGCAAGGCTATATTAAATCATTTTCATATTTAATGATATTGTTGCCTTGAGAATGAGGAATATAATGAATGTTAAGCCCTTGCAACATGCCCTGCATGATGAGTTCCCATTATTTAATTCTATTCTTCTCATGATCATTTCTCATATATTTCCATGTATTAATTATGTTCACAGTGTTGTTTGAAATAACCTCAGTTGAGCTCATTATATATTTTGATGGAAAAGCACTTCAATCTAAATGCCAGCTTCCATTTCTCTTTCTAAAGTAGACTTGTAATGACTGTTGGAGACTTTACCCTAAATAGAGTCTGATTTTGAAATTCTAATTGAATTTTATATTTTGTACCACAAAAAATAAGCACATCATTATTTTGGCTGAAATTACTGGGTTTCTCACCCAATAACGCATGGCTTAATTCATGAGTATTTCTTGTCCTTTTGTTGGTGGCTTGAGAACTATCTTCCAGGAATGCCATGAATTGTGGGGACAAGTAGGTGATTTAAGGATACCCAGAAGGTCAAAGGCTGATTGTGCTCAAACATTCCTTGGGATGACAGCATTTCTTTTGTGTCAAATGGGAGGTATGACTCTCCCGTCATGCACTGTGAGTCAGGCTCCAATTAGTTGGAGTCTCTTTTCTTCTGATTACTTTCAGCAAAGCTTTTGTAGGGCTTCTGGTTACTCTAGAATACAGTTCAAACTGCTTCAGGTTGCCCTCGAGGATCTGCAGGTCCTAGCCCCTGCCCAGCCCCAGCAATGCATCTGCACCCCTCGCCCCACCCCTGCCATGCTGCAGCCATGCTGTCCTTCAGTTTCTGTAGTGAAAGCGCCCTGCTCCCCACTGCTCAGCACACCGTAGGTTCCGGTCACTATCCCTCCTGTCTGGGATGCTTTCTCCTCTCCTCCTTCCGCTGGCTGACACCCACCAGCTGGTAAGTTTCTGCTGAAGGAACATTTCATCCTGACCTCCCAGACCACATGCATATTTTCAAGGGACCGCATACTATGTAAGTTTCAATCTGAAAGTCTAGTTAAGTTTTACGATTGTTCCCTGAGCCATGGGCATTTCTGGGCCCAACCTCATGGGAACCAAGAATAAAGAGCAGAAGAGCAGAAACATCTGGGCTTAGATGACTTTCGTGTCCTTTTTCCGATTCTGGGTCCCCAGAGAATGAAGCTGAAGAAAGGAGGACTGAAAGTGACAAAGCCTCCAAGGATGGAGTCAGTCATAGACAAGCCGGCAGATCGAACGATGTTCCTGAGTTAGTCTTGGGACTAAGATGAGCGAGGTGCTCTTCATGAACCGCAGCAGGGAAGTGGTCCTCCCGCATCCAGGCATTGCCAGCCTCAGCCGCCCTCAAGGTCTCGCTGCTTGGCCGGGGCCCTGGGTTCCTTCTGGGAGCAGTGACACCCTGGGTGCTTATGCTCAGAATTGAGAGCCAATGTCCTCCCGTCATTACTTTAGTTTACACAAGTGATGAGTGTGTGCTCTTGTGTGTGTCTTCTCATGACTACAAGCATACCTCAACTTCCTAATTTTCATGCACAATTCTCCATACTCACAAATGACATTTTCACAGTTTCTGAAATCTAATTGGCGACACTCCAAGCGCCTGTGGGGAGTCACACCTGTGTGGAAGACTGGCCTCAGCCCACAGTTTCCTGGCCATCACACACCTGGTACTTTCCTTAGTCGCAGCATCACCATCATTGACTATTTAGCTTTCTAATTATTCGTTCAAGGTCATTTTCTCCCAGTAGTCTGTATATGAGGTTTGATTCTGTTTTGTATAAATGTGTGTGTGTATATATATATGTATATTCCTTTTCAGATTTTTTTATAGGTTGTTACAAAATATTGAATAATGTTACCTGTGCTATATGGTAGGTCTCTGTTAGTTATCTATTTAGATAAGGTAGTGTGTATATGTTAATCCCAAACTCCTAATTTATCCCTCCCCCGCTTTCTGCTTTGGTCACCGTAAGTTTGTTTTCTGTGTCTGTAGGTCTGTTTCTGCTGTTTCATTTCTTAGGTCCCACGCTCCAGTGATATGTGATATTTGTCTGCCTGGCCTACTTCTTATGACCATCTCTAGGTGCGTCCATGTTGCTGCCAATGGCATCATTCCATTCTTTTTATGGCTGAGGGTTATTACACTGTACACGTGTACCACACCTTCTTATCTGTTCTTCTGCCGATGGACATCTAGGCTGCTTCCATGTCTTGGCTATCGTAAACAGCTCTGCAGTGAACATTGGGGTGCATGTATCTTTTCGAGTTATGGTTTTGTCCGGATATAAGCCCAGGAGCGGGACTGTAGGATCCGATGGTAGTTCCATTTTTGGTTTTTTAGGGAACCTCTATGCTGTTCTCTGTAGTGGCTGCACCAGTTTACATTCCCACCAACAGTGTAGGAGGGTTAACAAGGAGGCTTTTCAAAACGAAGGATGATTACCTTGATCTGACTTAAAATGCCACAGATCAAGCCATGCCCCACACAACTCTAATGTGATGGCAATATATCTTTTCAAATAATTAGGTTGAAACACTTTCTTGATACTTAATTATGAACAAATAATTGTGACAGTTCAATGAATGGCAGCTATTTGCTGACCTTGGACAATACCAAAAGATACAACAAACCGCCCCTATTCATGAAATGACCTGGACACCAGCTGCTCATAAAAAGTGCAAAATACACTCTATCTAGAAGGCAATATCGGAGAAGGCAATGACACCCCACTCAAGTACTCTTGCCTGGAAAATCCCATGGGCAGAGGAGTCTGGTGGGCTACAGTCCATGGGGTCACAAAGAGTCAAACACGACTGAGCGACTTCACTTTCACTTTTCATTTTCATGCATTGGAAAAGGAAATGGCAACCCACTCCAGTGTTCTTGCCTGGAGAATCCCAGGGACGGGGGAGCCGGGTACGCTGCCGTCTATGTGGTCGCACAGAATTGGACATGACTGAAGTGACTTAGCAGCAGCAGCAGCAGCAGCAGAAGGCCGTAGACCATGCACATAGAAACGTCCACCTAACTTTTTACACTTCCACACAGTATTACAACTGCTTTTATTTAAAAATATATTTCATCATATATTCATGTTTTCCATGCAATGAAGTTTGTTTCACACACACACATACATAATACACACACGCTCTGCTTGTGTGAAGGTATCGGAACACACACAATACAAAGCTGGTATGGTGTGTGGAGCTGGGATTTGATAGTTCAGCCCTAGTTTCACAAAATGTTATTTTGCAAATGGATTTCAAAAAATAATTCCATTAATCAAAACTCTATTTATTCTCCTACATTGGTACTGATTTCACCCACATTTATCAAATTTATGTTCCGCCTCTCGCCTGCCTCTTGCTGCCTCTCACTTCGTTGGGCAGAGAACACACCTGACCGCATGCTCAAGGCTCTGCTTTGAAATGAAAGGTCTATGAGACTGAAACACAAAACACCAGGGATCAGGTGCATGCTTCCCTGATTCTCATTAGACCTGCTCCTGGAATTCTGGGGTCTACCCTAGTTTTTAACTGATCTTTGTTAGGGACCAAACGACAGGCTCTAGGCCCTGAGTCATGTTTACCAGAAAGAGACAGGATATGCGCTCATCCTGCCTGGCCAATCATGTAACGCCAGCTACTCCTGTAACTGAGACAAAGAACTGCCTGTATATAAGCCACCATACTCCTTTGTTCAGGGCTCTTGTCGGATTCCCTTGTGTGGGATGAGACTTGGGCCCTAGCACGCTAGGAATAAACAAACTCCCTTCTTGCGTTTGCAATACTGTGGTGGACTTGCTCTCTCGGTCGGTTCGGAGATACAGGCTCGGAGCATAACATCTGGGGGCTCGTCCGGGATCTCCGTCCCGCCAGGGAGGACAACTCTCCTGGTAGAAGGGAGTAACCTCGTTAGGAGATAAGAGCTCTGAGCACCGGTGCTAATGTTGCAGAAGCCCAGATTAAGTCCGGGGCCCAGTATTATACTGGGGAGGCATCTGGCTGTAAAGTGCAGAGGCAAGTCCAGCGTAAGGCCGGGGCCTAGTTTCGTGCTGGGGAGGCAGCTGGCTCTGGTTACTGGATTAAGTCCAGCGTAAGGCCGGGGCCCGGTTTCGTGCTGGGGAGGCAGCTGGCTCTGGTTACTGGATTAAGTCCAGAGTAAGGCCGGGGCCCGGTTTCGTGCTGGGGAGGCGGCTGGCTCTGTGAACATCCTGCAGGTAAGATTGAGTGCATTGTCGGTGGCCACCTTGCGTTTGTTATCTGTTTGTCTATTCGTGGTGTCTGTGTTGCTCTTTGTGTGCTCTGTTGGCTCCCAGTATACTTTTCTGTGATCATGGGACAAACAACTTCTACTCCTTTATCTCTTATGATTAACCACTTCTCTGATTTCAAGTCTAGAGCACAGAATCTATTATTGCTGGTGAATAAAAGCAAGTTAGTAACTTTTTATTCTGCCGAGTGGCCTGCTTTTGATGTCAGCTGGCCACAAGAAGGCACCTTCAGCCTGCCTACTATTCGAGCGGTCAGAGAGAAGGTGCTTGCCCCCTACCCTTCGGGGCACCCAGCCAGACCAAACTCCATACATTTTGGTCTGATAGGACCTGGTGGAAAACCCCCTGGCCTGGCTAAAACCTTTTGTTTTTCAGCCCCTCACTTCCCTTCCCTCTTCCCCGCCCTTGCTTCCACAGGTTCCACAGGTTTCATCAGGAGAAGCCAGAAAGAAAACCAAGCCTTCAGCTCCTCCCAGAAAAAGGGGCCCTGCCTAGGAAACTTGGAGAAAGGTGGAAAAAAAAAAATGGCCGGCGTAGCGAAAGAAGACCCGGAGGTTCCCTCCTCCACCATTCATGCGTCTCCGGTCTGGGCGGGGCCAGCCAGAGAGGGTGGAGAACGGACATATCAGTATTGGCCCTTCTCCACTAGTGATTTGTACAATTAAAAATCCCAGACTCCCTCCTTCTCTGAAAAACCACAGGGTCTTATTGATCTTTTAGAGTCTATCCTGTTTACTCACAATCCCACTTGGGATGATTGTCAGCAACTGTTACAGGTGCTTTTCACTACAGAGGAGCGTGAGCGGGTCCTGTCAGAAGCCCAGAAAAATGTGCCAGGGGTGGATGGGAGGCCCACAATACAGCCTCACCTCATTGAGAAGGGGTTCCCCTTGGTGCAACCCAACTGGGACTTCAAACGCACTGAGGGTAAGGAGCATCTCCGAGTGTACCGTCAGACTCTCATGGCTGGCCTTACAGCGGCCTCCAGAAAGCCAACTAATTTGGCCAAAATAAATCCAGTGAGACAACAGCCAAATGAGAGCCCAGCAGCCTTCCTGGAAAGGATAATAAAAGCTTTTAGACAGTATACCCCTATGGACCCACAGGCAGATGAGTCACGAGCGGCAGTTATGTTAGCACTTATAAATCAAGCAGCCCCCGATATTAGAAAAAAGTTACAAAAGATAGAGAGGTTAAGTGAACAATCCTTGCAAGATCTAGTGAGGGCAGCCGAGAGAGTTTTTAATCATAGAGAGACCCCAGAAGAGAGAGAGGACCGCATTAGAAGAAAAAAAGAGAATTTAGAGCTGAAGAAAACCGTAAAAATCAAAAAGAGCTGGCCCAGATATTTTTTGCTGGGGTTGAAAACAAAAACAGGTTCCAGAAAGGAAAAAAATTGGACTCAAAAACTGAAGAAAAAACAACAAGGCGTAAGCTTGAGAAAAACCAATGTGCGTTTTGTAAAGAGTTTGGACATTGGAAAGATAAATGCCCCCCAAAAAATCTAAAAGAGGTGCCCAAGGACCCCAAGAACGAGACTCCCTCTCCAGACAGTCATATCCTCTACACGGGTGAGGATAGCGACTAGGGGGGTCAGGGCTCGAAGCCCCTCCCAGAGTCCTGGGTAACTATAAATGTGGAGGGGAAACCAGTTGGCTTCATGGTGGACATGGGAGCCCAATACTGAGTCTTAAACCAAAAAGATGGACCCATGTCTAAAAAAAGTAGCTGGGTGCAGGGAGCAACCGGGACTAAATGATATGGATGGACTACAAAACGGCATGTGAACTTGGGGGCCCACCAGGTAACCCATTCTTTTCTGGTGATACCTGAGTGTCCAGCGCCCTTGTTGGGAAGAGATTTACTGTCTAAAGTGAATGCCCAAATTCATTTCGACCACGGACAAGTGTTGGTTTTAGATGGGACCGGGCATCCTCTTCAGGTCCTGTGTCTGGCATTAAAAGATAAATACAGACTCTACTTTCCAGAGGCCCCAGCGACAATAAGCCCCGAAGTACAACCATGGGTTCAAAGATACCCTCAGGCCTGGGCTGAAAGAGCAGGAGTGGGACTGGCCAAACAGAGGCCCCCCTATCATTGTGGAACTGAAAGCCAGTGCTTCCCCGGTGAGGGTACGACAGTATCCCATGAGTCAAGAGGCTCGACAAGGAATTACTCCTCATATACAACGCCTCATAGATGCTGGGGTCCTGAAAAGGTGCCGGTCCCCATGGAACACTCCCCTGTTGCCTGTGAAAAAGCCTGGAGAAACTGATTTTAGACCGGTTCAAGATCTACGAGAAATCAACAAACGGGTGAATGATATTCATCCTATGGTTCCTAACCCTTATACATTGCTAAGCAACTTGCCTCCAAACTACATTTGGTACACTGTTTTAGATTTAAAAGATGCCTTTTTCAGTTTGCCTCTTGCCCCCGCAAGCCAAGAGATCTTTGCCTTCGAATGGCAGGAAGATGGTAGTCAGACCCCTGTGCAGCTGACATGGACTTGCTTACCACAGGGTTTCAAAAACTCGCCCACATTATTTAATGAGGCCCTGGACGAAGACCTCCATGAGTATTGGGTTGAACACCCTACCATTGTTTTATTACAATATGTTGATGACCTTATGCTGGCAGCGGCTACAGAGAAAGAGTGCCAAGAAGCAACAGGTGACCTTCTCCAAACCTTGGGGACTTTAGGTTACAGGGCCAGTGCCAAAAAGGCCCAGATTGCCAAGCAAGAGGTTACATACCTCGGTTATAAGATAAAACAGGGCCAGAGGTGGCTAACACAGGCTATAAAAGAAACCATCCTCCAGATCCCTGAGCCGGCTAACCCTAGACAAGTGAGAGAATTTCTGGGAACTGTGAGATATTGCCGGTTATGGATCTTGGGGTTTGCAGAAAAGGCCAGGCCCCTATATGAAGGGACCAAAGAAAACAAGGACTGGGAATGGACTGAGCCAATAAAAGAGGCCTTCCAAGAGCTCAGGCGAGCCTTGCTAGAAGCTCCTGCCCTTGCCCTCCCTGATCCATCTAAGCCTTTCCACTTATTTGTAGATGAAAAGCGGGGGATAAAAAAAGGGGTACTAATAGAGAGATGGGGACCATGGAAGCGACCTGTAGCTTACCTTTCCAAGAGACTGGACCCAGTGGCAGCCGGATGGCCACCTTGCCTCCATATCATGGCAGCCACCACGCTCTTAGTCCACGATGCTGATAAACTGACTTATGGACAGAGACTCTTGGTCTACACTCCTCATGCCATAGAGAGAGTTTTAAAGCAACCCCCAGGTAAATGGATTTCTAATGCCCGCTTGACGCACTACCAGGCCTTGCTACTTGACACCCCACGGATTCATTTCCAAACGCCCTGCACTCTAAATCCGGCCACTCTTTTGCCCAATCCGGGGGAAAATAGCCCCCTCCATGATTGTGATGAGATACTGGCCGGGGTAACAGCAATGCAAAAGGACTTAACCGATACTCCACTGGATAACAGTGAGCTAAAATGGTTCACAGATGGCAGCAGTTATGTAAAAGATGGACAGAGACGGGCAGGAGCGGCAGTAGTAGATGACTCTGGACAGACGATATGGGCAGAGGCCCTTCCCCCGGATACCTCAGCACAAAAGGCAGAGTCAATTGCCCTGATCCAAGCATTAGAGAGAGCCAAAGGAAAAAAAATAACTATTTTCACTGACAGTCGCTATGCTTTTGGCACGGTACACATCCAGGGCCCGATATATCGGGAACGGGGGTTTTTTGACAGCTGAAGGAAAAGAAATTAAAAACTTGCCTGAAATCTGTAGACTTTTAGAGGCTGTACAGATGCCTCGGGCTGTGTCAATAGTACACGTGCCTGGACATCAGAAGGGTGACAGCCCCACGGCACGAGGGAATCGTGCCACAGACCTGGCAGCTCGAAAGCTGATAAGATTTCATCACCCCTGTGTTGGCGATCAGACTTCCACCTCCAGGTATGGGAACTCTGCCCCCAACCCCTGAGTATTCATCCACAGACCTTGCTTGGATCCAAAAACACACCAACCTTCAAAAAGATAAAGATGGATGGTACCGAGACTCAGACGGCTACTTGATACTCCCTGCTCAGTTGGGACGGCAACTATGTGAGCATTTACACTTGTCTACTCATCTGGGAGAGAAAAAGACTCTGATGCTCTTTCAAACTGCGCGCCTGCGATTTCCCCGGCACCAGACAACTGTAAAAAACATAGTGCATGCTTGTAAGGCGTGTCAACAGATGAGGCCAGGAAAAGGACAACGTGCAGGACTGAGGTATCGGGGAGAAAGACCAGGGCAACACTGGGAAATAGATTTCACCGAGGTAAGGCCAGGCAAGTATGGTTACCGGTACTTGTTAGTGTTGGTAGATACCTACTGAGGGTGGGTGGAGGCTTTTCCTACAAAGGGAAAAACCTCGATGATAGTGGCAAAAAAGATTTTAGAAGAAATAGTTCCCAGGTTTGGCCTGCCAGTGACCAGCGGCTCTGATAATGGACCTGCTTTTGTGAGTCAAATAGTTCAGAGCCTTGCCCTAGCCCTGGGGACTAAATGGAAGTTACATTGTGAATACAGTCCACAGAGCTCAGGGCAAGTAGAAAAAATGAATCGGACTCTAAAAGAAACTTTAACTAAATTGGCTATAGAGACTGGCGGGGACTGGGCGACCCTCCTTCCCTTTGCCCTCTTCCGTGCGCGTAATACTCCTTATCAACTTAATCTGACCCCATTTGAAATTCTGTATGGGAGACCTCCCCCTGTATGTCCAATATTTAAAGGGAAGAAACTACTGCCTCCCACGTTGGGGCAACTCCAAGAGGCCTTGATGGCCTTAAGCAAGGTGCACTCTCGTGTCTGAAAACTGCTCCGGGAAATACATGTGGGTCAAAATAAGGGAACTATTCCCTCACATGACATTGGCCCAGGAGACTGGGTATGGGTCAAAAGGCACCAAACCAAGGCACTAGAACCCAAATGGAAGGGTCCTTATGTTGTTCTTCTTACCACCCCAACTGCCCTAAAGGTCGACGGTATCGGGCCTTGGGTGCATTGCAACCACGTACGCCCAGCTGCTTCAGCAGAGCAGGAAGACGCTAAGAAAGAATGGGAAGCATCTCTGCACCCGTCCAACCCCCTGAGGCTAAAGCTTCAAAGGTGCCAACAGGACGAGGACAACTCGGCTGGGTCGTCTTGTGGATGACCCAGTTACTCTGCTCCGGAGTTGCCAGCGTGAACCCGCATCAACCCGTCAAAATCACCTAAAAACTGCAAAATAGACTAGCACATGAGATGCTTAACTCCACCACCGCAATACATCCACCTAATACTTGGTGGCCAGACTTATACTTTGACCTTAAGCCAGTGGTAAATATACCCTAAAAGAGGGACAAGCTCCGAAATCATGCATTCTGGGCATGTCCAGGTGTGCCCAGGCATAATTAAAAGATCTGTGGGGAGATACAGGGGGGACTCTGTGCTGCCCTGAAAAAAAAAAAAAAATGTTGTTTTTATGCTGATCGCACAAAAATAGTTAAAAAATCTATGGCCAAAATAAGAGAGGGACTAGCCCAATGTGAATGAGAACGTGAGGCTCAACAAAGATGGTTTGAGTCTTGGTTTCAACAATCCCCTTGGTTGACCACCCTAATCTCCACCTTGCTGGGACCCCTGCTAATACTTTTACTAATGCTTACCTTTGGCCCATGTATTATCAATAGACTTGTAGCCTTTGTAAAAAAAAACGCATAAATACAGTACAGCTGTTTGTGCTTCGACAACAATATCAAACTGTGTCTCAGGACCGAGAGGAAGATTCCTCTATATGATCTAAGGACAGGAGGGAATGTTAGGGACCAAACGACAGGCTCTAGGACCTGAGTCATGTTTACCAGGAAGAGACAGGATATGCGCTCATCCTGCCTGGCCAATCATGTAACGCCAGCTACTCCTGTAACTGAGACAAAGAACTGCCTATATATAAGCTGCCATACTCCTTTGTTCGGGGCTCTTGTCAGATTCCCTTGTGTGGGATGAGACTTGGGCCCTAGCGCACTAGGAATAAACAAACTCCCTTCTTGCGTTTGCAATACTGTGGTGGACTTGCTCTCTCGGTCGGTTCGGAGATACGGGCTCGGAGCATAATAATCTTGACAATAGAAGCAAATGATGATTGCATTATATTTAGTTCTCTGAACATAGATAAGTTAAATCATTCTTGTCATGTCAGGCCATGAAAATTAAATAGCAACTAGGATTTTTAGAAGCAGCTTAAAAAGGAAATATTAATGTGCCCTAAGATATCAGTGAGTCTGCAATTCAAGGAAACAGAGAAAATAAGCAACAAATGTGAAAAAGACTAACACTTGGGGAATCCCAAGTAAACAGTAATTCTTTGTATGATTATTGAAGCTTTGTTGTTGTTAGTCTGAAATGATTTTAACATTCAGAAAGCCAGGTAAGACTTTAAATGACAATGACCCCAGGCCATTTAAGATGGTGACTATGTGTTTTTTTGAGGAACAAGGTGATTAATGAGACCCTCGATTAATGCAATCCCCTACTAGACAACACCTCAGACCAAAATTCTGCCATTTTTGAAATGCATTCATCTCTGCAGAGTGATCCTGCTTAAGATCGAGACAACTCCAAAATCCAATACCCATCTTCCAAGTCACCTCTGGTACAAGAAAATAAAAGAGGAGGACTTCCACGTGAATTTTGCTTTGAACACAATTCCATACAGTATCAAGTGTCCTTGCTTACCATTACCAAAGACCATATCAAAGAAAAGCAACCCAATACACAAGCCACACATTGGCAGGCTCACCCATGTCATTCCTTGTGATCAATGGCTTTTTCCTATATACTGAGCATTTTCGTCGGCTCACTTGTCTCTAGGGAACCCATCAGGTACCAACCACCCGCCCGCAGGACAACTGTCCACTCACAACTCTCCCTGGTCACCAGGGCCCTTTGCAACTGTGAACGCAACATCAGAAAGTCCCTGGCGGTCCAGTGGGTTAGGACCCCCTGCTCTCACTGCTGAGGGCCCAGGTTCAATTTCTGGTCTGGGAACTAAGATCCCATGAACTGTGTAGAGACACAGTACCACGCAGGGACAATGTGGGAAATGCGTGTGCCCTCTACCACATCTCTTGGTCCTTTACTCATTTCCACATCGTGGCACTTTATGACTTCCCTCGAGAGAAGATTCCAGTTAGTCTCATAGTTTATCCAGGTTTCTGGAAAATCTGTCTGCAAGTTGCCTTCCTCCTCCACATCCCCCGGCAATATGTTTGCTGAGGAATACATTTTACCTTTACATTTTCATTTCTGAGGAGACTACTCACCAGACATTTGTTTTCCATGTGGTTCCCTGAGAGAGACGCACACAAACAGGAAGACTGTAAAACAGCAGAGGATAAATTGGGATGCCGAGATAAACATGTACTTCAATTCTGATATCCTGAACCTATTTTTAAGAGCGCAGGAAAGAACAAATTCTGTTTCTCCTCCTAAGTAACTCCACGGGAATTCTCTTGGTGCAATGATAATGCTGAGCACAGAGCAGCTCTTTCTATTCCTGGAAGGGAAGTTCGGCTCTTTAAATTTCCAAAAGAAAAGATTAAACTTGTTCTTTACCTCTCAAAAAATATTCTCTTCAGTTAGCTTAGTATTGGCAGCAGCTGTCATACCTTGGACTGGAATACTGTTGGTAGAATCACTATATTTCCAAGATTCCTTAATTTTCTGAAAGTTCTGAAAACAAAAAAGACAAGGTATATGACCTTTAAAACTCTCTCCTTTGTCTGATTGTATAGAAGGGATACCTTTTGAAGAGGCAAAGTGGGAATCATTTGGAATACAATGTTGGTGTCATGAAAAGAACGGAATGCAGTTTATTCCTAAGAATGCATTTACCCGAAAGCCTATCAATTGCAGTCAATTCCAAATGATCCATGGACATCAGGGAGAGAGAGGACCCAACCAACGAGATTCTGAGGTTGATCTGAATCCTCCTTTTGCGTCTTTCTTTCTTCTTGCTCCCCACATTCCTTTATGCCACAGGACCTTTGCATATGCTGTTCCCTGTTGCACACAATAATGCTTTATTCATTTTTTCCCCTTATTTCTTTCCTTGTGCCTGTATTTAAGTCTTACCAATCACTCAAATACTTGAATCAACAGAAAGGGTATTTATTATTCAGCAAGTCTTTATGTGTCCAATAACGAGCAGTATTTTGGTGGCATTTAGAAGATAGGAGTTAGCAGGTAGCAAAGGAGATAGTCACGGACCAGCACTGCATCCCAGCAGGGTCAGGACTCTGGAGGAGGCAGATGCGGAACGGGAAGCAGCACAACATGGGGGTTATGAGCAGTGTGTTCTGGAGCCACACTGCCTGGGTTTGGTCCTACTCTACCCCTTACCAGCTGTGTGACCTTGAGCAAGTGACTTACCCTCTCTGGGCCTCACTTTCCTCATCTGAAAAACGAGGATGATGATAACATAATATCTACCTCAAAGGACGGCTTTGATGATTAAATGAGGTCACACGTGTAAGGTGCTCAGAAGAACATCTGCACTGAGTAAGGTTTGCTCTTACTATCAGCGCTCCACGAGTCAACAGGAGTGCCGGAAAGTTCTACTGGAGAATTCTCAGAAGACCAGGCGCTAGGATTGCATGTTTTGAGGCCACAGCAATACAGAAAATGTGGACCTCTCTTTCAGCTGTCTTGACAACAGCAAAAGATGTTTCCAGATTTCAAATTCCTACCTGAGGGCAACTATGCAGGTTCTAAGCTTCACCCCAATACTCTGCCCCAAGTTTCTCTTCTCCCTTACTCTCTCTCTCTTTTTTTTTTTTTTTTTTTTTTGGCCACACCATGATGTGGTGTGTAGGATCTTCGTTCCTGGACCAGGAATTAATAAACCTGCAGGCCCTGCAATGGAAGCATGGCATCTTAACCACTGGACCACTGGGGAAGTTCCTTTCCTCTTACTCTTTTCAGAAAGTATGTATTTATTTGGCTCTGCCAGGTCTCGGTTGCAGCATGTGGGACCCTGAGTTGTGCATGTGGGATCTAGTTCCCTGACCAAGGATTACACCCAGGACCCCTGCTTTGGGAGCACAGAGGCCTAGCCCCTGGGCCACCAGGCAAGTCCCTTTCCCCTTACTCTGTAAGGGAATCACTATTTCCTATTTTAAACAAATGCCATGGAAAACCACCTCAGAATTTCCTCATGAATGAGTCTAGTTTTGGAGAACATGTTCTCCAGCAACATGTTTGTTATTTCAGTGTAGAAACATCCGAACTGTGTGTTCTGAACATCCCTGGACCGCACTGGGCTTCAGAATGCACGAAGGTGGGGCTCCAACTGTGCCTGGGACACTCTGAGACACACCACATCCTCACACTGGCTGAGGCACTTGCTGAGAGTAAGTGTTGAATGCATGTAAGAATTAAAGATTTTAAAATTAAAAAAATAAAAAACTAAAAAAAAAAAAATAGTTAAAAAAAAAAAACATGAAAAAAAAAAAAAAGAGAGTAAGTGTTGGTTTCAGCTGGATTTATTTGCCCTGATGTATCACTCTCTGTTTACGCAAGGGTTTCAGATCATGAGTAAATGACCGTAAGTGATGTCTGGTCACCTCCAACTGACGAAACTTGCCCCTTACATATCAAGAGTAAGGCAAATCTCAAGTTTGGTGAGTTCTTTCTTCCTGGACATTCCATGCTTTATGAAACCTGAAAGAGGAAAAAAAAATAGAGGAGATTGTACGGCTTTTCTGATGGTCCAGTAGTTAAGATTCTGAGCTCCCAATGTAGGGTGCAAGGGTCTGATACTTGGTCTGGAAACTAAGATTCCCACATGCCCTGTGGCCAAAAAAAAGAAAGAGAGATTGTACTGAAGACTGAAGCTACCTTCTATTTCTGTGAATGGTAAACATGACAATAAAAAATGGAAATCCCACATATTTAAAACCTTAAGTTTACGTTAGCATTTAAAGAACTTTGAACTACCTGCTATGGTAGGGCCTAAAGGCAGACTTGTTAAGAGAGGAAATGGTAGAAAGTGACCAGGTGAGGCAAATAGGGTAAGCATGGATGCAAGATATTTCCCCTTAGAAATGTTGAAAATTGAAGCAATACCATAAACCTTTTATTTTTTAATAAGCTGATAGCCTTTAAAATTATTTCTAGACATTTATGAAGTCTGAAATATCACATAAAATATTTTTAAAATTAAAATCTGGCTTGGAGAGAAGAAGGCACGAGAGATGTGCGTTCATTGTTTCATGATGAAGAAAAGGGAGTCTGAGTTTGTGTCCTGTGGATGAAGAGCTTGACCAGGGAGGGAGTGGTCATCCCAGGAGATCTAGTCATGATTTTTTTTCTCTCAATGAGAACCCTTATTCAGGGCTCACGCTGTGGTAGGGCTTTCTATACAAGGCGGATTTATTTCCATCCTCAGGGAGTGCGTCAGGAAACAGATGGCTAAATATTTGGAAATGACACAGCTCGGGAAACGCCGAGATGGAAATGGGTCTCAGGTGCTGGCGGACCTTAGAGAGCGCTAACTCAGCTCACATGGGGAGAAAAGTGGTCAGGAAATCAGCCCTGGCTAACGCAGTGCTAAGCTTCAGCTCCTCTAGAAGGGAAATGGGACCAGCAGGTGGAGGGTGCTGGGAAGGGTGTCCATCGATGAGGAGAGGTAGGGGCCCAGCCCCAGAGCCGTGAATCCAGGATGCATTCAGGGAAGGAACACAGTCCTGCTGGAAGCGCAGGTGCTGTTCAGTGGCTCAGTTGTGACCAACCCTTTGCAGCCCCATGGGCTGCAGCACGCCAGGCTTCCCTGCCTTTCACCATCTTCCAGAGTCTGATGCCATCCAGCCATCTCCTTCTCTGCCGGCCCCTTCTCCTCCTGCCCTCAATCTTTCCCAGCATCAGGGTCTTTTCCAATAAGTCAACTCTTCGCATCAGGTGGCCAAAGGATTAGAGCTTCAGCTTCAGCATCAGCCCTTCCAATGAACACTCAAGGTTGATTTCCTTTAGGATTGACTGGTTGGATCTCCTTGCAGTCCAAGGGACTCTCAAGAGTCTTCTCCAACACCACAGTTAGAAAGCATCAGTTCTTCGGTGCTCAGTCCTCTTTATGGTCCAACTCTCACATTTGTACATGACTACTGGAAAAACCAGTTTTGACAAGACGGACCTTTGTCAGCAAAATGGTATCTCTGCTTTTGGATACGCTGTCTAGGTTTGTCGTAGATTTCCTTCCACTGAACAAATGGCAGTTTAGGATTGTATTATGTATGTTGCTTGTTTGCAAGGTTCATTCCATGTTTGTTGCAGGGTGTAAGATTCAAATGTCCAAGTATGTTGTCTATAATTTTAATTTTAGATTACCATCTTAAGGAATTAAATATACAAAACACACCTGAAGAATTCAGAAGAAAGGATGAAACAACTGTCTCCAGGATTTTGCTGACTCAACAGAAGGGCCATCTTAGCAAGCGATTTTATCACGTAATTAAAGAGGGGTCCTTGATTAATTAAATTGAGAGGCGAACTTGTTTAAACTGCTGATGTTAGAAAGAGATTACAAGATTTTGCCTGAGCCAAAATAAAGCAAAATGGACAAACTCTCTCTACAAGTTGACTTTTTTGCTGACAAATTTTCAGTACTTAATGGGTTTTTTCCAGATCTATTAAAGGCCTTAAAGCAGCCAGGAAATGGAATGAATATTTGAACAGATAGCTGGATGTTTCCCATGCTGAGTGAATCACTGGAATCAGAGCTGGGCATCAATTGTGTTCATCCACATGGCTTCCCTTCGTCCAGGGGGCCACCCAGTTGACACTTGACCATAGGCTCCAGCTGTGGTAAACCCTTCACTGCGTGAGCTCTGTTTTCATATCAAAGCATTGCTTCCCATCCTGTAAAGTAACAGTTAGGAGAAATGTTATGAGACTAACAAATCAAATCTTTGTCCTAATAATCAGAGTTGTAACACCATCTTTGCTACTTCTGTGTAACCAGTCAACCCGGCATGGCAGGTGGAGGGGTTAGGTCATGTAGACAGACTCTTGGTTACAGCAGCCTTTCTACTAAGGGTCTCCAGAGACTGGGACTCACCTGCTGCTGCTGCCACTGCTGCTAAGTCACTTCAGTCGTGTCTGACTCTGTACGACCCCATAGATGGCAGCCCACCAGGCTCCCCCATCCCTGGGATTCTCCAGGCAAGAACACTGGAGGGGGTTGCCATTTCCTTCTCCAATGCATGAAAGTGAAAAGTGAAAGTGAAGTTGCTCAGTCGTGTCCGAATCAGCAATCCCATGGACTGCAGCCTACCAGGCCCACCCCCCATCCCTGGGATTCTCCAGGCAAGAGTGCTGAAGTGGGGTGCCATTGCCTTCTCTGTGGGACACACCTGTAAGCCACTAAATCCTGTCCCTTCCCACAGCCAGGCCCCTTTTCTGCTCCTAACATGCTGAAAGGCTCAGATGTCCTGCCGCTGGATGGACAGGACCTAGAAGCCATCCCCTTCTCTGGGTGGAGCCAGCTCCACCCAGAATCACACTCCTCCCAGCACCCTGTTTCCAGATGTGGCCAACAATTTTTAACCTAAACTTTCATAACATCCTAAACATCATTTCCCAAACATCATAGATGGGCACTGAGATCTGTTTACCATTTGCATCACCTGTGCTTTGAGTTTCCAGTTCCAAGTCTTTGACCTGCCCTTGAAAAGGGACCCTTCTCTGCCTTGTTATACACAACCTAGGGGACTTCCCTGATGGTCCAGGGGTTAAGACTTTGCCTTTCAATGCAGGAGTTGCTGACTTGACCCCTGGTCAGGGAACTAAGATCCTGCATGCTTCATGGCCAAACACCAGAACACAAACAACAGAAGCAATATTCTAACAGATTCAATAAAGACTTTAAAAATGGCCAACATTTTTTAAAAAAGTCCTACAATACAATTGTGGGCAAGAAAATAAAGGTCTATAAAATAAGTCTTCAAGAGATATGATGGAGAGAGGAAGGGACTGTTTGGCATTACAAGAAAAACCTGGGCATGTCCCTTCCGTGTGTGTGACAAGAGTTTAGAGATAAGCGTGCTTTGGGCCTGGCTGGGGGAGGGTTCAGTATTTCTCTTCATTTATAAGGACTGACATGTTTGTAATGAATTTTCCTAGCCCATATTTTGGTCCCTGTTTCCCGTTTCCTGAAATAACTCTTTCATTTTTTCAATTCCACTCCAGCGCCCTCTGGCCTTTTCAGTAGCTCCCACTGGTAGCTTATGAGGTGTTTAAAACCAAATTACTCTCCTTACATGCAGTAATGCTGCTCTCTTTTTCTCTGCAATTTTTCCAACTTGCTATCAATCTTCATGTAAGGTTTCCCACCAAAGTGTGTGGGTAAAAAATATCCCCTTTCTAAGTGGCTTTTTCTATTAACCTGGCTCATCCCACCTTGTCAAAACACTTAGTAACTCCCTTAAAGTCCTGGCTCACATTTCAATTTACCAGTGACCTTGCGTGGATGAATCACTTTGCCACTGTGACAAAAAAGGCTCCTCGGGGAATATGGGGATATTCATTCTCTTTTCAGATACAGAGTGAGAATTTGAGGATTTCTTAGTATTTGAACAGTGCCCTGTAGTTGAACAGAATGATACAATCTCTTCGGTGACCTTGATCAGTTAGAGGCACAGGGAAGGCTAGTATCAAGTACCCCATTGGAGCTCAGCTGCTGCTGCTGCTGCTGCTAAGTTGCTTCAGTAGTGTCCAACTCTGTGCGACCCCATAGACGGAAGCCCACCAGGCTCCCCCGTCCCTGGGATTCTCCAGGCAAGAACACTGGAGTGGGTTGCCATTTCCTCCTCCAATGCATGAAGGTGAAAAGTGAAAGTGAAGTCGCTCAGTCGTGTACCACTTGTGGCGACCCCATGGACTGCAGCCCACCAGGCTCCTCTGTCCATGGGATTTTCCAGGCAAGAACACTGGAGTGGAGTGCCATTGCCTTCTCCCATCAGAGCTCAGAGCAACCTCTAAAAGATCAGGATTCCATCATGGTTCCTCAACTGCACCCTCATTCCAAAGTCAGCAGCCCACCCGCTGTGGAAACGTGTTTTTACGGTAATGACTTGTTTATGCAAATGACACTGTTGCCTGCTATAAAAATTTCCCAGGGTCCCTTCCTAATGAGCTGAAATTACTGTTGCCCAGTGAGATATGTTTATTCCCATGTAGAATAACTAACTGGACAGGTCAACGCATACATGATCATCAGGGGTAGCTTTGTAAGGATGGAAGGATGAAGGCTGGCTGGAAGCTGCCATCGTTTCAGGGAGGTGATGGCATCGGGCCCACCATCTTGCTTGGTGACGGCCTCACTCTTTCTTCATGCACTAGTCCTTCCCTGGAACAGAAAGATAAAGATTTTTCTTTATTCTTATGTGATACATATAAGAAATGCTTCCATGCTCAATAAATGAGTTGCTTTTCTTCTTCAGTAGATGCTGATCAATAAACCATGCTCTTGTCAAGCAGTCATCTGTTGTTAATTTGTTTTTTTTATTTGCCAAGTTCAGTATTGAGCCTTTCTTCATTTCAAACAGATTTTGTTTTAATCATGCCATAGTTGCTATTCCATCTTGTTTGAGAAGTTTATAAAAATGCAGACAAGAAGTTTCAACATTTCTAGTGTGTCATGGAGCTGTTCTATGAAAATGAGCTTTTCTAAAGAAAATGAGGAAAAATAGTGACTATCTTTCTTCTCACAGCCAATAAATCTGCTATATTTCCCATTGCTATAATTACTTTCCAAACAACACAGCTGAGAGTGAAAAAACTGAAAACTTGTGATGCCCGAATCACTCGGAGCCGTTCTGTTTTTCCGTTGACAATGACAATTGCCCACATTTTTTCTGATTTTCCATTCTATACTAAGTTGGGAAAGCTGACATTCTTCTTTTGACTAATATTCACAAAATGGGAAGAATTCCTTAATGGGGCTTTTTCCTGACAGATTCATGGCTTCAGTGCAACTAAATAAGTGAAAATTAAATGTAAAAGCAATCTTGTTTTATGCTGAGAATACTAGTATGCCAAATAATCCTATAAGGATTAGAAGTGTGATATAATTTAAATTCTATTTTTCTGCCTTGTATTATGATTTAACTTTTGTAAATATATGTTAATGAAAGAATATAATATTCTATGTTATTTCATGAAAATATTCTCTCATAGTATCTTCCATCAGTCACTTTCCCTTCATTTAATTATTTAAAGGTTCTTAACAATACTTGTTATACCATATTAACAGTTTCAAAAATCATTATTAATTATTGTAGTATATGCTTGACATAATAAATATACATTTGGATTCAAATGACCTTTATCTCAGTTTCCTTGTCTGTAGAAAGAGAAGTAATGTCTACTTCTCAGGGTTTTTGAAAGAGCTCCATGCGATCATGATGGCAAAAGCCCATTGTTGTGCTGTAATTCACTGCCATCATTTAAAATAATGACCACTACTACACATATGTGTGCGTGTATGGATGTGTGTATGTGTGTGCGCATGAAGAATCTTGTGCCCTGGGAAACACGTGGCTCTGGACACCAGCCTGCTGTGCCCTGCTCCCAGCTCTCCCCCTCGTAAGCAACGTGCAGTGGACACAAGTCCTTTTCCACCTGTGGATCGCAATTTCCTCATCTGTGATACAATATGTTTGGATAAGCCTAATATATACTTCCTTCATGGCCTAAAAACCTTTTCTAAAGTTTTTAGAAATTCAAGTGTTGATTTCTTCCCTGCTCTACCCTTCATCTCAAAATAAACAATGACATGTACACCTGAGTAAAATCTCTGCATCCTGGTTCTATGGTCAAATACCATTAAATATATATATATATATGTATATATATATTTATTTATTTATTTATATATACTTCCTCCTAAATGACCAGAAACAATCCAGAGTGAGTTACTCCAAAGTCTTAAGGTCTTGGCAATGTTGCTAAGGTAGCAGCTGCTGCTAAGTTGCTAAGTCACAGGTAGCAGGTAGCTTTAAAAACTTTAAAGCAACTGGGTACAGATAGATTTAACTAAGAAGCACCATTGTTACTGGAGACATCTCATCACCAATTCAAGGAAGGGTCTCACCTAGACATAAACATGTTTAGCATTAGCTGTAGCAGTATACTATTATGAAGTCTAGGTCAGAAGAGATGTACTTGTATGTGTATGCCCGAGAGCTTGGAATGCTAGACAAATGCTTATCACATTTTTATTTCCTTTACTGTTTCTGCTCTATTTTAAGTTCCTTGAGGGCCAGTGCCATGTCTGTTATATCCATTAAAAAGACCAACATTTATTTACTGCCTGCTAAGGACGCGAGTGTGAGTGAACTCCGGGAGTTGGTGATGGACAGGGAGGCCTGGCGTGCTGCGATTCATGGGGTCGCAAAGAGTCGGACACGACTGAGCGACTGAACTGAACTGAACTGAACTGAAGGTCTATATATACAGTAACGTAGTTTAACACAAAGAAAGCGATTAGGCTTGAGTGAAAGTTTACAGCTGTCAGGAATCTGGGAGCATGCTATCTTTCTTCCTTACCATCCCAGGCTGTGACTTCCATAAGATCACCTCACGGTCCAGGATGGTTCCTGGGGCTGCAGCTACCATGTTTATACTTGAGGCTGAAGGAGAATGGACAGAAAGAAAGAGATATAACTCTAGACTGGGTCTGAAACGTTAATGATCCTTTCCAGAAGCTAGAGAGAACACTTAGACTAACCTCTCATTGGTGAGAACTTAGTCACAAGAAGACTGAGAATCACAAATATTTATGGAGACAGTGTCCTCACATAAAAACGGGGAGTCTGTTCTTTCCTTAAAGAACACTTAATATACAATTGATACAGCTGTCATCTCCATGTTACACAAGCCGACATTAAGGCTCACTCTGGTCAAATAATTGTGCACAATCAGAAAATATTGTAGCTAGTGACCTACCTCATCCCAAAGCATGGACTCTTCATGATGTAGCTCTGCATCAGAGTTACCTCCCAGATGGCTGCCATGTAACAGGCGTCAATCCGGGATCCTGCAAGGAGGCTGCAAATGGCTGCCCTGGAGCAGCCGCAGTAAAATGGTGAAGAAGGTGCTTCTCCAATTTTAACTTGCTCGTGACTCCTCTGTGCATCTATCAAAGTGAACATTCTGACTCAGTAGAAACAGGGTGGATCTGAGAACCTAAATCTCTAATAAGCTTGCAGGGAACAGCTACGCTGCTGGTCCACAGACCACTCTTTGTGAAGCGTACCTGCCAATAATATAGCCACTTCACATGTGTGGCTATTGGGTACTTTACATGTAGCTTTCCTGAACGGAGATGTGGTGTGCAGTTAGTATAAAACACGTGGATTTCAAAGGTTTAATAAGAAGAAAAATTAAAAATATCTCATTCATATTTTATATAGATTTCATGTTGAGATTACAGTGTGTTTTGGTTATACTGGATTAAGTAAGATATACTGCTAAGTCACTTCAGTCGTGTCCGACTCTGTGCGACCCCATAGACGGCAGCCCAAAAGGCTCCCCCGTCCCGGGATTCTCCAGGCAAGAACACTGGAGTGGGTTGCTATGGTAAATTAAATTAATTTTACCTATTTCTTTCTAATTTTAAAATAGAAAATGCAAGATTGCATATATGCCTCACTTTATGTTCTTACTGGACAATGCTGGTCTAGATGTTTCGTGTTCCTGCTAAGTTGCTTCAGTCCTGTCTGACTCTTTGCACCCCTATGGACTGTAGCCCACCAGGCTCTTCTGTCCATGGGATTCTCCAGGTAAGAATACTGGAGTGGCCACTTGCTGTGGCCTTCTCCAGGGGATCTTACTGACACAGGGATTGAAACTGTTTCTCTTAAATCTAGCTGCATCGGCAGATGGGTTCTTTACCACTAGCACCACTGGGAAGCCCTAGTTCAAGCCCTGCATCCTCACTTAGTAGCAGAAAGACTACAGGCAAATTAGCTTGACTAAGTTCAGCTTTCCCTGGTAAAGTGAGGGTAATAAAAGTGTTCACTTCCTAGGGCTGCTGGGATGATTCCATAAGAGAAAGAAAATGAAGCACTTAACACATGGTAACTCTTTGAAGCCAAGCTGTAGTGTTGAGATTTCAACAAGGACCACTAGACAAAAACCATTTGATGCCTCATATTTTAAAACTATGCCAGGCATACTCATTGGGCACTTTAATAATTTTGTTGCCTACTAATTTAAAAAGGGATGTTGGTCTTACGCATCACATAAATCAGGCCCTTCTTGTAATTTTCTAAATTCAGTAACACTGATGACGTTCCCAGTGACCCCAAACACAGGAAGTCATGTTCAGCCATTGGTGTTGGAGAGAGTTACTGAACCCACACTTGCAGGTCGGTTGATTCATGTCAGCTCTGCTTGCACAGAACTACATTTTACTGCAGGTCGCCAAACAATTTATACACACAAAGAACTCTCTCCTGAGCTCCATGCTTTCCCTGGTCTGCCTCTTCCCAGAACACGCCAGGTCAGATAAGGTCTCCAGAAGTCCAATCACTGAGTGGGCAATTTGCCTAAAGCCAATTAGTGCAAAGGCCAATTCACCAAAAAACCGATTCATCACATTTGCTTATACCATTCAACTGTTTTGTTGGGGTTCATGGGTTTGCTCGTGTCCTCCTTACAGTGTTTTAAGGAACATTTAATGTGTTCCTGCCACAGTCCCCACTGTTCCAACTGAAGCCAAAGGACAAGAGAGGAAGAGGCTGAAGAAAGAGCAGACAAAGGAAACTTGAAAGGGGGAAGGAAGCTGGGGAGGGGGGCAGCGGTGGTGGAGGAGAGAGGCTCCACAGAGGGTGAGAGGTGTGTAGTGGCAAACCTATTGCACGGTCTCAAAGTGAAAGTGAACGTGAAGTCGCTCAGTTGTGTCCAACTCTTTGCGACCCCATGGACTGTAACCTACCAGGCTCCTCTGTCCATGGGATTCTCCAGGCAAGAATACTGGAGTGGGTTGCTATTTCCTTCTCCAGGGGATCTTCCCGACCCAGGGATTGAACCCGGGTCTCCCACCTTGCAGGCAGATGCTTTAACCTCTGAGCCATGATCTCAGGGAGCAGTCTTATCAATGTATTTTTCAAGATAATTATCAGTCACACAGGTATCAATGGCAACAGTTCCTGATATTCAAGAAAGTGGGCTTCCCAGGTGGTTCTAGTGGTTAAGAACATGCCTGCCAATGTAAGAGACATAAGAGATGCAGGTTTGATCCCTGGGTGGGGAAGGTCCCCTGGAGGAGGGCATGGCAACCCTCTCCAGTATTTACCTGGAGAATCCCATGGACAGAGGAGCCTGGCGGGCTACAGTCCATAGCATCATGAAGAGTTGGACACGACTGAAGGGACAGCACTCATACACTCATTCAAGAAGGTACTCCAGAATGTATATTTATTGACTATGTAAAGAATCCTTAACAGTAAAATCTCCTAATGCATAATAATGATCCTTTCTTAAAAAAAGTATAGTTGGTTTTCAATGTTGTGTTGGCTTCTGCCATATGTATACATATATCTCCTGTTGTTTGGATTGCCTTCCCAGTAAGTCACCACAGAGAACTGAGTAGAGTTCCCTGTGCTGTGCAGGCGGTTAGCTATTTTATGAGGTGAAAGTGTTAGTCACTCAGTCGTGTCCAACTCTTTGCAACCCCATGGACTGTAGACCGCCATGCTCCTCTCCTTGAAATTCTCCAGGCAAGAATACTGGAGTGGGTAGTCATTCCCTTCTTCAGAGGATCTTCCTGACCCAGGGACCCAATAGTATCCATAGTGTACAGATGTCGATTCCAATCTCCCAATTCACCCCACCCTTCTTTCCCTCTTGGGGCCCATACATTTGTTCGCTACATCTGTGTCTCTATTCCTGCCATGCAAATAGGTTCATCTGTACCATTTTTTTAGATTCCATATATATGTGTTAATTACGATATTTGTTTTCCTCTCTCTGACTTTCTTCACTCTGTATGAGTCTCCAGGTTCATCTAGGTGTCTGCAAATGGCACAATTTTGTTCCTTTTTAGGGTAATAATACATTCTTATACTCAATTGGAGAAGGCAATGGCACCCCACTCCAGTACTCTTGCCTGGGAAATCCCATGGACAGAGGAGCCTCGTAGGCTACAGTCCATGGGGTCGCTACAAGTGGTACATGACTGAGCGACTTCACTTTCACTTTTCACTCTCATGCATTGGAGAAGGAAATGGCAACCCACTCCAGTGTTCTTGCCTGGAGAATCCCAGGGACGGGGGAGCCTGGTGGGCTTCCGTCTATGGGGTTGCACAGAGTCGGACACGACTGATGCGACTTAGCAGCAGCAGCAGCAGCAGCATACTCAATTACTTATATTCACTTGCCTTTGGCAAAGTGGTCATTCAGAAAATCAGCTTCTAGAATATATTTATTCTAGAATATATACAACTGAATCATTGTGCTATAGAACTGAAAATTATACAATATTGTAAATCAACTATAGAATGTCATTAAAAACTATAAAGGTCATTAAAAACATTTTTAAAGATCTAATCTAAAAAAATCAATTAATTAGTCAATCAGCTTCTAGGAGCTGGCCTGCTTATAGATATACAAAGAAAGCTGATGATGGTTGAGTTAAGAGGGAGGTGCAAAAAACTGGAGAGGTTGCATATTATGTTTCTACTTTTGTAAGAAAAAGGCTTAGACAAACAATGATCAAAGATTATATGCAATCTTTTACTTTATGAGCCCCGGGTATTGTGCAGGCTCTAAAGCAGTGTTAACAAATGTTTGTGCCCAAGCCCTGCGCCCCTCCTCACCTATCCCCCACTTCTCAGCCAGTTTGCTCCTCCCTGCTTAAGTGTATGTGAGTAGAACCGGCTGAGACATTCTGATGTCAGTGCACTTTTTGGTGTGTGAATAATAGGAAATCTAATTGCCAACCTGAGTCTCCCAACTATATTATCACATATGAGTGAACACAGCTGTTCTTCCCCAAACATAAGTTGTAAAAGAAATATACCACCATCTTAATGAGAGGGCATGATGCAAAGACTGGGAAGACATGCCTAGACACAAACTGAAGGTCTTAGAGTAATTAAAAACTGTGTCAGGGACAAAAGTTGCTGAGTGAGCTGAAAGGAATTATGATGCTCTCCTGAGATCGTGGGTGCCTTTCTCCCCTGATCCACCTGTGTGGTCCTGGAATCAGCTACATTCATCTCATGAGATGGGAACTTTAGATTGCCATAACCTGACTCATTTAAAATTTCCATCCTCGATTTGACCATTTCTCCTTGCCATCTTGTTTGCACAGCATAGTTTCTAAATATAATTTGACATGGAACAATGGATTGGTTAAAAATTGGGAAAGGAGATACATTAAGGCTGTATATTGTCCCCCTGCTTATTTAACTTACATGCACAGTACATCATGTGAAATGCCAGGCTGGATGAAGCACAAGCTGGAATCAAGATTGTTGGGAGAAATATCAATAACCTCAGACATGCCAGTGACACCACCCTTTTGGAAAAAAGTGAAGAGGAAGGGAAGAGCCTCTTGATGAATGGGAGAAAGGAGAGTGGAAAAGCTGGCTTCAAACTCAGAAGTCAAAAAACTAAGATCATGGCATCTGGTCCCATCACGTCATAGCAAATGGATGGGGAAAAAATACAAACAGTGACAGACTTTATATTCTTGGGCTTCAAAATCACTGCAGATGGTGACTGCAGCCATGAAATTAAGACGCTTACTCCTTGGAAGAAAGGCTATGACAAACCTAGACAGCATATTAAAAAGCAGAGACATTACTTTGCCGACTAAAGGTCCATCTAGTCAAAGCTAAGGTTTTTCTAGTAATCATGTATGGATGTGAGAGTTGGACCACAAAAAAAAAAAAAAAAAAAAAGCTGAGCACTGAAGAATTGATGCTTTTGAATTGTGGTGTTAGAGAAGACTCTTGAGAGTCCCTTGGACTGCAAGGAGATCCAACCAGTCCATCCTAAAGGAAATAAGTTCTGAATATTCACTGGAAGGACTAATGCTGAAGCTGAAGCTCCAATCATTTGGCCACCTGATGTGAAGAGCTGACTCAGTGGAAAAGACCCTGATGCTGGAGGGTTGAATGCTGAGTGAGTAAAGGCAGGAAGAGAAGGGCACGATAGGGGATGGTATGGTTGGATGGCATCACCGACTCAATAGACATGAGTTTGAGCAAGCTCCAGGAGTTGGTGATGGAAGGGAAGCCTGGTGTGCTGCAGTCCATGGGGTCTCAAAGAGTCAGACACGACTGAGCGACTAAATTGGTAACCTGGCTTCTGTGAGTTACGAGTATCTGAGTCTCTTAACATCTCTTTCTATAAATTCTGCTTTATAATCATTCTTAGGATAATCATAGTTATCATTTTCACTCCATCTTGCCTGCTATATGTGTTTGTATGTATACATTATACCCTTAGATCTTTACAATGATGTTATGAGCAAGATATTTGGATTCTCATTTATAGAGGAAATAGTAAGTGTTGGTCTCTCAGCCATGCCTGTCTCTTTGAGATCCCATGGGCTGTAGTCTGCCAGGCTCCTCTGTCCATAGAATTCTCCAGACAAGAATACTGGAGTGGGTAACCATTCCCTTCTCCAGGGGACCTTCCCAAACCAGAAATCAAACCTGGGTTTCCTGCACTGCGGGCAGACTCTTTACCATCTGAGCCACCAAGGAATCTCACAGAGGAAATAACCAGATCCCAAATATACAAGGAGTATGCTCAGCTCAGGAGACCTCCACTGGACAAAAACCGAAGAGTATCTTTGACTCCAAAATCTGTGGTGCTCAACCCCTGCGTGCTAGCATTTTCTGTGTTGAAGAGTCACGTCAGTCTTGGGAAGTGGCAAGACCAGTTATCTGAACCAGATTCTAAATTATGGAAAATCCACACTTTCCCAGGCAATCTTTCCTGGGCGTGATGGAATAATGTTCACATCTGCATCAGCTGTTTGCAACTACCTGTTTTTCTTATGATTTGAAAGTCAAATTATTGGGTAATAATAACACTACATGTGTGCTTAATATTTTTCTCATATATATATAAGTATATACATTTAGATTACTGTAGTAGAAAAAGGACATTGTTTTTTGTTCAAAGAATACCTAGTAACATCTCACAGAGTAAGGGCACTTTTATTTAAACACACGAGATATGCAAATTAAGTGACCTAGACTCAGGCTCCCCTGAGATGAATTCTTTGGGTTAGGAGCAGCTTTTGGCTGAGACAAGGCAGTACACCCTGCTCACCACCAAAAATATAATAATGGCAAAACCTGACTAATGCAGGAGTCCAGGCAGTAATGAGAACCAGACATTCTAGAGCTGCTGGACATCAAGACGAAAGGCAAAGGCAAAAGCAAAACAGTACTAAGGTCAGCGCGGAAATAGTCCTGTGATGAACACACCGGAACCACTTCAAAAATTCTCATTCGCAAAAGCTTCCTTCTTTTCCTTTCTAATATGAATCTCTATCTCTCACGTTTCTGAAACATTGAGCCAATACTTGGATGCCTTGGATGAGAACAGTTTAGAAGGTAGTGAGGGCAGATGAAGGGCTTTCCGCTTTCTCAGTGGAGAGAGAGTAGGAGGCTTGATGGCGGGAACCTTGATAGGTACATATGATAATTCTCAGAATACTGAGTTTATCAGAACATCCTGTTCTTTGGTAAAATAAGGCCTTCCTGACACTATTATTCCTGACCTTGGGAAAGCATTCATGAGTGTGTGTACAGAAGGATGTGTTTTTGTGTTTGCATCTGTGAAATGAGAGCAGTGAATGATGCTCGGAAAGGGCTGGAACACAATTCACTGGTTGGGATGCTTCCAGGATTTCAAAAGGCTCAAGCTGGCGTTCGAAGAGAACATGAGAATTTACCTTCACACCACTTAAGTCTTAACAAAAGAAGAATGACAATTAATATAGGGAAAAGGAGTGTTTTTCAGAACACAGGAAACTGAGTCAGAGAAAAATCCAGGCCTTGGATTCCAAGTTCCAGTTTTGGCCTGAATGAGCTCAACGGGCAGTAAGAATCTATGAACAGCAAACCTTGATGAAGGGGAGGTAGGGATGTGATGAGCCAGGGCAGCCCTGTGTAATTCAACCCACAATGCCCCTGGTTCTTAAAGGTTCAAAAAAATGACACAGTAAAAATAGGAAAGCAAAATAGGCACCAAGGTGGCGGTGTTAGTCACTCAGCCAGGTCCGACTCTTTGCAACCCCACGGACTGTAGCCCACCAGGCTCATGGGATTCTCCAGGCAAGAATACTGGAGTGGATTGCCATTCCCTTCTCCAGAGGATCTTCCTGACCCAGGGATCGAACCGTATCTCCTGCATTGCAGGCAGATTCTTTACCATATGAGATACAGAGAAGTCCATATCCACCAAACAAACATAAGACAAAACCCTGTAAGGGCATGATTCTAAACACAGCAGGATCAAACAGCCTTCAAGACTGTTTTCAGGCAGGAAATGAAGACACAAGTCCACAAAGCAGGTAACAGGTCTGAGACCTACAATATCAGATCTGTAAGAGCATCAGTGAGATGTGATCTTCACTGGATATTCACCGTGACTCTAATGGAATTCCTTGGAATTGGAAAGGGGAAGCTGAATTTTAGTGTACATCCAGTAGCATAAACCACAAACACCTGCTAAAAATAAAGCACCTCTCTCACCTCACGCCATTTGAAGATGCTTAGGTCAATGGAAAAGGGGCACTGCGTTATCATTCTTATTCATGGCTAAATTTCTTGAAATAGACTGTTTGCTTCTTGTGCTAGGTCAGCTGTGTCATTTATGACCAACTTATCCATTTGGTAAGTAGGGTAACTTCCATTTGTTGGTGGTATGTGAGGGTTTCTGGCTTCTCTTCCCTACTGTCATGACTAGGTTGCAATGAAAACCAGTCTACAACCAAGTGTTTTGGCACAAACAAACATTTATTACCAAGCAGTTATGACAACAGAGAAGACAATGGCACCCCACTCCAGTACTCTTGCCTGGAAAATCCCATGGACGGAGGGGTCTTGTGGGCTGCAGTCCATGGGGTCGCTAGGAGTCAGACACGACTGAACGACTTCATTTTGACTTTTCACTTTCATGCATTGGAAAAGGAAACGGCAACCCATACAGTGTTCTTGCCTGGTGGTGGGCTGCCGTCTATGGGGTCGCACAGAGTCGGACATGACAGAAGCGACTTAGCAGTAGCAGTTATGACAATTGTTTGTAAACTAGCCAGTCAACTAAAGAAGGGCCAGCTCTCAATGCCCTGACAGTAACTCCAGGAAAGGTCCACACAGGACAAAGTCAACGAGGTTGCACTGGCAGTGAGGAGGCTGCAAAGAACCCTAGGAATCTGTAGCTGTGAGTGGACCACTGCATTTCCTGTCTGTTTGCTTTCTATTTACCTTAACCTATATAACACCTGCCTATATTTATAAGTAATGCTCAAAATTCTCCAAGCCAGGCTTCAGCAATACATGAACTATGAACTTCCAGATGTTCAAGCTGGTTTTAGGAAAGGCAGAGGAACCAGAGATCAAATCGCCAACATCCACTGCTGCTGCTGCTGCTGCTAAGTCGCTTCAATCGTGTCCAACTCTGTGCGACGCCATAGACAGCAGCCCACCAGGCTCTGCCGTCCCTGGGATTCTCCAGGCAAGAACACTGGAGTGGGTTGCCATTTCCTTCTCCAAAGCATGAAAGTGAAAAGTGAAAGTGAAGTCACTGAGTCATGTCCAACTCTCAGCGACCCCATGGACTGCAGCCTACCAGGCTCCTCCATCCAACATCCACTGGATCATCAAAAAAGGAAGAGAGTTCCAGAAAAACATCTATTTCTGCTTTACTGACTATGCCAAAGCCTTTGACTGTGTGGATCACAATAAACTGTGGAAAATTCTTACAGAGATGGGAATACCAGACCACCTGACCTACCTCTTGAGAAACCTATATGCAGGTCAGGAAGCAACAGTTAGAACTGGGCATGGAACAACAGACTGGTTCCAAATAGGAAAAGGAGTACGTCAAGGCTGTATATTGTCACCCTGCTTATTCAACTTATATGCAGAGTACATCATGAGAAACGCTGGGCTGGAAGAAGCACAGGCTGGAATCCAGATTGCCGGGAGAAATATCAATAACCTCAGATATGCAGAGGACACCACCCTTATGGCAGAAAGTGAAGAGGAACTCAAAAGCCTCTTGATGAAAGTGAAAGAGGAGAGTGAAAAAGTTGGCTTAAAGCCCAACATTCAGAAAACAAAGATCATGGCATCTGGTCCCATCACTTCATAGGAAATACATGGGGAAACAGTGGAAACAGTGTCAGACTTTATTTTTTTGAGCTCCAAAATCACTGCAGATGGTGATTGCAGCCATGAAATTAAAAGACGCTTACTCCTTGGAAGAAAAGTTATGACCAACCTAGATAGCATATTGAAAAGCAAAGACATTACTTTGCCAACAAAGGTCCGTCTACTCGAGGCTATGATTTTTCCTGTGGTCATGTATGGATGTGAGAGTTGGACTGTGAAGAAGGCTGAGTGCTGAAGAATTGATGCTTTTGAACTGTGGTGTTGGAGAAGACTCTTGAGAGTCCCTTGGACTGCAAGGAAATCCAACCAGTCCATTCTGAAGGAGATCAACCCTGGGATTTCTTTGGAAGGAATGATGCTAAAGCTGAAACTCCAGTACTTTGGCCACCTCATGTGAAGAGTTGACTCATTGGAAAGGACTCTGATGCTGGGAGGGATTTGGGGCAGGAGGAAAAGGTGACGACAGAGGATTAGATGGCTGGAGGGCATCACCGACTCGGTGGATGTAAGTTTGAGTGAACTCCAGGAGTTGGTGATGGACATGGAGGCCTGGCGTGCTGTGGTTCATGGGGTCGCAAAGAGTCAGACATGACTGAGCGACTGTACTGAACTGAGTATTTATAAATATAGATAGATGATAGATACGTGTGTGTGTGTGTGTATTTGCTATTATCTGAATATTTGTGTCCCCACAAAACTCAGAACCCCCAAAGGCGGGTTTAGGTCACTGTAACAAAGTACTGCATACTAGGCAGCATGTAAACAACAGAAATTTATTGTTCACAGTCCTGGAGGCCAGGAATCTGAGAGCAGGGGGCCAGCTTGGTCAGGCGAGGGCCCTTTATCCAGGTCACGGACTGTCTGAATCCTCGATGGTGGGAAAGGTTAGGGTACCCTATGAGGTCTCTTGAGCATTAATCCCATTCATAAAGGCTTCATCCTCATGACTTAATCGTCTCCCAAAGGTCTCACCTACTGATACCATCACCTTTGGGAGGCAGGAATTTTGTGGGGACACAAATATTCATATCACAGCAAATACATACACACACACACTCACATAATGGGCTTTCCCTGTGGCTCAGAAGGTAAGGAATCCACCTGTACTGCAGGAGACGTGGGTTCAATCCCTGGGTTGGGAGGATCCCCTAGAGAAGGGAATGGCAACCCACTCCAGTATTCTTGCCTGGAGAATCCCATGGACAGAGGAGCCTGGTGGGCCACAGACCATGAGGTCGCAAAGAGTCAGACATGACTGAGTGAGTAACACACAGGTACAATATATCATATAATCAGAATGAATACTTGAATGTTTTTAACTATATATAATTATATATGGATAAAAAATTATGAACAACATATCTAGTAAAGCCTCTGGAGAGCTTAGAAGTTACCATTTTATTAAGGAAGAAATTGCGCATTTGGTATCTTGAAAGTAATACAGTAATTCCTCTCCGTTAATAAGCATTTCCAAAGTGCCAGGCACCACACTACAGATATGCTTTATGTAATAATTCAGTAATTCTCTCAACAACTTTCTGACACTGGAATGGTCATCATTCCCATTTTATCAGTGGTGAGACTGGTGCCAGAAGGGTGCACATTCTGCCCAGCTGCAGTTCACACATTGGCGCGCACGAGGGGGCACGTTCAGCCTGGCTGCAATTTCTCAGACCTTTGGGCCATGATCAGAGTTCTGCATGACAACTATCTTACCACAAGCAAGAGGAAGGTGAGGGAAAGCTAGCTGAGGGAAGGCTATTAAAAAGTCAGCCGAGAGAAGAGAAAAAGGGCAACCGAGAGAAGAAAAAAAGGGCGAAGACAGAAAAGAATGGTATTGATTTCCTGGGCTAGAGCCTTAGAAAATCCTTTCTCCTCCACGAAGAGCAAGAATTTAATTGCTGTCAAACCAAGCTAAAATTATGAAACAGATCCTTTTTTTCCTTGCATTCTAATAACGTCTCATGCCAATTTCAGATTGCTAGAGCATTTTTAAAAATTATTATTTACAAGGAAGTCAATTCTGATAGGAGATGAGTTTCTATTCTTAAGGTTGTAGGTCACTTGTAATGTCTTCAGCTAATTGGGTCACCATTATTTCACTCTGCTCATTTAAAATTCCAGTTTTACCCTTTCCCAAGATGTTTTAATAACAAAAAGAAAATCTAAAATCCCTAGTTAGTCTTATAATTCAGTTCATAAAAATAAAATCAAGGAAGATTCACTTTTTTTCCCACAAAGTGGGACAATTTTTTAAAGATAGAACACAGGAAGTTATCCAAATAAAGGAAGAATCTCACCATTTTTTAAGTCTCGTTTCATATTTACTAAACTGGCTTCATTTTGAATGACACGAGAAACTAAACATTGTTTAGACCGGGCTTGGCATGTTCAGTCTTGTGTAAGCCTGTGGCAATATTAGCTATGTAACTTGGTCCCTAACTACTCCAGGAAGAAATTATAACTAGGATATTGTGTATGTGTGCCCAGTCTCTCAGTCATGTCCAGCTATTTGTTACGGCATGGACTGTAACCCACCAGTCTCCTCTGTCCGTGGGATTTCCCAGGCAAGAATACTGGAGTGGGTTGCCATGCCCTCGTCCAAGGGATCTTCCTGACCCAGGAATCGAACCCACGTCTCCAGCATTGGCAGGTGGATTCTTTACCACTGAGTCATCTGGGAAGCCCAGCTAGGATATTACAGTGGGGCACACATTTGTCATGGCTTTAAAGAGACATTTTCACAGGTTCTGAATGTGCTGGCAAGGCTGCCGTAAGGATGATTGTCCTTCTCTGCCCTTCTCTGCCTCCCCAGTCCCTGTCATTTACATACAAATCAAGTGTCCACACATCCCCCTATACATATGAACTGAACTGCATGTCCACAGGGACAGCTGAGCAGTATAAGAAGCTCTGCCGGCCCCCTTTGTGTGCTGTGCTGAACGGACAATTTATTCCTGCAGGTGGCTGCTTGTAAATGCAATTAGGCCCTGCTCTCCCTAGGAAGGATCAAGTGCACCACATGGGCTGGTCCAAGATGGTATTAATACTAGTGATTTTCCACCCGCAAAAAAGTGGGAAGCTTGTGCCAAAAGAAGTGAGATGTGTGGCCAGGTGCCCAGGCCATGCAGCCGATGCTATTTTGTGCAGAGAAGTTTTCACACCTCAGTCCATGATGTTTCGATGGAGGTGGATCATCCTGGGCCCGTTAACAAAGCTTTTTCTCAACAGCCAGAAAAACCTCTGCTCCTCCTTGCGTGGTCCTGCCAAAGAAACGTGTGTGCAGTTTAGTGGAAGGAACATGGGCTTCAGAGTGAGGCCTGCACTCTCATCATAGCTTGAAGATGTTAGCCCACCAATGAGTAGCAAGTCAGGATTTCAACATGGATTGCTTGAAGCTAGTCCCATCTGTTCTTTCTTTAAAATATATATATGTATCCTTATTGTCTTTCCTCCATTCTTTCAAGTTTCTTGTTCCAGAATTTCTGTGAGGCATATTTTGGATCTTCCTGGTCCACCCACCTTGTCTTTTTAAATTTTTTTTGGCTGTGCTGGGTCTTCATTGTGGTGCACAGGCTTTTCTAGTTGTGGTACGTGAGCTTAGTTGCCCCATGGCATGGAAGATCTTAGTTCCCCGACCAGGGTTTGAACCTGAGTCCCCTGCCTTGGAAGGTGGGTTCTAACCACTGACCTGCCAGGAAAGTCCCCACGCTTTCTATTTGAATGTTAACTCAGGATCCAGGACCCACAATGAGAAGAGTGAACATCATATCCCAGGAAACTAATAATTGAGGCCTTGGCCAATTTCAATTAACTTTTTAGAAAATACAGGTTTAAAAAGACGGGTTATGTTATTTTGAACTAACATCTTAGTAGACCTTTCTGGGATTAGGATGTACCCTGAGACTTCATTCTCAGGTGCCACATTATTCTCAGCTCTCTAGAGACTTGTGACTTGTGAAAGTTCATGCTTCCACAAGACACAGTTGGAAAATCAAAACTGGACTAAAAACCATTGAAAGATTAATCTCAGATGATTCCTAATGTGAATCAGATAAAAAATCAGGTGGCTTTTAGCTATAAGGGCTTATAGCATCATAGCCAGAGGGGAGGAAGGGGTGATGATGAGGTGCCCCAAAGGAGGACAGACAATAAAGGGAGTCACTTGAGTCCTCACCCAAGCGATATGAGTGTCCTGGAGGACAAATGAGAAGCCTACAGATCAGCCAGAGCAAATTTCAGATATACCTACAGTAGAATAGGAGGCATCACATGCTTTGTCAAGGCAGGAGAGGAACATGTTTAAGAGTTCAGTCTCTTCACAGTGACGCTATTTACAGTAGCCAAGTCATGGAAGCCACCTGCTAAACAGATGAATGTGTAAAGATGTGGTCCACATATGCAATGAAATACTACTCGGCCGTAAAAAGGATGAGATCTTATGTTTGCAGGACCATGGGTGGAATTGGAAGGCATATGGGGTCACTGGAGAAGGCAATGGCCACCCACTCCGTACTCTTGCCTGGCAAATCCCATGGACGGAGGAGCCTGGTGGGCTGCAGTCCACGGGGTTGCTAGGAGTCACACACGACTGAGCGACTTCACTTTCCCTTTTCACTTTCATGTATTGGAGAAGGAAATGGCAACCCACTCCAGTGTTCTTGCCTGGAGAATCCCAGGGACAGGGGAGCCTGGTGGGCTGCCATCTCTGGGGTTGCGCAGAGTTGGACACGACTGAAGCGACTTCGCAGCAGCAGCAGCAGCCGCATGCTAAGTGAGACAAGTCAGAGAAAGACAAATACTGTATGGTATCACTTTTACGTAGAATCTAAAAACCACGAGGAACCAGTACATATAACAGAAAAGAAGCAGACTCACATATACAGAGAACAAACCAGTGGTTACTAGTGGGGAGAAGGAAGCGGGTGAGGAGCAAGATAGGAGTGGGCTCTGGGAGGTGCAAACGCTTGGCTGTAAGACAGACTTAGGATGTATTTTACAACATGGGGAATGTAGCCAGTATTTTGTCATAACTGCAAATGGAAAGCAACCTTTCAGAACTGTATAAAAATATCTTTTTAGAAAAGAGTTGAGTCTCCAGAATTAGCCAGCTTTTTAATCCTTATTGCATCACCTACTGACCATGACTTTTGCAAATTATCTGATCCCTTAACGCTTCAAATGGACATATTAAAGGTATCTCCTTTTCAGGTTGGTTGTGAAGGTTAAATGGGAAAATCTATGCAAAGCAACTGGAAGATGCTCACTTAGTTAGCTCTGCATATGAGATCTTGGGCATCACTATCATCCATACTCTGATCTATATAACCTGGCTTATAAATACACCCCCAAAGCAGTGTTCTAACCTGTTCCAATACAAGAAAAAGATGATAAAACACCTATAAAAAGGGAAACGAGAGCTCTTAGCCCAGGTAATGCCAGTGCGTGTTTCTCTAAACAAGTTTATTCATCTCATCTTCTTTCCACTTATCCTCAAGGCTCATCTCAACTCCACTTGACCTCAATAAAGCTCCAATTCCCCAAGTCAGAGAATTAATTCCTCCTTGTTTTAAATTCCCAAAATTCATTGTATGACTCACTTGCTGCCATTAGTTCTTTCTGTTTGGTACCCTGGTTAATTGCATGACCCTCTCACTAGCTAACTTAGCAAATTGTTGAGGACTCATTGCTGATTCCAAATAGAGCTTCTTGCTTTCAGGTTAACAAACTATTTTATTATTGCCTATTTAGTCAACATTGAGAGCAGAAAATATTTTCATGGACTATAAGACACTGAACACACAAACTACTTGTGGTTCACCAACTTTGTCTCAAAAGTAAAAATGTACACATAGGGACTTCCCTGGCAGTCCAGTGGTTAAGATTTTGCCTTCTAATGCAAGGGGCACAGGTTTGATTCCTGGTCAGAGAGCTAAGATCCCACATGCCTCGCAGCCAGAAAACCAAAACATAAAACAGAAGGAATATTGTAACAAATTCAATGAAGACTTTAAAAAACGGTCGACATAAAAAGAAATCCTTTAAAAAAATGTACACATAGTCTCACTATACAGTGGAATTTTTGGAAAGAAACAATACATGATTCTAATCAGTGAAAGACCCAGAGCCACCTCCACCCTCTCCACCATTTGGCAGCCTTCATGAGCCTCACAGAAAAGATCAAGGAAGGAAGAGAGACTCATAGTCTTGCATATAGGGCTGTACTGTTGAGAGGAAATGCCTACAGCTCTTTGTTATAATGAAAGGGAAAATGGGAAGCGACCTAAAGGCCGAGAAAGACAGCTGAAATAGAGTTCAAGACAAATTTCCTTTATATATATATATATATATATATATATATATATATATATATATATATATATATAAACTTCTTTCTCATAAATGTCATTGCCACAAACTAGTGGACTTGAGCCTAGGATGCCTTCATACAAGTAATTCCTGTGCAGAGATAATTGCTAATTAAACTGCATTTAACTGCCCATTAAAGTTTATCATCAAAACCCTGCACACCTCAACCAATACCAACACATTCCCAGGCTATTTAAAACAATTGGTCTCCAGCATTGCAGGCAGATTCTTTACCATTTGAGCCACCTGGGAAGCCCCCAACATAGGGGAAGTTCTTGGAAAATTGTTCAAATTCTGTCTCTCTCTTTCACTCACTCATACACACACACACACACACACACACGCACACACACACACACACATGCATACACACATATACACACTATTTTGAGTGCACAGAATGATCCAAAATGTACCAGTCATTTTGAATAAAAACAGCCCTTTTTCCTGCTATGTAAGAGGAATTTAGATGGTTTTTTAAGTCAGGGTTTGGGTCCAGAAAGGCTTTCCTTTTTAGTCTCAAGAAACACAATAATCCATTTCTATAAGAGAGAGAAATGTGTTTTCCCCAAATGCATTGCACAGAAAAGATAAGACGACTTCTCCCCAGAGGGATGGGAAGAACAAACAGTGCTGTCAGCACGGGAAGGGCTGCTGCAGAGGTGGGCACATCCCCCTGCCACCCTGATTAGAGAAAGCCAGGAAGCAGGCTGTTTACTTGGGAACCACCATGAGAACCGCAGCGCTGCAGTCCTAACCCAAGAGGGTGGGGGAGAAACGACCTCATCTGGCATCTGGGATTCCAGCATGGCGTGCTTCTCCATCTCCTGAAGCATGGCCTGCTCCTGAGTCTGAGCCTGCACTGCCAAGGTATCAGCCGTCACATCTGTCCAAGACACAGTGGGGATGTGGACCAGAGGTATCTGACAAGGACCTAGGACAGGAAGGAAAATCACAAACCCCTTAATTCAGACAGTTGCTGCTGTTCAGTGGCTAAAGTGTGTCTGACTCTTTGTCACCCCATGGACTGCCCCACACCAGGCTTCCCTGTCCCTCACCATCTCCCAGAGCTTGCTCAAACTCATGTCCATTGAATCGGTGATGCCATCCAACCATCTCATCCTCTGTTGCTTCCTTCCCCTCCTGCCCTCAATCTTTCCCAGCATCAGGGTCTCTTCCAATGAGTCAGCTCTTCACATCAGGTGGCCAAAGGACTGGAGCTTCAGCATCAGTCTTTCCAGTGACTATTTAGGGTTGATGTCCTTTAGGATTGACTAGTTTGATCTCCTTGCAGTCCACAGGAGTGTCAGACTGTCTCTAGGGAAAACGAGGTTGAATTGATCATCTGTGTGGCAGGTTGGAGCCATGTCAGCTTAGCTGAGCAGGAACTGTATTTATCAGAATTCCCTCCACTGACTAATTCCAGCTTAGCCTGGGTCACAAGAAACATAAACGGTGGGATTTGGAAGCCAGGCATAAATCATATTCTTCTCAAGCACTGAAGGTCAGTGCAGGCATCCGGGCAGGCACCACGCCCCATCGTAACTCAGCTGCGTGACGGCTGCTCTGGCCTCACCTGGTGGATGGAGGCGAAGCCAGGCACTCTGCTCCTCATTTCCCCCCGGTGCCTCCCTTCAGGTCCCAGCTCCCAGGCCAGGTGCAGGCTCAGTGACCCCATGAAGCAGCACTTTCTCCTGCAGGCCACTCACATGGCTGAAGCTGAAAGCTTCCAGCCCTGGATCTGCTTGTCTCTTTTCTCTCCCACTTCACAGCTATCTTTCTTTCTTTGATTGCCTACCCTGCTGCTGACTTCAGACTCAGTACCAGAGTTAGAAACAACATTCATATATAAACTTCTTAACCGGCCCCCTTCGTTGTAAGTAGTCAAATTTCGGTGAAAAAAAAGCAATGTATTCTATACTACTCTTAAGACTTTCCTGGTGGCTCAGCAGTAAAGAATCTGCCTGGAATGCAAGAGATGTGGGTACGGTCCCTGGGTTGGGAAGATCCCCTGGAGAAGGGAATGGCAACCCACTCTAGTATACTTGCCTGAAGAATCTCTTGGACAGAGGCATCTGATGTGCTACTACAGTCCATGGGGTTGCCAAAGACTCGGACTTGACTTAGCAACTAAAAAACAATAAATACCACTTCTAGTGGTTCTGTTTCACTGGTCAACCCTCGCCTGATCCCATCTAAATTCCAGAAGACAGTCTGTCCACGTCTTTGGTGCTGGGTTGACCTGGTTATTAACCAGGTGATAATATAGGCAAGTCAGGGCTCTTGAGATTTCTGATAAAGGTAAGTCATGAAAATATAACTGTAGAATTGAAAAATGAGACAGGAACAGATGGCAATGAACAAAACCCATTCTAAGGCAATGAAAATGACAGCTGTAAACTTTAAGAATTCTGAATTAGAGGCCATTTCAAGGAATGTATGTTCATTGTATATGTGTAGAGCTGTATATCGGAGAAGGCAATGGCACCCCACTCCAGTACTCTTGCCTGGAAAACCCCATGGACCATGGACGGAGGAGCCTGGTGGGCTGCAGTCGATGGGGTTGCGAAGAGTCGGATACGACTGAGCGACTTCACTTTCTCTTTTCACTCTCATGCATTGGAGAAAGAAATGGCAACCCACTCCAGTGTTCTTGCCTGGAGAATCCCAGGGACAGGGGAGCCTGGTGGGCTGCCATCTATGGGGTCACACAGAGTCGGACACGACTGAAGCGACTTAGCTTAGCAGAGCCATATATAAATATATATACATATATAAGAGTGCATATACATATATATAAATATTATAAAAGTATTAATATGTATATACAGAGACTTAAGACAAACATATTACCCAGCAGACATCTCCATGGGACTCATTTCTGTAAGCAAATATGAATCGATAAGCTGCCAAAAGAATACTGAAATGTGAATCCTTAATCCAGGCTGGTTTGGAGAAAATAACATTGCTTTGTACGGCTGAGAAATAAAAGTGATTGGTTATACAGTCTTCTGTGCTACTTCTTCATATTCTATCTCATTTCCAAAAGTATTTGAGGCAGCTTGTGATATATGTACACACAAAAAAATAAGTTGATGATGAAAATGGAGCAAAGGAAAACTATAAATATAAAACAGAGCAGGTTTGAAATGAATTCAGAAACATATACAAATTCAAAAGAATGCATGCAACTAATTCCTGTGCAGCTGAGTATAAGATGTATCCACAGTGTGGCCCAGAGCCCTGAAAAGCTAAGGCAGCATTGGACAAAGTGAATCAAGATTTAATATCCTGTGTATGGAAACTGATAATTCAATTTTGCTCTATACTAATTAGGTCTTTCCTACAAGGTTTATTCAATTTATGGTTCCAGGTCCTAAAAGATTTAGAGAACAGGTTCAGTTAAGACTAAGAAATAGCGGGGTAGGGGGGAATCTTGGAAATAATGTCTTGGGAAGGACGGTTAAAGGAGCTGAGTGGTTTTAACCTAAAAGAAGGAAGATTTTATGAGACAGAATGATTGTGCTCAGTGTAGAGGACGCCTCAGTGGAATAGGGCAAAACTGAATGTATTACCTGGGGATAAACATAAGGTCAGAGTAAGGATAAAGAAGATAGATGTAAGCTGAATGCAGAATTCACATTTACACAAACGTAAACATGAAAGCAAAGTCTTTAAGCAAGTACGATTCCTCCTTGCTGGGATGTCACAGGAGAGGCGAACCCCAAGTGTGAGCCTGAAAAAAGACGTCAGCTGTCGCTTCCTGTCTTGATCCACAGTGTAAATGCCACTCCAGCACTGGGGTACATGCTTTTCCCAAAAGCCATAGGCCAAGTGCTTGCAGTTTGAGAGACAGAGCAAAGCCCTGGCGGGCTTCCCTGCTGGTTCAGGGGCGAAGACTCGGAGCTCCCACTGCAGGGCGACTGGGTTCAATTCCTGGTCAGGGAATGAGATCCCACATGCCACAACGAAGAGCGTGTACGCTGCAAGGAAGACCCTGCATGCCACAACCAACACCCAGCACAGCCAAACACATACGTAAGTAAAAATAAACATGTTTTTAAAAGGCATTGGCCATAGCTTGAGTGGCCTTCTCAAACTAAAAAAAAAAACAAAAACAAAAATGGAACCCTAATTGTGAACAGCTGAGAGCTTTGTTCCTTTCCCTGGGGAACTGGCAAGAGAAAAGTGGCCACACCTGAGACACACCTGTTAGTGATACCCTCCCCAGTTTTCCTCTGTCATTTATCCCACACTTTAGATGCTTCCAATGGGTGCTCCCTATGGTAGACGACAGGCCAGAGGTTGGATGGCCCGTGGTGCCGGCCCACAGGCTTAACCTATGTGGCATTTAAAGTTTTAAAATAAGTTCCCAACATTTAAAATGAGGAAAATTCATATGGAACTTGAGATTGGCATTCAGGAGTCTAGAAATGTCCTAGAACATTGCTGTAATTTATCAACAGGGCAAATCTGTCTTGTGAAGCACTGTTGTTACAACACTGCTTAAAGTATTTAGGTGTGCCCAGGGTTCACTGTAGCACTGTTTATAACAGACAAGACATGGAAGCAACTCAAATGTCCATCAACAGAGGACTGGATAAAGATGAGGTGTGTGTACACAGTGAAATATTACTCAGCCATTCAAAAGAATGAAATACTGCCATTTGTGGCAACATGGATGGCCCTAGAGATTTTCATACTGAGGGAAGTAAGTCAGAGAAAGAGAAATGTCATGTCATACCCCTCGTATTCAGAATCTAAAAAGAAATGATACAAATCAACTTATTTACAAACAGACTCACAGACTTGGAGAAATAACTTATGGTTGCCAGGGGGCGGGGTGAAGCATAGGGGGAAGGGATAGTTAGGGAGTTGGGGATGGACATGTACACACTGCTATGTTTAAAATGGATAACCACCAAGGACCTACTGAATAGCACAGAGAACTCTGCTGATGTTATGTGGCAGCCTGGATGGGAGGGGAGTTTAGGAGAGAATGGATACACGTATATGTGTGGCTGAGTCCTTTTGCTGTCCATCTGAAACTATCTCAACATTGTTAATCGGCTACACTTCAATATAAAATTTAAAAAAAAATTATTTTTAAAGAATAGAAAGATCTGGGACTCTTGAGCCCACTTTCCTGCTTGGCACTGTCAGTCTTGAAGCTGGATTCAATCTCCCTTCTTTAGATGCAGCCTGGCCCCAGCTGGCACCTTTCCTCTCCGGTTCTTGCATCTGGCCCCCAGTTGAATACAGAATCGCTGCCATGTATTTTGAGCACACCAAATGGTAGACTTTTTTACTTTTACTTTGTTGGACTGGTAAATTCTTAGTGTTTGTGTATCTTCTTAAGAATGTCTTAGGAGGGTTCACAGAGAACAGAGGAGGCAAGGATTAAGTGCTTTGTTTGGGAAGTCCAACCCTAGCTCAAGAAGAGTACAGAAAAAGGAAAGTGAGACAGGAAATCATAGGAAGCAGCTTTTGGGAACTGGATAACATTTCTGGGCAGTGCCAACCACTTAACAGGTGCAAACACTCAGCCAGGTGGGATGCAGCAGACGAGGCCGTACCTGAAACTGTTACCATGGTAACTGTTACCTCCCGTTACCTTTCCCCATTGGTCCAAGTTTGCATCATTGAAAATTGAGCTCTGTATGCTTCTGGACTGCATGACCTTTTCCTTTGGCGGCCTTTATGATGCCAGACTCACGCCCAAAGTATGATGTGAAGTGAAAGTCACTCAGTCCTATCCAACTCTTTGTGACCCCATGAACTGTAGCCTGCCAGACTCCTCTGTCCATGGAGTTCTCCAGGCCAGAATACTGGAGTGGGGTAGCCATTCCCTTCTCCAGGGGATCTTCACAACCCAGGGATTGAACCTAGGTCTCCTACATTGCAGACAGATTCTTTACCAGCTGAGCTATAGTTCTATCCAATTCTGAAAACTAGAGGAGGAGACAGCAACTGCAGGTGTGTGACTGCTGGGGCAGGCTCTGTGGTGGCAGCCAAGGGCGGTGGGAGAGGCGCTTGGCCCCAGCTGGTGGGACTCTGGTCTGAATGGAATTCCAGCCATTGACAAAATGCAAGTGAATGGGGACTTCCCTGGTGGTCCTGTGGTTAATAATCTGCCATGAAATTCAGGGGACATGGGTTCAGTCCCTGGTCAGGAACTGTATCCCACATGCCGCTGGGCAACAGGGCCTGCACACCACAATTAAAGTCCATGAGCCTCAAGGAAAGATCTTACATGACGCAACAAAGATCCTGTGTGTTGTGACTAATGCCCTATGCAGCCTAATAAATTAATTAATTAAAATGTTAAAAGCAAGTGAATGTTATTAGTATGAGGTTGAGAGGGGTCTCAATACCACCTGTTTTTTTGTAGAGCTATAAACTATAAATGACTTAACATTTTTTAAATGGTTGAAAAAAAATCAAAGGAAGACACACTTCCTGATGCATACAAATGATATGAAATTCCCACATCAGGCCCATAAATAAAGGTTTATGGGGACACAGCCATGCTCCTTCATTCATGTATCGCAGGCATGTAAACGGCAGACACCACATGGCCTGCAAAGCATAAAATACCTACCATCAGGCCCTTCACAGAGAATGTTGGTCAACCTCTGGTCTAAGAGGTATCTTTGAGTCTAGAAGCAGAATTAAACATTTTCACCAGAATCCACTAGGACTGTAACGACTCAAAACCGATGCTAAATCTGACTACAACTAACACAGCCCACCTCTGCCCTCATAATTGTCAATGTAACTGTGCTCTGTGAGCGACTGGATGAGGTTTCATGCTTAACGCCCTGTGCTCTACTTATGGAACTACCTACAAAACGAGAAAATAACTTTTACGGCTTTAACCCCAATAGCAATATAGTAATTCTTTTCTCGGATGAAAATAATCCCAGAGCATTATCCTTATACATGCAACAGGGCCAGAAAGAGAACTAATATTATTTGTCTATTATGTTCCTAATTCAAGCCACATCGTTTTTGAATTTTAAAATGCTACATGGAAAAAAATTTTAAAAACGTGTATGCACAGAGAAACCCCAGCCCTGAGCAACCTTCTGCATGCCCCAGTGGTATGTTTACCATGGGTCTCATTTGACCAGAGTTGAGGCTCTCAAAATGGGCTTCCCAGGTGGTGCTAGTGGTAAAGAACCTGCCTGCCAATGAGGAAGAAGTAAGAGACGTGGCTTCTATCCCTGGGTTAGAAAAATCCCCTGGAGGAGGGCATGGAAACCCGTTCTAGTATTCTTGCCTGGTGAATCCCATGGACAGAGGAGCCTGGCAGGCTATGGTCCATAGGGTTGCAAAGCGTTGGACATGACTGAAGCGACATAGCTCTCTAACATAAAGGCTCACAGTGGGCCAGGTGAGACCGTACATGCTCACACTAATGATACGATAGGCCTGATTTTGCTGACAGCTGGAGCTGAGAAGCAGTCTGTGGGACTGCTCTGTATTAAGAACTCTGTACAAAGAAAGATTCTGAGCATTTCGAGGAGATCTTTTATTTGGACATGAAGTTCCGTTTATTCACTCGCTCAGAAGGCATTCTCTGAGAGTCTAACAGTACTAGGTGTGGGGTGAGATACACAGGACACAGGCCCTGCCCTGACCCTCGGGATCCCATCAGCTGACACCCCGGCCCCTGGGGCCTGGCTGCTATCCACTCTGCATTCCCTCCCAGAATAGCCTTCTCTGGGACCTGAGCTCCCAGGGGAACAGCATCCAACTGTTCTTGGCTCCACTTCCCAGGGCCAGCCTGACTTTTCACGGCAGCTAGAGAGCATGCCAGCCTCTCCCGGCATGCATGCCTCTGAGCCAAGCGTGAGCAGTGCCTGCTTTTCCAGGAGAGGACCCAGCTCGGGGCCAGGACAGCAGGACCCACCCCCCTCTGCACAGCAGTGGTGGCACCTCTCTGCTTCTCAGCTGCTGACCTACTCTGTGAGAACCAAGCACTCCCCTGATCTGTCTCAAAGTGGATCTTCCTTTGTTGTCTTACAAGACCTCATGATCCGAAGCTGGAATTTGAGTCCTTTCTGATATGACTGTCTAGGCATGGGGAGGGGTCTCTGAAACATCCAAGTGATAACACTCTGTGTATATGATAAATGCTCTCAACAGTGCCTCCTAAGAACTGTCTGTTAGCTGCTCAGTCATGTCCAGTTCTTTGCAAGTCCATGGACCGTAGCCCACCAGGCTCCTCTGTCCATGAGATTCTTCAAGCAAGAATATTGGAATGGGTAGCCATTCCCTTCTCCAGGGGATCTTCCCAACCTAAAGTTCAAACCCAGGTCTCCTGCATTGCTGGCAGATTCTTTACCTATAGTGCTTTTTTTTTTTTTTTAATTTAAAAATATTTTTTAAGTGGTTCTCTATGAGGCAACACGGTGTAGTAGAACTCATATAAGTGTTCTTAGATTACTTCCCACCTTTTGGCCATTAAACCTGAATCCTTATTGTCACAGCTCTGCTCCAAAGGTACGGGAAAGCTATATTCCTGGGTGATCTGCGGTAAGAATTCTGTCACTTGAATATCATTCAAAATTCTGAAATCTCTTCTTTTAAGAATTTAGAAAAGGATATGGTCATAACATTTTAGAATGCTATGGAGACAATAAAAAGATTAGCGGTTGCCAGGGGTTAGGGAGGAGGGAAGGATGAAGAGGCAGAGCACAGAGGCGTTTTAGTGCAGGGAAGAAATTTGCACGATACCATCATGGTAGAGATGTCATTTATATTTGTTCAGAACACAGACTGTTCAGCACCAAGAGGGGGTGTGACAGGGCAGGGACCCTCAGAGGGGGCAGAACCTTCACTCTACCAAGAGCAGGAGAGAGGAGGCCTCAGGCAGGAGCCAGTCAGTGATGGGAACTAGGCTCAGGCTTCAAGACAGCACAGGGTACCTTCCAGAGGGCCTGGAACTGCACACTAGAAGCAGAGACACCAAAACAGGGGTAAAACAGGAGGGTTCCTGACCCCACAGGACAGATGGGCAGGCTGCTGTGGGTTCGGAGGGAATCTTTAAATGAATTAGCACCAGGCACCCCCTTGGCAGACAGCCCTGCATCAGGGGCTGTGACTTGGAACCAGCTGGTGGATTGGGTTTCTGCCCCGCCCGCTCTGCCAGCCCAGCACCTTTGTATAGGACTCAAATTGTAAGCTCACACAGCGACCCCCATGATGAGAGCTGCACCGGAGGGAGGTGATGGCCAACGCCTGCCTTAATCCTCCCGCTCTGTGAAACTGAGTTGGCCCGGCAGCTGGGGCCGACTCAGCAGGTGGGGTCTGCAGAACTTGGAGGCAGGCAGCCAGGGCTCTCATTACGTGTGCTGGGCCCCAGAACAATCCTTTAATCCCACCAACAATCCCTGCAAAGAGAAACACTGATTCTCCTTTTATTTAATTAGAGGACTGTTGTCTCATGAGCAGGCTGCCTGATTTATGAATACCTATTGTTCAAAATGTAATTGCATATTCAACCCTGTTCAATGGGAATGGGACCATGTGGGCTTGTAGTGCTTGCTTTACATTTTTAAAATCCTTTGCTTAAGTGTATAGAATTCATTTCATTCTGATGCTTACAATCAAGGCATTCCAGGAGGCACTGTGTGATTATGTGTTATTTTGGATCGTCGTTAAGACTCTCGGAGAGGACTGTGCCAAGCCAGCCCAGAACGCGGCCAGGCTAACTGTAAAGGCTTGGCATTTGGAATAATAACCAGGTTAAGGCTGAATCGCAGAGGTGCCCATAACCCCAGTGAAAAGAGATCCACTTAAAATGAATGAAAGACTGAATCGTACTGTCAAGCATGAGAGACCACACAACAGCAATCAGATGTTTCCCCCCCTCCCGGCCCCCCCGGATATCTTGGTGTTCTCTAGATACTCAGAGACATTTTAGAGAAAATTTTGCAGGTTTGCAGAAAACTGTACAGACATTGCCATGGGGCTAGATCATTTCATGGGCCTTCACTGTGGCCTCACAGGGTGGAGCTAAGAAAGGCAGGCCTGGGGAGCGGAGATGGAAGCCGTAGTCATGGCTGATGCGCCATGCCGCCTGTCTCTCTCCCCCCAGCTCTGATTTCTACCCTCATACATCATTAACTCCCACTCCCCCACCCTTCAGCACCTTACTGCAGGGAGCACCTTACTCACTCTTCTCCGCATGTTCCCAGGCTGTCCCACTTCCTCGCCTTTGCCCATGTTATTTTTTCTGCCTCATCTCAGTTCCCAAGGAAACTAAGAGTAACAAAAATACCAAATAGCCTAAAACTTATTTACAATTGTAATGTTGCATTTAATAGACATGAAGTAAGAATGCTGGCCACCTCCTAATGAGATCATCTTCTCAGAGAACCAAGCATTTCTGCCTGACAGTCATCAGCAGATACCTACATAGCATCTGTTATGTAGCAGGCATTGTTCTAAGTGCTAGAGACAGGACAATAACCAACACTGAAACTCTTTCATATAAAGGATCTTAAACACATTTATTGATTTATTCTGAGAAATTAATTGGGTTTCCCATCATAACACTAAAAATACATGAAATTACACAATTGCACAATTAACCTGAAATCACTCAATCAATAGGTGGAAACCATTAGCAGCTGGCATTCTGTTAACGTTTTTTTTTTTTTTCTTTTTTCAGAGAAGAGTTTGTAGGAGATTCCTCACAGTTCTAGTGGAAGGAGTAGCTTTGTCTCCCATTGTCTCGAGGATCAGTTCAGTTCAATTCCGTCACTAGTCATGTCTGACGCTGCAGCCTCCTGGACTACAGCATGCCAGGCTTCCCTGTCCAATGCCAACTCCCGGAGCTTGCTATTTTTAATTTCAAAAACTGGGTTTTAGAATATTTTTGACCACACTCAATTTTTAAAAGTTTTCTTGTTAGTCTTTCAAAAAAGCACAGACACACAGAAAAGTACATAAAACATAGCTGTACAGTTCAATGAATGACACAGTGAATTCCTCAAAGCAAACATCTGTGTTCCTGAAATCCCAGGGCTGGGAGGGGTTGGGATGGGGGCAATGCCCTGTGGGTTCCTGGGAACGGAAGTCTTTTTTTTTTTTTCCTGTTTCTTGAAGGGGAGATTCCAGCCTCTGTGACCTTCCTTGAGTTCCAAAGGGCAGATTCAAACAATTGCTCATCAAGGGAGAAGCAGCCAAGAAAGCACCTGAGGCAAGACTCAGGTCAGTCCCTCAGTCATGTCCAACTCTTTGCAACCCCGTGGACTGCAGCACGTCAGGCCTCCCTGTCCATCACCAACTCCTGGAGCTTACTCAAACTCATGTCCATCCAGTCGGTGACACCATCCAACCATCGCATCCTCTGTCATCCCCTTCTCCTCCTGCCCTCAATCTTTTCCAGCATCAGGGTCTTTTCCAATGAGTTAGTTCTTCACATCAGGTGGCCAAAGTATTGGAGTTTCCAATTCAGCATCAGTCCTTCTAATGAATGCTCAGGACTGATTTCCATTAGGATGGACTTGCTGGATCTCCTTGCAGTCGAAGGGACTCTCAAGAGTCTTACCCAACACCACAGTTCAAAAGCATCAATTCCTCAAAAGATTGAGGGCAGGAGCAGAGGGGGATGACAGAGGATGAGATGGTTGGATGGTGTCACCGACTGGATGGACAGGAGTTTGAGTAAGCTCCAGGAGTTGGTGATGGACAGGGAGGCCTGACGTGCTGCAGTCCACGGGGTTGCAAAGAGTTGGACATGACTGAGGGACTGACCTGAGTCTTGCCTCAGGTGGTTTCTTGGCTGCTTCTCCCTTGATGAGCAATTGTTTGAATCTGCCCTTTGGAACTCAGCTTTCTTTACAGTCCAACTCTCACATCCATACATGACTACTGGAAAAACCATAGCTTTGACTAGATGGACCTTTGTTGGCAAAGTAATGTCTCTGCTTTCTAATATGCTCTCTAGGTTGGTGATCCACACTGGGTATTGTTTTTGCTTTGGCTCCATCCCGTCATTCTTTCTGGAGTTATTTCTCCACTGATCTCCAGTAGCATATTAGGCACCTACCGACCTGGGGAGTTCCTCTTTCAGTATCCTATCATTTTGCCTTTTCATACTGTTCATGGGGTTCTCAAGGCAAGAATACTGAAGTGGTTTGCCATTCCCTTCTCCAGTGGACCACATTCTGTCAGACCTCTCCACCATGACCCACCCGTCTTGGGTGGCCCCACGGGCATGGCTTAGTTTCACTGAGTTAGACAAGGCTGTGGTCCATGTGATTAGATTGACTAGTTTTCTGTGGGTATGGTTTCAGTGTGTCTACCCTCTGATGCCCTCTCACAACACCTACCATCTTACTTGGGTTTCTCTTACCTTGGACATGGGGTATCTCTTCATGGCTGCTCCAGCAAAGTGCAGCCACTGTTCCTTACCTTGGATGAGGGGTATCCCCTCACTGCCACCCCTCCTGACCTTGAACGTGGAGTAGCTCCTCTCGGTCCTCCTGCACCCACTGAGCCACTGCTCCTTGGACGTGGGGTTGCTCCAATACCCAGTTGTGGATGTAACTGGTGAGGGAAGCAAGGTCTGATGCTGTAAAGAGCAATATTGCATAAGAACCTGGAATGTTAGGTCCATGAATTAAGGCAAATAGGAAGTGGTCAAACAGGAGATGGCAAGAGTGAATGTCGACATTCTAGGAATCAGCGAACTAAAATGGACTGGAATGGGTGAACTAACTCAGATGACCATTGTATCTACTACTGCAGGCAGGAATCCCTCAGAAGAAATGGAGTAGCCATCATGGTCAACAAAAGAGTCTGAAATGAATACTTGGATGCAATCTCACAAACGACAGAATGATCTCTGTTTGTTTCCAAGGCAAACCATTCAATATCACAGTAATCCAAGGCTATGCCCCAACCAGTAACGCTGAAGAAGCTGAAGTTGAACGGTTCTATGAAGACCTACAAGACCTTTTAGAACTAACACCCAAAAAAGATGTCTTTTTCATTATAGGGGACTGGAATGCAAAAGTAGGAAGGCAGGAAACACCTGGAGTCACTGGCAAATTTGGCCTTGGAGTACAGGATGAAGCAGGGCAAAGACTAATAGAGTTTTGCCAAGAGAATGCACTGGTCATTGCAAACGCTCTCTTCCAACAACATAAGAGAAGACTCTACACATGGACATCACCAGATGGTCAACACCGAAATCAGATTGATTATATTCTCTGCAGCCAAAGATGGAGAAGCTCTATACAGTCAACAAAAACAAGACCAGGAGCTGACTCTGGCTCAGTGCATGAACTCCTTATTGCCAAATTCAGACTTAAATTGAATAAAGTAGGGAAAACCACTAGCCCATTCAGGTATGACTTAAATCAAATCCCTTATGATTATACAGTGGAAGTGAGAAATAGATTTAAGGGCCTAGATCTGATAGACAGAGTACCTGATGAACTATGGAATGAGGATCGTGACATAGTACAGGAGACAGGGATCAACACCATCCCCATGGAAAAGAAATGCAAAAAAGCAAAATGGCTGTCTGGAGAGGCCTTACAAATTGCTGTGAAAAGAAGAGAAGTGAAAAGCAAAGGAGAAAAGGAAAGATATAAGCATCTGCAGAGTTCCAAAGAATAGAAAGAAGAGATAAGAAAGGCTTCCTTAGCAATCAATACAAAAAAATAGAGGAAAACAACAGAATGGGAAAGAATAGAATTCTCTTCAAGAAAATTAGAGATACCAAAGGAACATTTCATGTAAAGATGGGCTCGATAAAGGACAGAAATGGTCTGGACCTAACAGAAGCAGAAGATATTAAGAAGAGGTGGCAAGAATACACAGAAAAACTGTACAAAAAAGATCTTCACAACCAAGATAATCACAATGGTGTGATCACTCACCTAGAGCCAGACATCCTGGAATGTGAAGTCAAGTGGGCCTTAGTAAGCATCACTACGAACAAAGCTAGTGGAGGTGATAGAATTCCCTTTGAGCTATTTCAAATCCTGAAAGTTGATGCTGTGAAAGTGCTACACTCAATATGCCAGCAAATTTGGAAAACTCAGCAGAGGGCACAGGACTGGAAAAGGTCAGTTTTCATTCCAATCCCAACGAAAGGCCATGCCAAAGAATGTTCCAACTACCATACAATTGCACTCATTTCACATGCTGGCAAAGTAATGCTCCAAATCCTCCAAGCCAGGCTTCAGCAATACTTGAACCGTGAACTTCCAGATGTTCAAGCTGGTTTTAGAAAAGGCAGAGGAACCACAGATCAAATTGCCAACATCCGCTGGATCATGGAAAAAGCAAGAGAGTTCCAGAAAAACATCTCTTTCTGCTTTATTGACTATGCCAAAGCCTTTGACTGTGTGGATCACAATAAACTGTGGAAAATTCTTATAGAGATGGGAATACCAGTCCACCTGACCTACCTCCTGAGAAACCTGTACGCAGGTCAGGAAGCAACAGTTAGAACTGGGCATGGAACAACAGACTGGTTCCAAATAGGAAAAGAAGTACGTTAAGGCTATATACTGTCACCCTGCTTATTTAACTTATATGCAGAGTACATCATGAGAAATGCTGGGCTGGAAGAAGCACAAGCTGGAATCCAGATTGCCGGGAGAAATATCAATAACCTCAGATATGCAGATGACACCACCCTTAAGGCAGAAAGTGAAGAGAACTAAAGTGCCTCTTGATGAAAGTGAAAGAGGAGAGTGAAAAAGTTGGCTTAATGTTCAACATTCAGAAAATGAATATCATAGCATCTGGTCCCATCATTTCATGGCAAATAGATGGGGAAACAGTGGAAACAGTGTCAGACTTTATTTTGGGGGGCTCCAAAATCACTGCAGATGGTGACTGCAGCCATGAAATTAAAAGACGCTTACTCCTTGGAAGAAAAGTTATGACCAACCTAGATAGCATATTAAAACGCAGAGACATTACTTTGCCAACAAAGGTCCGTCTAGACAAGGCTATGGTTTTTCCAGTAGTCATGTAAGGATGTGAGAGTTGGACTACAAAGAAAGCTGACTGATGAAGAATTGCTGCTTTTGAACTGTGGTGTTGGAGAAGACACTTGAAAGTCCCTTGGACTGCAAGTAGATCCAACCAGTCCATTCTAAAGGAGATCAGTCCTGGGGAAGGAATGATGCTAAAGCTGAAACTCCAGTACTTTGGCCACCTCATATGAAGAGCTGACTCATTGGAAAAGACCCTGATGCTGGGAGGGATTGGGGGCAGGAGGAGAAAGGGACGACAGAGGATGAGATGGCTGGATGGCATCACGGACTTGATGGACGTGAGTCTGAGTGAACTCTGGGAGATGGTGATGGACAGGGAGGCCTGGCGTGCTGCGATTCATGGGGTCACAAAGAGTTGGACATGACTGAGCGACTGAACTGAACTGAAGGTTGGTGATAGCTTTTCTTCCAAGGAGGCAAGATTAAAGGGACAGAGAAGCTTATAAAGATTAGGAGAGACAGCCTGAGACACGGCACACACCCTCCTCTCGTCGGCAACCTCACCACTGAAAGGTTGCTATAAAAGTCCTCAGCAAGTCCACCTGGGTTGGGATACCCAGTTGTTGGAGGTGGGAGCTGCTTGCCTGACAAAACAGTAAAGCTATCCTTTTCTATTTCACCCAAAATTCTGTTTCTGAGATTCGATCTGGCACCAGTGCAGAGAAGCCGAGTTTTCAGTAACATTAACACCACCCAGATCTAGAAAGACACTGACCTACACCCCCAACGTACTGTTTACGCATTTATCAGTCAACACGCCTGCTCTTCTCCCCACAGAGAGCCATGATCTAACTTCTAGTACTCCCGTTCAGCTTTACGTAGTTTTTGAACTTCGTGTAAGAGAAATTTAAAAATCTGTATTCTTTCATATCTGGCTTTCTTTCACCAAACTTCATGTCTGAGATATTCATACATGGCTGTACAGTATGAATATATTGCAACCGACTTCCCTATTTTACACTTCGTGAAGTCTTTATCTTCCCCCCAACACTGATCATACAGAATTAATTCCTCCAAACTCACTGTCTACTTGAAGACAAGGTTTCATTATTTTCCTCATATTCTGGTCTCCTGATTACATCAATCAAAGAGTGAGCTTCTGGACTCTACAGTATGTCAATTACGTCTCTGTGCTTAGTCTGAGTTCATGAAAGTATGGTCTGTTGTGTGTCCGTGGTTTGCTTTTTTAAGTTGTTTTTTTTTTTTATGTGGACTGTTTTTAAGGTCTTTATTGAACTTGTTACAGTATTACTTCTGCTTTATGTTTTGGATTTTTGACGGAGAGGCATGTGGGGTCTTAGTTTCCCGACCAGGGCCTGCACCCACATACCCGACGTTGGAAGGTGAAGTCTTCACCACTGGACCGCCGGGGAAGTTCCTGGGTGTCTGTGGTTTAACTATCCCATATGAGACACTTCACCAATTCATTTTCCCTAAAAAAGTAAACTCCCTTCACCACCTCACCCCATACTTCTCAATAGCCTCTTCCTATGCCACAGGGAACAGTTCAGGTTGATCTGAAATATGCTTCCACCGGAAAAGGTGTCCCCTTTGTGGTTTGCAAACTGCATTCACCCTCAGCCCATGCTGACTGGCTGATCACTGTAGCAGGCACCATCCTAAAATGACAGTACAAGAGAGGGAGGAGCCGAATGCTATGTCAAACTTATCATGGTCTTCTGAGTCTAAAAGATGTTCATTATTTCCTAAATTTATCACAATCTTTCAAGTTTTTAAATTCAAATTTTCCCTTTCTGGGGAATGACTTGAATAACTTAAGAGAGAGATGACTGAGAATCATTTTCTCTAGAAACATTTTAATGTTTCTGCCTATCATTCCATATTATTGTCTGATAGAGAAAGGTCTCTAAGACACTCTATTTATAAAGAAAAAACTAGGATCCTATATATTAGCTGCCTTGAATAAACATAAAGGATCTCTAGAAAGATATACAAGCAATAGTGGTTACTTCATTGGAGGTTGGTAAATGGGGATAAATAGCCAACACATAAGGGAAAGATTTCACTGAATTCCTTTTAAAATGCATTGGAGTTTAACACAGATTAACATGTCACAGTGCTTCCCTTGTGGCTCAGCTAGTAAAGAATCTGCCCACAATGCGGGAGACCTGGGTTCAATCCCTGGGTGGGGAAGATCCCATGGAGAAGGGAACAGCTACCCACCCCAGTATTCTGGTCTAGAAAATTCCCTGGACTGTATAGTCCATGGGGTCACAAAGAGTGGGACACAACTAAGTGACTTTTACTTTCACTTTCACAACATGTCACAAGTTCCAAAACTTAAATAAACAAGCAAAACAATCACGTATAAAAGAGTCCTCAAGGGACTTCCCTGGCAGTCCAGTGGTTAAGATGTCAAACTCCCACTGCAGGAGGCACAGGTTCAATTCTTGGTCCGGGAACTAAGAACCCACATTGCCATGTGGCAGGGCCAAAAAAAAATTTAAAAAATCCTCAGAATGAAAGAACCTTTACCTCAATAAAGCAAAAACAATTACCATAAAATGGTGAATATTTAGATAGTCACTCTAATGAGGGTTGAGAAATAAACCAGCTTGCTGAACAGTGAGCATTTGAAGGCCGATGTTAGCATACATCCCCTTTCCCATATATACTAACCAAAGAGCCTAACAGACGCAAATTCATAACTAAAACAGCTGATGCCATACCCAGGCGTGAAGCAAACAAGCAACTCCTTTCAAAGGAATCTTGCGATGTTTAGAGCTGATCAAGGCCTGGCCCCAGCCCTGCGATCTGAAAGGGTTGGAACCCCTTAAATGGGACTTACACCCTTACATGTTAGAGAAAACAAAAACTGAAAAGACAGTTTAAAATAAACTTTCAAGTAATTTAAAATGAATCCTAGATGTGGCTTGCACCCTTCTATATTAGAGAAAACCAAAACCAAGTAAATAAATAAATAGGCCATTTTTCTCCTCTCATGTAATTCATCAATCACATTTTATACTATTTTCAAATGGTTTTACTTTTCTTCAAAGACAAGGTGTATTTAATGTCCCTTTGGGATATTACAAACAAAGCAAGAGGCATTTCCTAGCAATTCTGTACTATTGGTTCTCCAAATAACTTTTTAAAAATATTTCTTCATTTGTCAAAGAGGAAAGGTTTTTAGATAAAATGGGTATACATTTGGAAGACTGATTGAGGTCATTTTAAGACTTCTCTCTGGAAAACCACACTCAGGATAAGCAGGTGGAAAGCTTGTGGGTGTGTGTGTGTGTTTGCTTAGTTGCTCAGTCCTGTCCAACTGTTTGCAACCCCATGGACTGTAGCCAACCAGGCTTCTCTGTCCATGGGATTCTCCAGGCAAGAATACTGGAGTGGGTTGCCATTCCCTTCTCCAGGGGATCCGACCCATGGATCAAACCTGTCTCCTGCATTGCAGGCAGATTCTTTACTGTCTGAGCCACCAGGAAGCCTTTTCTTGGGGAATGGAAGACTAACTTGGATAACTAGACTTGAGTGTTGTCCTGGCTTGGCCTTTCTATAGCTGTGTGAACTTGACCCAAACAGTTTACCTCTGTGAGCCTTGTCTGTAGGATGCCCCCATGGTAGGGCATTTTTGCAGAGTGAATAAAATCACACTGCGGAAGCCCGCACTAGCCATGCCGAGCTGAATCCCAGCCCATAGACACAGCTTGCTTGTTGAATGTTGTTCAGTTGCTGAGATGCGTCCCACTCTTTGTGAGCCCGTGGACTGCAGCATGCCGGCCAGTCCTTCACTGACTGCCAGAGTTTGCTTATATTCATGTCCATTGAGGCAATGATGCCATGCAACCATCTCATCCTCTGTCACCCCCTTCCCCTCCTGCCCTCAATCTTGCCCAGCATCAGGGTCTTTTCCAATGAGTCAGCTCTTCACATCAGGTGGCCAAAGGATTAGAGCTTCAGCTTCAGTTGCTTGGCTTGTACCAAATGAAATTTTCAAAACTCGTTGACAAAATTTAAAAATTAGACAATTCATATTTTTGACTTTCTGCTTTTATGTGTAAATGCTGCAAAAATTTACAACTGCCTGTAACAGTATCAGCTTAGATACATCCTAAACCATCCCCATTCTCTTCACCCATCCTGCCCTGTTGATTTTGTGCTTATAATCCACATTATTTTAAAGCAAAACAAACAAACTGTTGACTTGATTACTCTGGTAACATCTTGTTAAAGGAAATTTTCTGAGACAAAGTGATTTTGAGCACAAATCAAAATTCAATGCTCATCAGCAGGGAACTAGTGAATATTCAAAAAAGAGAGGAAATGGATCTAGATGACAATGTGTGTATCTAGATGACAGAAAGTTATCTGAGCCCCTGGATGGTTTAACACAGAACCTGACTTATTTCACAGAGCTGAGAAACTGCCATCCCTTTTGCCATCAACATGGACACATATTTAGGACGTGGATGATTTGGACCCATCTACTGATGTGAATGAACTATTCATCAGAAGACATATGTAATCAGTGTGAGAAGTAAGGTAAGTCAATTGAACTGTGGCTAGTAATTGTTAACAGTGAGCAACAAGGATTTATCCCTGACACAGTGAGTGGCCATGTGCAGGCCAAGTGGCATTAAATACAGCCCAGCTGACAACTGTGTGGGGTCCTGATTCTTCCCAAGTAGCTATCGGATTTTTCTCCAGCAGCCAATTACAGATGCCGAGCCCAGTTTAATTCTGGGTTTGGATTCAAATATAACTTTTAGCACTTCCCATCACCCAGAGATCCATCTATATTTCTACCCTTTTTCCTATTTTTATTAACATTATTATTATTCAGAAAAGTACACACATAAGTGTGGAATTCTTGAACACACCCGTGTAATGACTACCCTGATTTAGACAGGTTATTTGTACTTCAGAAGCCACGCTCCCTGTGTTCCCCTCCAGACCCCACTCCCCCACCCACCCACCCCTTCCAGGTAGCAGCTGTCATGACTTTGAACACTGTTGATTGTTTATGCTTGCTTTTGAACTTCATATGTGGAATCAGAAGGTATGTGCTTTTTATGTCTTGCTTCCTTCATGGATCATTATAAGACTCAACCATATTTTCAAGTGTAGTTGGAAGTCTTCTCTTAACTTTGGTGAGTAGTATTTCATTGTGTGAAAGTGCTCTAATTTATTTATAGATCCTGATGTTAATGGGCATTTGGGTAGTTTCCAGGGTAGAGCTGTTATGAACAGTTTCTATAAATATTCCCGGACATGACTTTTGGTGCACAGTTGAATGCTGAGTATCTGTTGACTTTCCTGTATTCCCAGGGTCCCTCTAAGGGATTTCTGAGATGCTAGAGTTATGGCTCCTGGGTCAGTCCTGGGGGCTGCCTTTTAATCCTGTTTGAGGCAGAGGCTGCCCTGGGCTTCAAGCATGCTTTCCCCCAGTTGTGCTCCTGCTCTTCTGGGCTCCCCACCTCCCCTGCCCCCCAGACTCTCTGTACCGCCTTGAGCTCTGCCATCTGACTCATCGGACCTCTCTCAATGGACTGCCTGTGGCCTCTGATGGCACTCCCTGGGGCCACTTCTGCTCTCGCCTCGCCCTTCTTGTCTCTCCTGCCCACATTCACCACCTTTGGCTAAAGTACCCCCATGCCATCAGTGGTCCCCCACAAAGTTCTTTAGTATGTGACTTGTTGGAAGAACTTGACCATCCAATTACAGCTCATGTCACAGGCACACCGGAGGCTGTAGAGCAGAGAGGCTGGGAGCACGGGCTCTGAAGTCAGGCTTCCTGGTGCAAATTCTGGTTGCCAGTTACCAGTTGTGTAACAGCAGCCACATTTTCTCTATACCTCAGCTGATCGTATTGGGACAGTCTGAGAACTCCTCAACAATAATGCTTCTAATAAATGTTTTTCTAACCTGCTTTTTGTCCTTCTTGGCTCTTTCTTGTCTTTTGGTTGTTGCGTGTTAATAACTCTTCCTCTGTTTGCTTTCCTGCTGCTGCATTTGCCTTCTCTCTCTCTACAAGCACACCTCAGTTAACATCACCTGCAGAACAGTGATTCTTTCTAAGACTCATTAACCAAAGCAGCATCTGTCTTCGGAGCAATGACATACCACACCGTGTGTTTCTCCGTTGAAGGCACGTTGGCTGCATTAATTTCCTGTTGCTGCTGGAACAAATTCCCACAAACATAATGCCTTAAAACTATGCGATTTATTATCTAATAGTTCAGGAGGTAAAGAGTTCAAAATAGGTCCTCTGGCCCTAAAATCAAGGTGTCAGAAGGGGTGCATTCCTTTTGGATCTCTTGGGAAGACTCTGTTTCCTTGCTTTTTCTAGCTTCTAGAGGCATCCTCTATTCCTTGGCTTGTGGTCCTTTATCTTCAACAGCTCATCAGGCATGACATGTCTTTTCTATGACCTTGACCCTCTTATTAGGACCCACATGGTTACATTAGCCCCACCTGAATCATGCAGGATAATCTCACATGTTTTGTTTTTAACTTAATCGCATAGACAAAGTCCTATTCCCCGTTTTGGAGACTAAAAGGTAACATCTTTAGGAGGCTAGTCTTCTGCCCACCGCGCTGGTCAAACCATTTGCTTTCCTTTCCTAAGGTGGTCTCTCTGTTACATCCTGTCCCTTAAGACAGTCAGATTCACAGCAGATGATTTGCTTTCCAAAGGGCAGAAGAACAAAACTCGTGAGAGCAGTCCAGTGACTAAGGTGCTTGCAAGGTATTAAAATGTAACTCCTGCTGCAGCTCTGACAGGTAAATATCCAGAGAATGGGGCTTAGCTCTATGCCTGGCTGTGCTGACCGCCCGAATAATACCAAGGCCACTCGGATGATGAGACATTGACCAGCAAGCACCTAATTGCATCTGTAGTCGAGTCAGCGTGTAGGAATGCACCTATATATGGATTGCATCAGAGTCGCTCTTACAATCTTCCTTCAGTCAGCTCTGAACAAGCCCTCTGGCTACAGGAGATGGCTTGTGTCTTTGTTTCAGCCTGTTTGCTATATGAGGTCATGACGCTTTGGAACATGACTGAGGGGACCTGAGTGCCCCAGGAGATCCTGGATGAGGTCATCTCCCCACATTCTCCCACGTGCGCTCTGCCCCTTTTCAGGTTTTAAAGCATCTTTTTGACTGAGACACCGAAGAAGAAAAATATGATTAATCTCTTCCTAAATTCATCTCTGTTTCTTCTCAGACTAAAAGCTTCTGCTTGGTTCCTGCTTTTCCGTAAAGCTCCAGACCACCCCGGAGGTCACTGACCTGGCCCAGGTATTGGAAGTGTATCTGGTAGCCTCCAGGGAATGCATTATCATAAAGTGTCTAACAAATGAATTAACTGTGAAAGATGGGCTCTCGATCCAGACTAATGACTTACTCATTTTTTCTCCTTGAATTTATTTGCTGCCCAAGCATAAAAATTTTCTCTGAATTTGTGGAGACTGTGTTTTTCAGGTTCTTACACAGAGAAGCCAATGGATGGAAAATGGTGCTGGGTTGTGGATGATGACCTAGTTCTGGGTTTGGAGTTTGAGGCCTGCAGTTGGGATGTAGGAGAACACCAAAAAATGACAGCTATTGTTTGTGACAGGGACTGTGCTTCTGCCCTATAACCTAGATACGAAACAAGTCCAGAGAGGTCAGAGCAACACATTCGTTTGTTGTTTAACCAGACTGACTTGAATAACTAAGGAAACGGGAAAGCAACAAAAAGCCTCTTTCTGCTACAGGCCAACCCTTTAGCTTGTGTACATGGACAAGAGCAAAATGGCAAGACTTAAGCAATTCATACGAAAACTCAGCTGCAAAACTTAATGATCAAAACTCTTTAAAAGCTGCACATGTACAGAGAATAGATTGATGGTTGCCAGAGGTGGACGTGGGGAGTGAGCAAAATGGATGAAGGGGGTTAAAAGATGCAAGCTTCCAGTCGTAAAATAAATAAGTCATTGGAGGTAATGCACAGCATGGTAACTCTAGTTAATGAAACTGTAGCATGTATTTGAAAGCTGCTGAGAGAGTAGATCTTAAACGTTCTCAGCACAGGAAAACATTTCATAACCATGGATGATAATGGATGTTAATCGGACGGGTGGTGATGATTTCATGATATATATTTATATAAAACTATGGAATCATTGTGTTGTATACCTGAAACTAATATGAGGTTATATGTCAATTAGGGCTTCCCAAGTGGCTCTAGCAGTAAAGAACCTCCTGCCAATGCAGAAGACAGAAAAGATGTGGGCTCAATCCCCAGGTCAGGAGGAGGGCATGGCAACCCACTCCAGTGTTCTTACCAGGAGAATCCCATGGACGGAGGATCCTGGCGGACTACAGTCCACAGGGCCACAAGGAGTCGGACATGACTGAAGCAACTCAGCACGCGTGCATATGTGTCAAGTATATCTCAATTTTTAAAAAGCTGATTTTTCAAGATTATTTTTTTCTTATCTTTCCTATTCAGAATAATCGTGAAGTTTGAGGTTCAGACAGCTCCACAGTAACAACGACATGGGAGTACTTGTTCAAATGCCGACTCTGGACTCACGACACACCTATACGGGGCAGGTTCTGGCACCCTTCGGCTATCCTGATGCGAACTGAAGCTTGAGACTCACTGGTTTAGGGGAAGGTTTATAGTTATGAAGATGGACAACTGAATTTTAATTTTTTACTAAATAATGATACCCTCATTTGTCATTTCAATGAAATATTTGTTAAATAATGATATAGTTTCCACTTGAGGTAAAATCTTTGATGGCAACAATTTGTATCAACATCACAGATGATTCTCTCAGTTTGAAATGCCCTCACTAACTCTCTGTGAACATATCAACCTACTTGTTTCGACTGTAAACCCTGTAAATGGTATGTAATAATAACCACTATGGGAATTTTAAAGAAACTTAAGATAATTTAAAAAGCGCTTTATTATAGTAAATTATTGTTTATACACTGCTGCCAAAAATGATAATCAGTTCAGTTCAGGTCTTGCTCAGTTGTGTCCGACTCTTTGCGACACCATAGACTGCAGCACGCCAGGCCTCCCTGCCCCTCTCCAACTCCCTGAGTGTACTCAAACTCATGTTCACAGAGTCGGCGATGCCATTCAGCCATCTCGTCCTCTGTCATCCCCTTCTCCTCCTGCCTTTAGTCTTTCTGAGCATCAGGGTCTTTTCCAGTGAGTCAGCTCTTCCCATCAGGTGGCCAAAGTACTGGAGTTTCAGCGTCAACATCAGCCCTTCGAATGAACCTTCAGGACAGATAGCCTTTAGGATGGACTGGTTAGATCTCCTTGCAGTCCAAGGGACTCTCAAGAGTCTTCTCCAACACCACAGTTCAAAAGCATCACTTCTTCGGTGCTCAGCTTTCTTCACAGTCCCACTCTCACATCCATACATGACCACTGGAAAAAACATAGCCTTGACTACATGGACCTTTGTTCGCAACGTAATGTCTCTGCTTTTGAATATGCTATCTAGGTTGGTCATAACTTTCCTTCCAAGGAGTAAGTGTCTTTTAATTTCATGGCTACAATCACCATCTGCAGTGATTTTGAAGCCCAGAAAAATAAAGTCTGACACTGTTTCCACTGTTTCCCCATCTATTTTCCATGAAGTGATGGGACTGGATGCCATTATTTTAGTTTCCTGAATGTTGAGCTTTAAGCCAAATTTACACTCTCCTCTTTTACTTTCATCAAGAGGCGCTTTAGCTCTTCTTCACTTTCTGCCATAAGGGTGGTGTCATTTGCATATCTGAGGTTATTGATATTATTGATATTGGTTATTGATATTTCTCCCAGCAATCTTGATTCTAGGATTCTAGTAATTCCTCCAGCCCAGCATTTCTCATGATGTACTCTGCATATAAGTTAAATAAGCAGGGTGACAATATACAGCCTTGATGTACTCCTTTTCCTATTTGGAACCAGTCTGTTGTTCCATGTCCAGTTCTAACTGTTGCTTCCTGACCTGCATACAGGTTTCTCAGGAGGCAGGTCAGGTGGTCTGGTATTCCCATCTTTTTCAGAATTTTCCACAGTCAAAGGCTTTGGCATAGTCAATAAAGCAGAAAGAGATGTTTTTCTGGAACTCTTTTGCTTTTTCGATGATCCAGCAGATGTTGGCAATTTGATCTCTGGTTCCCCTGTTTTTTCTAATATCAGCTTGAACATCTGGAAGTTCACGGTTCAAGTATTGCTGAAGCCTGGCTTGGAGAATTTTGAGCATTACTTTACTAACATGTGAAGTGAGTGCAATTATGTGGTAGTTAGAGCATTCTTTGGCATTGCCTTTCTTTGGGATTGGAATGAAAACTGACCTTTTCCAGTCCTGTGGCCACTGCTGAGTTTTCCAAATGTGCTGGCATATTGAGTGTAGCACCTTCACAGCATCATCTTTTAGGATTTGAAATAGCTCCACTGGAATTCCGTCACCTCCACTGGCTTTGTTCATAGTGATGCTTCCTAAGGCCCCTTGACTTCACATTCCAGGATATCTGGCTCTAGGTGAGTAATCATACAATCATCATTGTCTGGGTCGTGAAGATCTTTTTTGTACGGTTCTTCTGTGTATTCTTGCCACATCTTCTTAATATCTTCTGCTTCTGTTAGGTCCATACCATTTCTGTCCTTGATTGTGCCCATCTTTCCATGAAATGTTCCCTTGGTATCTCTTAATTTTCTTGAAGAGATCTCTAGTGTTTCCCATTCTATTGTTTTCCTCTATTTCTTTGCACTGATCACAGAGGAAGGCTTTCTTATCTCTCCTTCCTTTTCTTTGGAACTCTGCATTCAAATGGGTGTATCTTTCCTTTTCTCCTTAGTTTTTCACTTCTCTTCTTTTCTCAGCTATTTGTTAAGGCCTCCTCAGACAGCCATTTTGCTTTTTTGCATTTCTTCTTCTTGAGGATGGTCTTGATCCCTGTCTCCTGTACAATGTCATGAACCTCCAACCATAGTCCCTCATGTACTCTATCAGATCTAGGCCCTTAAATCTATTTCTCACTTCCACTGTATAATCATAAGGGATTTGATTTAGGTCATACCTGAATGGTCTAGTGGTTTTCCCTACTTTCTTCAATTTAAGTCTGAATCTGGCAATAAGGAGTTCATGATATGAGCCATAGTCAGCTCCTGGTCTTGTTTTTGCTGACTGACAAAGAATATAGTCAATCTGATTTCGGTGTTGACCATCTGGTGATGTCCATGTGTAGAGTCTTCTCTTGTGTTGTTGGAAGAGGGTGTTGGCTACGACCAGTCCACTCTCTTGGCAAAACTCTATTAGCCTTTGCCGTCCTTCATTCCACATTCCAAGGCCAAATTTGCCTGTTCCTCCAGGTGTTTCTTGACTTCCTACTTTTGCATTCCAGTCCCCTATAATGAAAAGGACATCTTTTTTGGGTATTAGTTCTAGAAGGTCTTGTAGGTCTTCATAGAACCATTCAAATTCAGCTTCTTATACTTTAGAAAACTTGAAAACGAACTTCAAAAGGCTCAAGCTGATTTTAAAGTAACTAAACTACCTTTGAGAATTAAAAGTCTAATACCCCTTAAAGACGGCTTCCCAGGTGGTGCAATGGTAAATAATCCTTCTTCCAATGCAGGAGATCCAGGACACTCAGGTCCGATCCTTGGATCAGGAAGTAGGAGTATTACTCCTACCCTGGAGTAGGAAATGGCAACCCACTCCAGTATTCTTGCCTGGATAACCGCCTGGACAGAGTGAAGAAGGAATTCATAGGGCCTGGACTCCATCTTAGGCCTGTTCATGCTGATCATGCTCGGCCACCTTTCCAATGGACTCTGAACTTTCTGTTTAGTGCCTATGAAAATAACAAAAGGATAAGACCCCCTCCAGACAGGGGAACCTTGAAGATCGTACCTAGGTTACTCATTGCCTAAGAGAGAACACACACTAATCACCCCTTCCTCCAGACAGGCCACAATTTTTTCTGTATCTATCGGAGTGTAACCTCGGGTTTATTGATTATTGGCTAATTGTTTGACTGTTTGAGCACATGAGCACACAGCACGTGAATGATGGGGTTATTGGGATTGTATTTTCCTTGGTTTATGTAAGTCTCAAGGAATTTGGAGTGGTGGGTTTAGACAGGTACACATGGGGTATAAAAGATTTTCACAAGTGCTGGTCAGGGTCCTTGACTAAGGAGACTCTGCCTTGGGCCCGCTGGTGTAATAAACTGCACTCCGCTATCTGCATTGTCCTTCTGAATGAGTTTGTTTCCCTGAATGCTTGGCTACAAGAAGAGGAGCCTGGTGGGCTACAGATCGTGGGGTTGCAAACAGTTAGACATGGCGAAGCGACTAAGCATACACACTGATTAAAGAAAGATAACGAAGTATGAAATTGAAGTTTCCCTGTATGACTGACAGCAACCTGTGCCCATGACAGTGTCTGACCTCTATGGCTGGACCAAGAAGGCACTGGAGCTGCCACCTTAGGCCCTCAAACTTCTCTGCAAGCATGCTCAGTCACTTCAGTAGTGTCCGACCCTTTGAGACCCCAGGCTCCTCTGTCCATGGGATTCTCCAGGCAAGAATACTAGAGAGGGTTGCCATGCCCTCCTCCAGGGGATCTTTCCCAACCCAGGGATCAAACTCGGGTCTCCTGCATTGCAGGTGGATTCTTTACTGCTGAGTTACCGCGGAAGCCCCAAACTTCTCTAAAAGAGGCCAAATGTAAGGCTGGGGAAACTCTCAAGCCGCCCTGAGAAGAGGCTGAGCAGGGAAGTAACTGAGGCCTCCCACCGGACACCAGCCCCAGCCAGCGAGCCTGAGGGTGAGCTTCCGGGAAACAGACCCTCCAAGCTCAGCCATGCTATCCTGTGACTGCAGCACCAGACGCAGAAACCACACTCTGGAAAAGCCCTGAGCCAGAGCCGCCACACCGCTGCCGAGGACTCCTGGGCCACAGAATCAGGAGAGGTGTACATGATACATTGCTGCTGTTTTTAAGCCACTGCTTTGTGGTAATATTTAAAACCAGTATTGGTAGTCACTCAGTCGTGTCCAACTCTTTGCGACCCTGTGGACTGTAGTCCACCAGGCTCCTCTGTCGGTGGGATTCTCCAGGCAAGAGTACTGGAGTGGGTTGTCATGCCCTTCTTCAGGGGATCTTTTCAACCCAGGCCTCGAACCCAGGCCACCTGCACGGCAGGCAAACTCTTTACCATCTAAGCCACTGGGGAAGCCCTATTCAATAACTGATACAACTAGGAATTGTTTTATGACAATGAATTTGACAACCGAATTCTAAAAACAGAAATTCCTTAAAAAATACAACCAACCACATCTGATGCAAGAAAGTTTGGACACCTAACAACCTGCAATTTATTAAAGACATTAAATGTGTATTAAAATGTTCCCACAAAGAAACTTCAGGCGCTGATGACTTTACACTGATGAAGTCTCTCAAAGTTGTACAAATTATACCCATTCCACACACACTCTTGCAGAAAAAGAAGAGGAAAAAACGCTGCCAGACTCACTTGCCAAGGTCTGTATAGTTCAGATACCATACCCAGGAAAGACAGTAAAAGGAAAGTAAGCCATAGACTAATATCCTTCATGAATGGAAATTAAAATATTATTAAGAAAATATTAATATATTGAATCAGGTTATAAATAGAATAATGCATCATAACAAATGGAATTTTTCTCAGGAATGCAAAGTTGAATTAGCACTCCAAAATCAATTAATAGAAAATGTTCTGGAATTAGATTTTGCACCATGAAATGAATAGACTAAAAACTACTAAATAGTATACCTGAGAATGATAAACTTTAATGGTATGTAAGTTATTTCTCAATAATGCTACTATAAAAAGTTCAATTAGTATAAATCACCAAATTAACTGAAAAGGGAAAGAAAATTTATGTGATTATCATAAAAGATGAATAAAAATTATTATTCAGTAAAAGTAATTTCATGAAAAAAATCTCAGAAAACTACAATTAGAAGTTCAACTCGATAAAAAAATCTATGAAAAGAAACTACAGGTAACATTGTACTCGATGGTAAATGCTTAACGCTTTTTTTCTAAGAGTAAGAACAAGGCAAGAGTATCTGCTCTCATCATATCTATTCATCATTGTACTAGAGACCATAGATAAGACAAGAAAAGCAAACAAAAGGAAGAAGGAATATTGTCTTTATTCAGAGTCAACATATGGTCTGCAGAGAAAGCCCCTAAAAATCTACCCAAAAAAAGCTACTACAATCAATGAATTCAGCAATTTTTCAAAACAAAATGTTAATTCACAAATTAATATATTTTATATATTTATGTACTTGCATATATTAGAGAAAAACACTGGGAACTGACATTGAAGTACAAAAGAAACACATTTCTAATAAGAGAGGCATTCACTTTCAGCCGAGATGGAATAACAGGAACCAGATTTGACCTTCTGCCTGAAAAATTTTTTTTAAAGGACAAAATATGAAACAAAAGTTTTCAAGATGTCAGACATCAGATAAAGAAGGACGAGGATCCTGAGAGCTGGAAGAAAGGAGATGACAGTACAGCGGCTCCGTCCCACTGCCAAGAGAGTCTGCAGACTGTGCGGAGGAAGAGGGAGAATACAGAGATAGCGGCAGAGCCTGGTGACTCCCTGAGCTAAGAGGCTCGAGATAAGCATCTGGGGAAACCAAGGCAGCCAGACTCTGCAGGGCTGTGTACTGGAGAGGAGGAGATCGCAGACAGCAAGCATGCGGCTTCTGCAGAGGGCTTCCCTGGACACACAGTAGACTCCATGCATGTGAGGAAACCACCAGAACCCAGGAAAGAACCACAGGAAGCATTAGAGGCACCAGTTCCCCACCCTCACCCAGGCCTAGGAGGTGCCAGTCCCCGCCCAGCAGAGTGGAGAACCTCATGATTCCCTGGGCTTTGAGTAGATGCCCTGGGTCCTGGACCCAGCTACGCCTTTAGTCTCCCTGCCCAACAAACTTGAAGTCAAGACTCCTACAGATCAAACTGTTTCCAAGTCATTTAACTGCCTCTCACTACAAAGTTTAAGAATATTTAGAGAGATGCAACAATATCCATGTAAATTTCACAGCACTTACAAGTTTAAAAAACATTACCAGACAGGCTGTAATGGACTACTATATGGCTGTGACAGAGACGTAAGGTGAGGAAGATCTCATTGAGATAGTGTGGGATGATTTCCAGGATATACTCAAGTGAAAAATGCAAAGCCTGAAATAATTGTCTCTAGCGTGTTAACATTTTATATGAGAAAGGAATAGAAGGCAATATTCTGGTATCTGATCATTTGTCTAATAATGATTCTCTGTTTTCCTTTGTTCCTAAAGAAGGTGTTCAGGAGAGAGAAACTAGAAACTAAAGAGGTTGATTACCTCCTGGGGTCTTAGGGAAAGGATTGGGGAAAATGGGATGAGGGAATAAGGCAGCAGGCATGAAAAGCCGGGGTGGGGGTGGGGTGGGCACGCACTTGCCTGAATGTAACTTTCCATGTAACTGACTCTTAGAACCACGCTATCCATATATCCTTCCCAAACCCTCAAGTTTAAATCCTTTATTTAAAGCACACAGAACATGAGGGTAACTCAAAATGGAATACAAACACTAGCCAAGGGACCTAACAGGACGACAAATAAGTAATGGCCACACTAAAAGGTGTGGAGGGAGGAGGGCCATCCAAGCAGCCTTGGAGAACTGCACCTTCCTTGCCTGGATATTGGAAGACTAAGGACAAAAAGAACTGTAAACACTGTGAAATTTTCACCCAGTTAGTGAAAGTTTTGGGTTTTGTCTTTACATGGGGGTAAAATCTCCATCTTTCTTTAAAGTCTTGCAATTCTGAAACTACTTTCTGTTAATATTAGACTTGAACCAAAAAGTGAAGAGACTGTAGACAATGGGAGGTAGGGTTCCTCAGTGTTAGAAAAAGAATGTATAAATTAGGAAAAAAGAAAGACTTAAATAAACACAATGGTATCATAGTAGAACCAGAGAGGGCAGGAATGAATTCAAGAGTGTTCATCTTATCTATGTAGACATGTGTGTATGTGTGGATTAGTACAGGTGGTGCTGGGGGTAAAGAATCCACCTGCCAGTGCAGGAGACAGAGACACAGGTGTGATCCCTGGGTTGGGAAGATCCCTTGGAGAAGGAAATGGCAGCCCACTCCAGTGTTCTTGCCTGGAGAATTCCATGGAGAGAGGAGCCTGGTGGGTCACAGTCCATGGGGTTGCAGAGTCGGACACAACTGAGCATGCACGCATGCACACGTGGATTAGTACACACGCATGAAGTACCCAGCTCTGCCCGAGTGGAGAGCAGAGCAACGGTGCCGCAGGAACAGTGAGCACAGCTAACACTCAGATACTGTCTCCAAGCACTGTATTAAAATGAAAGGAAGCAGGGCTCCTCAGAAAAGTGATTCATTTCACAGCTGGGCCATCACAAACATAAAATGAGCCACACACGTCACGTGGTGCCAGAAGGAAAGGGGATGCTCAAAAAGTCTTGGCGACAGAACACACCAGTCCACCCAATGGAGCACTTCATGGCCCAGCTGGAAAAGTGTTGGCACCAGAACGTTAGCCACAAGACTGGACTTGATTCTGGAATAAACCCCCATGAGTCCAAACTGATGCAGATCAATAGTAGAATAAATACATACGTAGAGGTGAAGAGATAGTTCTTCTGCACAGCAATATTTAAGTTAATAAATGTAGAAGAGAAGAATTGTCATTAGGGAAATGCCACAGAAATAAAGGATGTAGAAAGATCTTGTAAATATTAGCAGCTACAAGTCCCAATGTAGTTTGCATACAATAAAATGCCCTGGGACTCCCCTGGTGGTCCAGTGGTGAAGACTTCCCCTTCCACTGCAGGGGGCATGGGGTCCATCCCTGGCTGGGGAATCTAAGATCCTGCATGCTACACAGAGCGGCCAAAAAAAGAAACTATCTTAAAAAAATAATAAATAGCAAAGTAGAATGCCCTATTTGCATATAAACAATTCAGTGGCTTTTGACAAATACATATTCATATTTAGCCACCATGAAAATCGTGATTTGGAATATTTCTATCACATGAAAAAGCTTCCACCTACCACTCTGCAGTTAACCTCTCCCATCCATGGCCCAAGACACCCACTGTTTGCTTTCTTTCACTGTAAATTAGTGCTGCTTTTTCTAGGATTTTATATCATATTATTCTAAAAGCTTTCTGACCGACACTGTAAAGTCAACCAACACACTCTAAAGAAAAACCACGAACATATGAAATCATCACATGTAATTTCTAGGTCTCCACCTGGGCTTCATAAGGAGCTAGACTCTCCCTGGATGAGTCCAGGTCCAGGAAGAAAACTGTTCTCTGTGTCACACTGTCCATCAGATGAAACTGAACATGGGAAGGATTAGCTGCTACTAGCCCTGGGGTGGGAAGGACAGCAGAGGCGAGGCCACAGCCACGCTGGACTGAGACTGGATCTGGGGCTGGAGCTGCAGGAGAGGGTCAGGACCAGGCAGCAGATGATGTGACAGCCCAGAGCTGGGTGACATTGTCCAGCTGCAACCTCTCCGCCTCCTGTGAGTTGATCACAGCCGGAAGCCAGAAGCCTAGAAAGGCAGCTGGGCAGGATCAGCCCTGTGGGGAGGCCAGGGAAGGCCAGGAGGTGAACCTCAGGCCACACAGGCAAGTGGCCAGCCCACTCCCAGTGGGACGTGCTTCTTTGCCTTCGGTTGTGAGAAACTGAAGGGGAGATGGGCTGTTGTGGAAGGTATGAGGTTCTAAATTTTATACCTTGTTACAGGGAAGAGCCAATTCTGACTCCACGATGGATCTGTTTCTTTGATTTTAACCTTTGGTTTTCACTGCTTTTGTAATTATAGTCATACACAATGACCTGCCTAGGGCTGCCCCGCCAAACCCCCCGCCTCCCCCCTTGAAGAGATTAACATATCCCCTCCAAGAGGCTGGCCATTCCAGGAGATATTTGCAAGATAATGCAAGTCTTTACTTCCTCAACTCCTCCCCAACTCTGTCCTATAAAAAGAACCTGGTATCCAGACCCCAACAAAATGGTTATTTTGAGATATTAGTCTGCCATCCTCTAGGTCAGCCAGCTTTCTGAATAAAATCATGCTCCCTGCCTCAACACCTCATCTCTCGGCTAATTGGCCTGTTGTGGCAAGTAGACTGAGCTTGGACATGGCAATATCCTGACCTTCCTGATCAAGGTAAATGGGGAGGGATCCTTTGGTTTCAAAATACCTCCCCCAGGGTGTTTCATAACAGAATGCAAAGCTGCCAAGAACTTATCTCAGAATCCGTGCCAGGTGAATGTGAAGTAATTTCTGGGCTTCAGATCTTACCTTGGTGGGTCATTCCATTTTGAGTAGAAAATGAAGTCAATCGTAAGTGAAAAAAGAACAAGTATATAAACATCTGAGCATTCCTCTTGGTAACATTAAATAGAGCAGGGAGATGGATAGAAGCCTGGCCAAGGCATTTATCTTTTAGAAATGCTGAAGTATCACTAAGCAAATAATAAGCCAGAAAAAGCAAACATTCATTTTCCTGCCATTTCTGGGTGTGATCCTAATTCCTTCAATTCAGCATATTTGTGAGCTGCCTTGCCCTCTTTCCTGCATTCTCCCAATTCCTGCGTCCTTGAGGGATACGGTCCTTTCACATGTGTATTTTTTGTGCTTAATAAAGTCAGAGCTGACCCCGCTTGTGCTCTCCAGGGAGTAATAGCTTGGCTGTTGTTATTGATTCTGTTGCTAAGGTCCCAGAATTTGCTGATGCTCCCCTGTGGGAGTGGAGAAACATGTTCTTATACTTTTCCCATAAACCAGATGTTTTCTTTAACTCTTACATCTTTGAAATAGTTTCTCTTGAGAAAAGGGGGGGGGGGGGGAGGATTAGAACAGGCTTGAGATCCCAGTTCTTATTTTCTCAGCATACCACAAGCACACGCCCGGAAGAGCGGGCAGAGAATTCAGGCTGCAGGCGCCCCAGTGTGCGCCACGCCTCTGATAAAGGACACACGGAATTAAAAGGAAAGCGTGTTGCTTCGGCGGGCTTCCCAGTGGTGCTAGTGGGAAAGAACCCGCCTGCCAATGCAGGAGATATTAAGAGATGTGGGTTCGATCCCTGGGTCAGGAAGATCCCCTGGAGAAGGTCAGGGCAACCCACTCCAGCATTCTTGCCTGGAGAATCCCCATGGACAGAGGATCCTGGCAGGCTACAGTCCATAGGGCCGCAGAGTCAGGCAAGCCTGAAGCAACTTAGCATGCATGCACATGTTGATTTAGTTAATCATATTTTTCCCACCGTTCAGTGATTCCATCTCAATTACCATTGCTGTACTAACACTCCACACCAAACTTAGGTAAAACAACAACAATATTATTTCACAGATTTGGGGGCCAAGATTTTGGGTAAGGTTTAGCCAGGGCAGTTACCTGGGCTCAGCCAGGATTGTCATGTATGATGTATATGTGGAGTCTCTCCGGAGGGGCAGCTTCAGGGAAGCTGGATTTCCACTGTGGTGGCCTTCTCCCAGAATGAGTGTCCCAAAAGAACCAGGAGAATTCTGAGCAACCCTTTATGATGGCCTGACTTCAGTAGTTTCAAAACCTTGTATCTGCCAGTGCAGTGATTCTCAAACCAGGACCACGTTTGCCCCTAGGGGACATTGGGCAGTGTCTGAACATACTTTTGGCTTGCACAACTGGGAGGTTGCTGCCACTAGTGTGCCTCCAGCCCAGGAATGCTGCTAAATATCGGGCAGCGCACAGGACGGTCCTCCATCCCACAGCAGACAGACTCCTTGGTCCAAAACATCAATGATGTTGAGGTGAAGAGACCCAGACAACGGTACAGATGAACTTATTTGCAAAGCAGAAATAGAGACACAGACATGGATCCAAAGGTGGGGAAGAAGGGGTGGATGGGATGAATTGAGAGACTGTGACGGACATATATACACTATTGGTACTATGTATAAAATAGATAACTAATGAGAACCTGCTGCATAAAACGGGGAACCCCACCTCAAGGCTCTGTGGCCTGCTCCTGAAGGAGAAGGAAATCCAAAACGGAGGGGATATGTGTATACATACAGCTGATTCACTCTGTTGTACAGCAGAAACTAACAGAACATTGTAAAGCAGCCATTCTCCAATAAAAAATAATTAAACATAAAAGACCCAGCCATAGCTGCCAGATTTAAGAAAGGGAACATGGATCTTGATCCTTGATGAGAAAAGAGTGAAAAAAAACATGTGGACAGTTTATCAAAAACTACCACAAAGTTGTTCATTTACATTGTTTTGTAAATCAAATACCAAGTCTCCTGGTAATTCAATTCACGGGCAGTAAATTAGAGAAAATAAAAGCTGTAACAGTTTCAAAGCCATGTTAAACATAAATGTAAATCCCTGGATCCAGTCACACGGTCAAGCAGGACAGCCAGGCCCAAATATCAGATGGACAATGTGATGTCCCCAAGCCATCCTGTGCTCTTAATTCCCATGACTCTACTTCATTTCAGGTATTCCAATGTTGTCCCGCTTTAGATGTATTATTTTTAGATGTTATTGTGATTATATTTAAACAATTTTCAAATTGACCTGCCTGAAATCTACATCCGGAAGCTCCAAGGAGGAAAACAGCAGCCCTGGGAGACAGAAGGGGATGCTCTGTGCCCAGTGGAGGCTTTGCCAGCTGGACCTCAGCAAGCAGGCGCTGTGGACGGTTTCTGCAGTCCCTGCACGCTGACGAGCACCTGCAGCGAGGACGAGTGTCCAGATGGCCCCCTGGCCCAGGGCGACGTGTGTGGCAGCAGTCACTGGAGGCAGCAGTGTCGACGAGAGAGCTGGTGGGTTTTATATGGGGAAAGCGCTAATTGCTCCTACACACTCTCTTCTTTCCTGGTTTCCTTTCTTTCTTTTCTTTAAAATTTTCTTTTAAATGTTCCTTCATCTGTGCCACATCTTTCCTATTGTCCTCAGCACTTGCTTTCTTATCGCCTCTTATTCAGTTGATAAGAGCGTAAGGATCTGGTTTCATTCCCACATTCATCAGATGTTTCTGGAGCAGCTCCAGTATTCCAGCTTCTGCACTGCATGTTAAAGAGTGTAGTAGCGACAGACAGACCCACATGCACTGTAGAAGCCCCTGCAATCACGGGCTCCACGGGGCCTAGTGAGAGACAAGGCCAACTGATGTTTTTATTACATATTCATACACATTGTACATATCTATAAGTATATAATGACGTGGGTTATAAGCAATAGAACAACCATCAACATGTTGAGTCTGGAAGCCTTCCTGGAGGAAGAGACATTGAAATGGAAAGCGAGCACCCAATGAACATGTTTGGAGGAGGGCTTTCCAAGCCGAGAAAGCAGAGTGGATGGAGTCCCTTTTTCAGGCTCAACATTATTGTTGTTCTTTCTCTTTGTTACTGGATTCTCTGCCTGCTTGTGTACAGGTTTAAGATGTAGAGACAAATTCTTAAATCGTTGCACAAAAGCAGCAAATAATATTAGCTCTGTGTTGTTGTTCAGTCACTAAGTTCTGTCCGACTCTTTGACCCCATGGACTGCAGCACACCAGGCTTCCCTGTTATTCACTATCTCCCAGAGTTTGCTCAAACTCATGTCCATTGAGAAGGTGATGCCATCCAACCATCTCAGCCTCTGTCACCCCCTTCTCCTGCCCTCAGCATCAGGGTCTTTATCAGGGTCTTATCTCTATAAATCTCTATTTTTCTGCATGTGCTTACTTGTAAAAAGTATCCTACTTTTTACAACCTCATGGACTGTAGCCTGCCAGGCTCCTCTGTCCATGGGGATTTTCCAAGCAAGAATACTGAAGCGGGTTGCCATTTCCTTCTCCAGGGGATCGTCCCAACCCAGGATCAAACCCAGGTCTCCTGCATTGCAGGCAGATTCTTTACCATCTGAGCCTCCAGAGATATGTGTCGTTTCCATCTTATATCCTTTTCACTTGTTCTGCACTATTTCTATAACCCAGGAAAAATTCATTTTGTCCCTCTTTGTTTTCAGTGATGTTTTCGATCGGCGATCAGCCTGAGGCTCAGCGATGATCTAAGGTGTGACTTTGGCCACACCTGAGGCAGATCCCAAGCTCTGAGCTGTCTGAGTTATCCATCACTTCTAACCACTTCCTATGCATATTCAGCAAAGTAGTCACGGAGCTGTTCTGTTTTTCTTCTCTGGCTAATCTACTGAATAACACATTTGTTGGTAATGTCAACAATGGCGTCTTAGCTGTCTTCACTTTTCAGAAGCTGCCTTTGTGAACAGTGCTTTGTTTCAGTCACTTCTGTGCAGAATAATGGACTTGCTCTTTGCCTCACTTAACAAAATCCTCCAGACTGGTTTGTTTCTAATTCCAGTTGTATGGAGACAGCCCTCCAAACTGCAGGACATTGATGCTTTAGGGATCATGATAAAAGAAGGAAGGCTTAAAGTGAGAAGGAAACGTACAGTTTGACAAAAATCTAGGTTTCTAGAAAAGAGCCTTCTTTTTTTAATAACCTGAGCAAGTACAGTGAAAACCAGTAAATGCCCTGGTAGAACCATGCTCTTTCTGTAACAGCTCAAGGTTTTTCACCAGTTATGTGGGTGCCCTGGTCCAGCCCTGGGCTATTCCTTACCATTCCCTTCACACTTCCCTCCATCACAGCCCCTGATCTGAGTCCTAGCTCTCACCCACCCTTCACATCTTAATTCCACTCTCACTGGGATTTTTATCCTCCTGACCGCTGATCTTGTCTTTGCTCCTCTTTCTGTCCTTCCCTCAGGCTTTCAACTTGATATATTATAACAACATCACAACTACAGGTTTGACTTAATCACTATCAAATATATCATTCCGATTCCAAAGCATGTGTTCTCAGACTACTTCGGGCTCTCATCATCGGACCCCCAGGACTCCCATTCCTAAAACTGCCCCCTGTCAAGGTTAGAGACCTAATATGCGTCATGGAAACCCCAAAGTGGGAATTTATCTGGAAACAATATAAGGCACTGGTTAAGACTGTAGACTCTAGAGTCAGACACTCTGGATTTAAATATGACCTCCCTGAATTGCCAGTTATGTGACATTTACAAGTTTAGTTAAAATCCTTTAGATTTAATTTTCTCATAAAATGTTGATGCTGACAGTATATACCTCCTGGGTTTATCAGAACTAAAGATAAAGAGAGAAGATGATTAGTCTATAGAGTTACTGTTGTTCAGTCATTAAGTCATGTCCGACTTTTTGTGACCCCATAGGCTGCAGCACACCAAGCTTCCTTGTCCTTCACTATCTCCTAAGTTTGCTCAAATTCATGTCCATTGAGTCAGTGATGCTATCCAACCATCTCATCCTCTGCAACATCAAACCAGTCAATCCTAAAGGAAATCAACAATGAATATTCATTGGAAGGACTGAAGCTGAAGCTCCAGTACTTTGGCTACCTGATGTGAAGAGTTGACTCATTGGAAAACAGCCTGATGCTGCAAAAAGATTGAGAGCAGGAGGAGGAGGGGGCAACAGAGAATGGATCTATAGAGAAACAGAAATCATAATTAATGGTAGTATTTTCCGTACTGGAAGTGATCAAACAGGAGATGACAAGAGTGAAGGCCGACATTTTAGGAATCAGTGAACCAAAATGGACTGGAATGGGTGAATGTAACTCAGATGACCATTATATCTACTACTGTGGGCAAGAATCCCTCAGAAGAAATGGAATAGCCATCATAGTCAACAAAAGAGTCCGAAATGCAGTACTTGGCTGCAGTCTCAAAATGACAGAATGATCTCTGTTCGTCTCCAAGGCAAACCAGTATCAAGATAATCCAAGTCTATGCCCCAACCAGTAATGCTGAAGAAGCTGAAGTTAAACGGTTCTATGAAGACCTACAAGACCTTCTAAAACTAATACCCAAAAAAGATGTCTTTTTCATTATAGGGGACTGGAATGCAAAAGTAGGAAGGCAGGAAACACCTGGAGTCACTGGCAAATTTGGCCTTGGAGTACAGGATGAAGCAGGGCAAAGGCTAATAGAGTTTTGCCAAGAGAATGCACTGGTTATAGCAAACACCCTCTTCCAACAACACAAGAGAAAACTCTACACATGGACGTCACCAGATGGTCAACACCAAAATCAGATTGATTATATTCTTTGCAGCCAAAGATGGAGATGCTATATACCGTCAGCAAAAACAAGACCAGGATCTGACTGTGGCTCAGATCATGAACTCCTTATTGCCAAATTCAGACTTAAATTGAAGAAAGTAAGGAAACCATTAGACCATTCAGGTATGACCTAAATCAAATCCCTTACGATTATATGGTGAAAGTGAGAAATAGATTTAAGGGACTAGATCTGATAGACAGAGTGCCTGATGAACTATGTATGGAGGTTCACGACATTGTACAGGAGACAAGGATCAAGGCCATCCCCAAGAAAAAGAAATGCGAAAGAGCAAAATGGCTGTCTGGGGAGGCCTTACAAATAGCTCTGAAAAGAAGAGAAGTGAAGCAAAGGAGAAAAGGAAAGATATACCCATTTGAATGCAGAGTTCCAAAGAAGAGCAAGGAGAGATAACAAAGCCTTCCTCAGTAATCAGTTCAAAGGAATAGAGGAAAACAATAAAATGGGAAAGACTAGAGAGCTCTTCAAGAAAATTAGAGATACCCAGGAAACATTTCATGCAAAGAAGGGCTCGATAAAGGACAGAAATGGTATGGACCTGACAGAAACAGACGATATTAAGAAGACATGGAAAGAATACGCAGAAGAACTATCCAAAAAAGATCTTCACAACCAAGATAATCACAATGGTGTGATCACTCACATAGAGCCAGACATCCTGGAATGTGAAGTCAAGTGGGCCTTAGGAAGCATCACTATGAACAAAGCCAGTGGAGGTGATGGAATTCCAGTGGAGCTATTTCAAATCCTAAAAGATGATGCTGTGAAGGTGCTACACTCAATATGCCAGCAAATTTGGAAAACTCAGCAGTGGCCACAGGACTGGAAAAGGTCAGTTTTCATTCCAATCCCAAAGAAAGGCAATGCCAAAGAATGCTCAAACTACCGCACAATTCCACTCATTTCACAGGCTAGCAAAGTAATGCTCAAAATTCTCCAAGCCAGGCTTCAGCAATACGTGAACCATGAACTTCCTGATGTTCAAGCTGGTTTTAGAAAAGGCAGAGGAATCAGAGATCAAATTGCCAACATCCGCAGGATCATGGAAAAAGCAAAAGAGTTCCAGAAAAACATCTCTTTCTGCTTTATTGACTATGCCAAAGCCTTTCATTGTGTGGATCACGATAAACTGTGGAAAATTCTGAAAAAGATGGGAATACCAGACCACCTGACCTGCCTCTTGAGAAACCTGTATGCAGGTCAGGAAGCAACAGTTAGAACTGGACATGGAACAACAGACTGGTTCCAAATTGGGAAAGGAGTATGTCAAGGCTGTATATTGTCATCCTGCTTATTTAACTTATACTCAGAGTACATAATGAGAAATGCTGGACTGGAAGAAATGCAAGCTGGAATCAAGATTGCTGGGAGAAATATCAATAACCTCAGATATGCAAATGACACCACCCTTATGGCAGAAAGTGAAGAAGAGCTAAAGCGCCTCTTGATGAAAGTAAAAGAGGAGAGTGTAAATTTGGCTTAAAGCTCAACATTCAGGAAACTAAAATAATGGCATCCAGTCCCATCACTTCATGGAAAATAGATGGGGAAACAGTGGAAACAGTGTCAGACTTTATTTTTCTGGGCTTCAAAATCACTGCAGATGGTGATTGTAGCCATGAAATTAAAAGACACTTACTCCTTGGAAGGAAAGTTATGACCAACCTAGATAGCATATTCAAAAGCAGAGACATTACGTTGCGAACAAAGGTCCATGTAGTCAAGGCTATGTTTTTTCCAGTGGTCATGTATGGATGTGAGAGTGGGACTGTGAAGAAAGCTGAGCACCGAAGAAGTGATGCTTTTGAACTGTGGTGTTGGAGAAGACTCTTGAGAGTCCCTTGGACTGCAAGGAGATCTAACCAGTCCATCCTAAAGGCTATCTGTCCTGAAGGTTCATTCGAAGGGCTGATGTTGACGCTGAAACTCCAGTACTTTGGCCACCTGATGGGAAGAGCTGACTCACTGGAAAAGACCCTGATGCTCAGAAAGACTAAAGGCAGGAGGAGAAGGGGATGACAGAGGACGAGATGGCTGAATGGCATCGCCGACTCTGTGAACATGAGTTTGAGTACACTCAGGGAGTTGGAGAGGGGCAGGGAGGCCTGGCGTGCTGCAGTCTATGGTGTCGCAAAGAGTCGGACACAACTGAGCAAGACCTGAACTGAACTGATTATCATTTTTGGCAGCAGTGTATAAACAATAATTTACTATAATAAAGCGCTTTTTAAATTATCTTAAGTTTCTTTAAAATTCCCATAGTGGTTATTATTACATACCATTTACAGGGTTTACAGTCGAAACAAGTAGGTTGATATGTTCACAGAGAGTTAGTGAGGGCATTTCAAACTGAGAGAATCATCTGTGATGTTGATACAAATTGTTGCCATCAAAGATTTTACCTCAAGTGGAAACTATATCATTATTTAACAAATATTTCATTGAAATGACAAATGAGGGTATCATTATTTAGTAAAAAATTAAAATTCAGTTGTCCATCTTCATAACTATAAACCTTCCCCTAAACCAGTGAGTCTCAAGCTTCAGTTCGCATCAGGATAGCCGAAGGGTGCCAGAACCTGCCCCGTATAGGTGTGTCGTGAGTCCAGAGTCGGCATTTGAACAAGTACTCCCATGTCGTTGTTATTGTGGAGCTGTCTGAACCTCAAACTTCACGATTATTCTGAATAGGAAAGATAAGAAAAAAATAATCTTGAAAAATCAGCTTTTTAAAAATTGAGATATACTTGACACATATGCACGCGTGCTAAGTTGCCTCAGTCATGTCCGACTCCTTGTGGCCCTGTGGACTGTAGTCCGCCAGGATCCTCTGTCCATGGGATTCTCCTGGTAAGAACACTGGAGTGGGTTGCCATGCCCTCCTCCTGACCTGGGGATTGAGCCCACATCTTTTCTGTCTTCTGCATTGGCAGGAGGTTCTTTACTGCTAGAGCCACTTGGGAAGCCCTAATTGACATATAACCTCATATTAGTTTCAGGTATACAACACAATGATTCCATAGTTTTATATAAATATATATCATGAAATCACCACCTGTCCGATTAACATTCATTATCATCCATGGTTATGAAATGTTTTCCTGTGCTGAGAACGTTTAAGATCTACTCTCTCAGCAGCTTTCAAATACATGCTACAGTTTCATTAACTAGAGTTACCATGCTGTGCATTACCTCCAATGACTTATTTATTTTACGACTGGAAGCTTGCATCTTTTAACCCCCTTCATCCATTTTGCTCACTCCCCACGTCCACCTCTGGCAACCATCAATCTATTCTCTGTACATGTGCAGCTTTTAAAGAGTTTTGATCATTAAGTTTTGCAGCTGAGTTTTCGTATGAATTGCTTAAGTCTTGCCATTTTGCTCTTGTCCATGTACACAAGCTAAAGGGTTGGCCTGTAGCAGAAAGAGGTTTTTTGTTGCTTTCCCGTTTCCTTAGTTATTCAAGTCAGTCTGGTTAAACAACAAACGAATGTGTTGCTCTGACCTCTCTGGACTTGTTTCGTATCTAGGTTATAGGGCAGAAGCACAGTCCCTGTCACAAACAATAGCTGTCATTTTTTGGTGTTCTCCTACATCCCAACTGCAGGCCTCAAACTCCAAACCCAGAACTAGGTCATCATCCACAACCCAGCACCATTTTCCATCCATTGGCTTCTCTGTGTAAGAACCTGAAAAACACAGTCTCCACAAATTCAGAGAAAATTTTTATGCTTGGGCAGCAAATAAATTCAAGGAGAAAAAATGAGTAAGTCATTAGTCTGGATCGAGAGCCCATCTTTCACAGTTAATTCATTTGTTAGACACTTTATGATAATGCATTCCCTGGAGGCTACCAGATACACTTCCAATACCTGGGCCAGGTCAGTGACCTCCGGGGTGGTCTGGAGCTTTACGGAAAAGCAGGAACCAAGCAGAAGCTTTTAGTCTGAGAAGAAACAGAGATGAATTTAGGAAGAGATTAATCATATTTTTCTTCTTCGGTGTCTCAGTCAAAAAGATGCTTTAAAACCTGAAAAGGGGCAGAGCGCACGTGGGAGAATGTGGGGAGATGACCTCATCCAGGATCTCCTGGGGCACTCAGGTCCCCTCAGTCATGTTCCAAAGCGTCATGACCTCATATAGCAAACAGGCTGAAACAAAGACACAAGCCATCTCCTGTAGCCAGAGGGCTTGTTCAGAGCTGACTGAAGGAAGATTGTAAGAGCGACTCTGATGCAATCCATATATAGGTGCATTCCTACACGCTGACTCGACTACAGATGCAATTAGGTGCTTGCTGGTCAATGTCTCATCATCCGAGTGGCCTTGGTATTATTCGGGCGGTCAGCACAGCCAGGCATAGAGCTAAGCCCCATTCTCTGGATATTTACCTGTCAGAGCTGCAGCAGGAGTTACATTTTAATACCTTGCAAGCACCTTAGTCACTGGACTGCTCTCACGAGTTTTGTTCTTCTGCCCTTTGGAAAGCAAATCATCTGCTGTGAATCTGACTGTCTTAAGGGACAGGATGTAACAGAGAGACCACCTTAGGAAAGGAAAGCAAATGGTTTGACCAGCGCGGTGGGCAGAAGACTAGCCTCCTAAAGATGTTACCTTTTAGTCTCCAAAACGGGGAATAGGACTTTGTCTATGCGATTAAGTTAAAAACAAAACATGTGAGATTATCCTGCATGATTCAGGTGGGGCTAATGTAACCATGTGGGTCCTAATAAGAGGGTCAAGGTCATAGAAAAGACATGTCATGCCTGATGAGCTGTTGAAGATAAAGGACCACAAGCCAAGGAATAGAGGATGCCTCTAGAAGCTAGAAAAAGCAAGGAAACAGAGTCTTCCCAAGAGATCCAAAAGGAATGCACCCCTTCTGACACCTTGATTTTAGGGCCAGAGGACCTATTTTGAACTCTTTACCTCCTGAACTATTAGATAATAAATCGCATAGTTTTAAGGCATTATGTTTGTGGGAATTTGTTCCAGCAGCAACAGGAAATTAATGCAGCCAACGTGCCTTCAACGGAGAAACACACGGTGTGGTATGTCATTGCTCCGAAGACAGATGCTGCTTTGGTTAACGAGTCTTAGAAAGAATCACTGTTCTGCAGGTGATGTTAACTGAGGTGTGCTTGTAGAGAGAGAGAAGGCAAATGCAGCAGCAGGAAAGCAAACAGAGGAAGAGTTATTAACACGCAACAACCAAAAGACAAGAAAGAGCCAAGAAGGACAAAAAGCAGGTTAGAAAAACATTTATTAGAAGCATTATTGTTGAGGAGTTCTCAGACTGTCCCAATACGATCAGCTGAGGTATAGAGAAAATGTGGCTGCTGTTACACAACTGGTAACTGGCAACCAGAATTTGCACCAGGAAGCCTGACTTCAGAGCCCGTGCTCCCAGCCTCTCTGCTCTACAGCCTCCGGTGTGCCTGTGACATGAGCTGTAATTGGATGGTCAAGTTCTTCCAACAAGTCACATACTAAAGAACTTTGTGGGGGACCACTGATGGCATGGGGGTACTTTAGCCAAAGGTGGTGAATGTGGGCAGGAGAGACAAGAAGGGCGAGGCGAGAGCAGAAGTGGCCCCAGGGAGTGCCATCAGAGGCCACAGGCAGTCCATTGAGAGCGGTCCGATGAGTCAGATGGCAGAGCTCAAGGCGGTACAGAGAGTCTGGGGGGCAGGGGAGGTGGGGAGCCCAGAAGAGCAGGAGCACAACTGGGGGAAAGCATGCTTGAAGCCCAGGGCAGCCTCTGCCTCAAACAGGATTAAAAGGCAGCCCCCAGGACTGACCCAGGAGCCATAACTCTAGCATCTCAGAAATCCCTTAGAGGGACCCTGGGAATACAGGAAAGTCAACAGATACTCAGCATTCAACTGTGCACCAAAAGTCATGTCCGGGAATATTTATAGAAACTGTTCATAACAGCTCTACCCTGGAAACTACCCAAATGCCCATTAACATCAGGATCTATAAATAAATTAGAGCACTTTCACACAATGAAATACTACTCACCAAAGTTAAGAGAAGACTTCCAACTACACTTGAAAATATGGTTGAATCTTATAATGATCCATGAAGGAAGCAAGACATAAAAAGCACATACCTTCTGATTCCACATATGAAGTTCAAAAGCAAGCATAAACAATCAACAGTGTTCAAAGTCATGACAGCTGCTACCTGGAAGGGGTGGGTGGGTGGGGGAGTGGGGTCTGGAGGGGAACACAGGGAGCGTGGCTTCTGAAGTACAAATAACCTGTCTAAATCAGGGTAGTCATTACACGGGTGTGTTCAAGAATTCCACACTTATGTGTGTACTTTTCTGAATAATAATAATGTTAATAAAAATAGGAAAAAGGTAGAAATATAGATGGATCTCTGGGTGATGGGAAGTGCTAAAAGTTATATTTGAATCCAAACCCAGAATTAAACTGGGCTCGGCATCTGTAATTGGCTGCTGGAGAAAAATCCGATAGCTACTTGGGAAGGATCAGGACCCCACACGGTTGTCAGCTGGGCTGTATTTAATGCCACTTGGCCTGCACATGGCCACTCACTGTGTCAGGGATAAATCCTTGTTGCTCACTGTTAACAATTACTAGCCACAGTTCAACCGACTTACCTTACTTCTCACACTGATTACATATGTCTTCTGATGAATAGTTCATTCACATCAGTAGATGGGTCCAAATCATCCACGTCCTAAATATGCGTCCATGTTGATGGCAAAAGGGATGGCAGTTTCTCAGCTCTGTGAAATAAGTCAGGTTCTGTGTTAAACCATCCAGGGGCTCAGATAACTTTCTGTCATCTAGATACACACATTATCATCTAGATCCATTTCCTCTCTTTTTTGAATATTCACTAGTTCCCTGCTGATGAGCATTGAATTTTGATTTGTGCTCAAAATCACTTTGTCTCAGAAAATTTCCTTTAACAAGATGTTACCAGAGTAATCAAGTCAACAGTTTGTTTGTTTTGCTTTAAAATAATGTGGATTATAAGCACAAAATCAACAGGGCAGGATGGGTGAAGAGAATGGGGATGGTTTAGGATGTATCTAAGCTGATACTGTTACAGGCAGTTGTAAATTTTTGCAGCATTTACACATAAAAGCAGAAAGTCAAAAATATGAATTGTCTAATTTTTAAATTTTGTCAACGAGTTTTGAAAATTTCATTTGGTACAAGCCAAGCAACTGAAGCTGAAGCTCTAATCCTTTGGCCACCTGATGTGAAGAGCTGACTCATTGGAAAAGACCCTGATGCTGGGCAAGATTGAGGGCAGGAGGGGAAGGGGGTGACAGAGGATGAGATGGTTGCATGGCATCATTGTCTCAATGGACTGAATATAAGCAAACTCTGGCAGTCAGTGAAGGACTGGCCGGCATGCTGCAGTCCACGGGCTCACAAAGAGTGGGACGCATCTCAGCAACTGAACAACATTCAACAAGCAAGCTGTGTCTATGGGCTGGGATTCAGCTCGGCATGGCTAGTGCGGGCTTCCGCAGTGTGATTTTATTCACTCTGCAAAAATGCCCTACCATGGGGGCATCCTACAGACAAGGCTCACAGAGGTAAACTGTTTGGGTCAAGTTCACACAGCTATAGAAAGGCCAAGCCAGGACAACACTCAAGTCTAGTTATCCAAATTAGTCTTCCATTCCCCAAGAAAAGGCTTCCTGGTGGCTCAGACAGTAAAGAATCTGCCTGCAATGCAGGAGACACAGGTTTGATCCATGGGTCGGATCCCCTGGAGAAGGGAATGCCCACTCCAGTATTCTTGCCTGGAGAATCCCATGGACAGAGAAGCCTGGTTGGCTACAGTCCATGGGGTTGCAAACAGTTGGACAGGACTGAGCAACTAAGCAAACACACACACACACCCACAAGCTTTCCACCTGCTTATCCTGAGTGTGGTTTTCCAGAGAGAAGTCTTAAAATGACCTCAATCAGTCTTCCAAATGTATACCCATTTTACCTGAAAACCTTTCCTCTTTGACAAATGAAGAAATATTTTTAAAAAGTTATTTGGAGAACCAATAGTACAGAATTGCTAGGAAGTGCCTCTTGCTTTGTTTGTAATATCCCAAAGGGACATTAAATACACCTTGTCTTAGAAGAAAAGTAAAACCACTTGTAAACTGTATAAAATGTGATTGATGAATTACATGAGAGGAGAAAAATGGCCTGTTTATTTATTTACTTGGTTTTGGTTTTCTCTAATATAGAAGGGTGCAAGCCACATCTAGGCTTCATTTTAAATTACTTTAAAGTTTATTTTAAATTATCTTTTCAGTTTTTGTTTTCTCTAACATATAAGGGTGTAAGTCCCATCTAAGGGGTTCCAACCCTTTCAGATTGCAGGGCTGGGACCAGGCCTTGATCATCTCTAAAAATCACAAGATTCCTTTGAAAGGAGCTACTTGTTTGCTTCACACCTCGGTATGGCATCAGCTATTTTAGTTATGAATTTGCATCTGTTAGGCTCTTTGGTTAGTATATATGGGAAAGGGGATATATGCTAACATCGGCCTTCATATGCTCACTGTTCAGCAAGCTATGTGGGAATGTGCTGAATGCAAATTCATTTCAACCTGCTAAACCGCTGAAATATTGCTGCTTCCTCCTTCTGCTTTTACCGCTTAGTCTTTTCAACTTTTCATATGCATTTGCATAAAGATCTCACCACATATAGCATCTTCCTTCCCAGGACAGTGACTCAGACCTTGACACTAAACCAAGAATGTTAATTTTGTTCCCCTTATACTGTTGATCACATGAACTGGCTTAGACTTGAACACAAAAATATTCCCTATAAGTATGGCTTCACATTTTACTCTAGACACTACAATTTCATGGGCAGAGAATATCAGGTACTTAATCTTAAAAATATAACGCTAAGGCCCTAAAAGGAGCTTCTATTTGGTTAGTGATTTTCCCTGAAGGAAATCAGCCAATTTATTCACCAATTCTAAGATTATTACTACCTTGGGAGATGAAGGAGAAAAAAGAAAGAAATGTATACATTATTTACATATAGTTTAATATTTAGTAATGTATATTATTATATATAGCAATTCTTATAATTTAATGATTTATATTCCATATATTAACATATGTGTATACTGCTGCTAAGTCACTTCAGTCGTGTCCGACTCTGTGCGACCCCATAGACAGCAGCCCACCAGGCTCCCTCATCCCTGGGATTCTCCAGGCAAGAACACTGGAGTGGGCTGCCATTTCCTTCTCCAATGTATGAAAGTGAAAAGTGAAAGTGAAGTTGCTCAGTTGCGTCCGACTCTTGGCGACCCCATGGACTGCAGCCTACCAGGCTCCTCCATCCATGGGATTTTCCAGGCAAGAGTACTGGAGTGGGGTGCCATTGCCTTCTCCAACATATGTGTATATATACATATTAATGTAACATTCTATCTTGAGATGGCTTACAATCTATTAAACAGTTGAAATTAAAAAAGTATAAGACTATTTCAAATGCAAATATATCTTGCTTGTGTTTTTATTTAAGATAGCCCATGATAATATTAACACACGCTTACACAGCTTTGGACACTAAATAAATATAAAGCAGGTGGTACTTCTGATTATTGTTACATGTCTATTTCATGTAGTTTTTAACCTTGTATAGGTTAATTTAAAGAAAAAGAAAAAAAACAGTGGACTAGGGAATGTTTATACTTAAGGGCAAATTGCAAAAAAATTTATTTCGTTGATAAGAGTAGTATAGAATAACCAGAGAATCGAAGGCCATTTTAAAGAGCTTCTGTCTTTATCTTTAGCCAATACTGAATTTTGTTGTTTTTCAAATGATTGTTACACACAAAGCCAAATACTAAGCCAGGCTCCTGGGAGAATTAAAACTGTAAATGGTAGTCCCCACCCTAATGAAATCCCTCATCCAAATGGATGACATGAAAGTAAAATCTAAGTGGATGCCTGCTGGTGAGGAGAGCCAAGTGCTGGTCTTTGCAATCCAGTTTAGACCCCCTGCCGTGGTGGAGTTGCTCTCAAATCCTGTCTCAGCAGCACATGCCGTGGGGAAACAGCTGCAAACATCAATCATGAAAACATCCACACACCAACTACATGTCAGCGTCTCAAGACAAATTACATTGATGCCTCGAGGTTCTACTGTTCTTGGCTTTTGCCCCAAACGCAAAGCTCTCTTCCAATACTGTGTCCTTACTGACCCTCTCTGGGCACTTGACGATTCTAACTTTTCTGCTCACACCTCTGCTAGTGTTTCTTCCTCCTACTGATTAGAGCTGTTCTTTATATATTCCGGCCATTAACTGTCATTATTTTTGCAAACATCACCCAGTGTGTCATCTGTCAACTTTGTTTATGGTGTCCCTCATTGAAGACAAGCTTTCAGTTTTGAAAGTCAAATTCACTGATGTTTCCATTTTGGTTTGTGATAGAGGGAGAAGGGCTTATTTATAAAATTCTTTCCCACTAGAGTGTCACAAAGACCTTCCTCAAAAGAACCCTTACTATTTACTCTTTATTTTTCAAATCAAGTGGGCCTCAAACTCTTCTGTATATATTCAAAATCAGCTTGTCATTTTCTTCAAAACAGTATTGCTGGAATTTTATTGAATTTATAGACCAATCTGAGTTGTTGTTCAGTCCCTCAGTTGTGTCCAACTCTTTGTGACCCCATGGACTGCAGCATGCCAGGCTTCCTGGTCCTTCACTATCTCCTAGAGCTTGCTCAAACTCATGTCCATTGAGTCGGTGACGCCACCCAACCATTTCATCCTCTACTGTCCCCTTCTCCTCCTGCCCTCAATCTTTCCCAGTATCACCAATTTGGGTAGCACTGACATCTTTAAAGCATTAGCTCAATGCAAATATAAACAATATATAGCTCTCTGTTCATTCAGTTCCTCATCAGTATCCTACAATAGACTTTACAAATATCCTTCCTACAGTTTTTTTATTGTCTTTGTTAAGTTAGTTCCTGAATAGTGTAGCACTTTTGTTCGTTTCAGGAATATCTTATTTTTGTTTATAATTTCTTAATTACTGTGAAAAGAACACGATAAATTTATAGTTATCTCATCTTCAACCATGCTCTTTTATTAATTCTAATAATGTCTTGATTTTGTATGACTCTTTGTAGATAATTAACACATCTGCAAATAATATTTTTGTCTTTCTGTCTTCTATGCTTCTAGACAAAACCTCCAAACATGTTGAACAGTAGCAGTGATGAAAGGGTTTCTTGTCTTTTTCTGGTCTTAAAGAAAAGGCATCTAAATGTTTTCTGTTATGTTTAATGTTTGTCTACGTTTTGAATATACAGTTTTAATGATTGAAAGATCATCCCTTTTGATGATCATTTTCTGAGAGTTTCTCCTATAAAGAAGTATTGAAGTTTTTAGGCTGTTTATGCAGCAGATGAGATATCCATGTGAATTTTTTCAATACAAGCCAACTTTTCCAATCATGGTGTGGCCCAGATTTCAGAATGACTTCAGATCTCAGGAGCTGCCTGAGAATTAAGTGAGAGAGTGTTGGATCCCAAAGAACTCGGCTGTGTAGTTGGAGCCTGGTTTTTCCGGGAATAACCCCGGAAGGAACAGCTCAGATCAGCCCCTAAAGACCCAGAAACAAGGACACCTTGTGGGGTCCAGCATGCAGGGTTGCTGGCCCAGGCTGCCTGCTTCTCCCCAGGGATCTGACACAACCATAAAGCCCACCAGAACTTAGACGCCACTCCAGGAAACAGGCAAGGGGGAGGAAATCAGAACTGACTGCCTGGAAGTTTTCATCCACTGGCCAGAATGAGTTATGGCGGAAATGGTGTTCTCTGTGGAAACCTGAAGTGATGTTTCTTATACACTGAGTTTATGAAATGAACTTTCTACCCGCCATACACTTTATATCTCCCAACTGAAAAGAGTACTTGTCAAAGATGTGGTATGAGGTCCGCTGGAACATAACAACCAGGGGTCGTGACCTCTGGCAAATGATTCATCCTCTCACTGCCTCAGTCTCCCCATCTATGGTGGGGGCTTTATTGCAACTTGTTTAATAACGAAATGAAGTACTGCATGTTTCCCAGCACAGAGGGTCTAATTAGTATTCAGCGTTTATCTTTGTGTTTCCTAAGTCTAACTCCAGAGATAAAACATGGAGAAAGTGGCTACAGGGATTAAAAAAAAAACAACAAAGAGCTGGGGGAAGGTATCAGCCAGAAGAATACTAATGCTGTTACTGCTAATTATGAGGCTAGGTGTGCAGCTCCCAGACAGGGACCTCGATTGGCAAAATTTGCAATTGCGGGCTCACTCCAGTTAGTGAGGCCAGGCTTGCGGGTTAGCCGGGACTCAAAGTTCTTATCAGCCTTTTTCATCTCCGCTTGCAGCACCTTGGACATCAGCTGCGCACGATGGGGCCCAGAGGACACCCGTGATGCTTGGTCATCCGAAGGGAAGCAGAGCACCTTCCAGGTCTGCACTGTGACAACAGGGAGTTCCGTCAATGCTCTACAGTGAACTAGCCCACATGGAAGCCAGAGCTGGTTTTCTGTCCTCACTGTCTTAGTCCTTCTGATCCTGAACAGACAAATGTATGGGTAGCCCTCCTGACTTTGTTTTCTGCTACTTGCCGCATGAGCTACCCAATTCGGCCATGTGCCTGTAATTAAACAGCACGTGGTTTCCCCCTTCCTTATGTCCACAACTTCACCCTTAGAGATATATTCTTCTAAGTCCTGTATGATCTTCCAGTGTAAGGAGTTCCCCCTGGAAAGGTGGTGGAGAAACTATTTTCTCTTCCCTGCCTCAAGTTTCAGGCGGATTTGTGAGCGACAGCCTGGAGGATTGTTTCGGAATTCCTCAGCACTGGGACTTTGGGCCGTATCTGAGGGCTTTGCCTTTCTCGTTGATAAAGAGAAGGGTGAAGTTGAGTCATCTGTGGTTATATGGAACATATATCGTACATTTTCTAAAACAGACTCCATGTCAAAGATCTCGTCCCTTTGTTCTCATCAGCAGATTCATTCCTTTTAGACCCACAGTTCAAAAAAGCATCTCAGTTTACTTTCAAGATTGTAGCTGATCGAAGTTTCTATGATTCTGTTAGAGAACAAAATATAAACACCTTGGGAGAAGGAAATAGAGCGAGCAAGTGAGGAGGCTGGAAGGCGCCACGTTTCAGCAGGGAAGAAGTGGGCTCGGGTAATGCCGAAGAATGTTCCAACTACTGCACAACTGCACTCCTCTCACACACTAGCAAAGCAACTCTCCAAGCCAGGCTTCAACAGCACATGAACCGTGAACTTCCAGATGTTCAAGGAGAACATGAAGACCAAGGATGAGAGAACATGGTGTGCACCTCGGTTAAACCAACGTTGGGAGCCGTGTCCCTTCCCCAGGCCCGAGTCACCAGACTTCATTCTAACAGTTCTCCCCTTTCTCATCAGATGTTCCCCTTCTCCGGGATCATTCTCATTGACATAAGAATCTGTTGTCCTTTCTTTCGTGTTAAAAATAACTTCTCCTGTTCTGCTTTTTTAGAGCAAGAGGGATTGCACCCAAACAAAGCTCCCCTTCGCGTTGTCAGGAATCAGCAGCTGGAGAGTTTTAGCAGGCATCGCTGTCCTAGGCTCAGGCTGCCTGATGCGTCCAAGAGCTGTTTATCCTCACTAGCAAGGCTGTGCTCACTCCTGCCCCGAAGAAGGGAAAGTAAGAAGGGAGCACGTCCTTCCCTTAGAGTTCATCTAGCTGCTTCCGGCTCCAAGCACATTCCTTCAAGACAGCAGTGAACTGCGTGCCTGATGGCCATCTGCCACTGATGCCACCAGAACTCTGTGAACACCCCCTTGGCCTTTCTTTTTCCTGTTATCTCACATCCTCCTGACTCTTTTCTCAAGGCTGTAGCTGACCACTTTCCATCGCCTCCAGTGATACTCCCTGACTGAAGCCATGATCTTCTCTGGATTAACAATATCCACTGTATTAGTTATCTCTTGTTACCTGTCAGTAATCTATGGCTGTATATCACACGTCCCCCAAACTTCCTGGCCTGAAACAGCAACATCCATGTTCTCAAAACTCGTGGGGATCAGGAGTGCTCATGTGGCTTAGCAGGCTCCTCTGGTTCAGAACCTGCCGTGGTCTCTAGGCATCTGCTGGGCTGCCCAGTCGGCTCCAGCCACACTGGCCTCCTCTCTGTTCTTCAAACATGCGGGTCAGGCCGCTGCCCAGGGCCTCTGAACTGGCTCTTCCCTCGTCAGGAAAGTTCTTCCTCCAGGTTTCTGTATTGTTAAGCATCGAGCTTCCCCGATGGCTCAGCTGGTAAAGAGCCTGCCTGTCAAATGCAGGAGACACAAGAGACACTAACCGCCTTTAAGGCTTTGCTCAAATATCATGTCCTTCTTGCAGTCTACTCTGGCAAAATCACCCCATCCCCAGAACCCCGATTTTCTTTGTATTCTTTTGTTTTTCAGTAACAGTTCTAATATACTAGTTAAATTACTTACTTATTCATAACATATAATGTTAAACCCGTAAGGGCCAAAAGTCTTTTTCTGTGGTTTATGGTTGAATCCCAAGTGCCTGGAAAAGAATAGGTGTTCAAGAAAAATTTCCTAAATGAATAAATGAAGATGGCTAAGGACCAGCCTCGGGAAACACCATATTTAAGTGACTGGTAGAGGAAAAGGACCCAGGAAGAAAATGGAGTACTGACCATCTCCTGTGCCCTATTTCATATCCTGCTGCTGCTGCTAAGTCACTTCAGTCGTGTCCGACTCTGTGTGACCCCATAGACGGCAGCCCACCAGGGGGCTGGGATTCTCTCTTTTTTTAAAGTCATAATTCTCTCAGTTTTACTAATTTAATTTTTGTCCACATCCTTCAGCAATGTGTGACCTTAGTTCCCTGACTAGGGACCAAACCTGCGCCCCCTGTGTTGGAAAGCAGAGTCTTAACCGCTGGACCACGAGGGAGGGAAGTCCCCTCCGTTCTTCCAGCTGAGCTCACACACAATCTGAAAGTATCTCATCACAGCTGTACCAAACGAGCGGGGGTTTTGCTATAAGGATTTGCTGCCATTGGCGGGAAGGGCACCTTCAGGGATTCCCTGGACTCTTCCCCCACTCACACAAAAGGGGGAGTGAAATGTTTTTAACAGCCTTGACCAGTGGGGGATGGGAACTGATGGGTGAAGCCTCCCCTCTACTGAACCTCAGAAGGAACATTCCCAAGTGCTTCTGCGTAGCTCCTTATACAGTCCCTCGCAAGATAGAATCTGGTGGCCGTAGTGGTGATATTCTCAGCCCAGGGTAACACCAGAAAATCAGCCTGTTTTCCTTCTCGACTTTACTGTTCTAACTCCCTCTGAACTCATGTTTAGGCAGAAATCACTTTCAAAAATTAATTCCTGGCTTACAAGCCTTTGTTTCATCATCTGCAGAGAAGCTATGTTGAGACATGTCAAAGGGAGACTGTTATTTAAAAAATGAGCCCATAGATAATAAAAAAAAGCATGAATGAAAATACTTTCAAATGCTATGCAGAGTCGAGCGAGATTAGGAAATCTGGAGACCACACTGAGTGCACCAGAGAGGTGGGTGGGGGAGCAGTATCGAAAAACTACAGCGAGGTCCCAACTCACATCGGTCAGAATGGCCCTCATCAAAAAGTCTACAAATAACAAATGCTGGAGAGGGTCTGGAGATAAGGCAAGCCTCCTACACTGTTGCTGGGACTATAAATTGGTGTAGCCACTATGGAGAACCATATGGAAGTTCCTTAAAAAAACTAAACATAGAGCTACAATATGACCCAGCAATCCCACTCCTGGGTGTACATCCAGAGAAAACTCTAATTCATAAAGAAACCCTAATTCAAAACCTCTAGTTTGAAAAGCACTCCAAAGGTCACAGAAGCACTGTTAACAACAGCCGAGGCCTGGAAGCAACCTGCTGCCACTGACAGATGAATGAACAGAAAGACATATGGTATAGACACAGGATGGAACCTTACTCAGCCGTAAAAGCAATGAAGCAATGCCATCTGCAACAGCAAGGGTCGACCCAGAGACGATCATACTAAGTACCTGAAGTCAGATAGAGCAAGTCAAACACTGCATGCTAAGACTTACATGTGGAATCTGAAATACGACTCCGATGAACTTGTTTATGAAACAGAAACTTCACAGGCATAGAGAGCAAACTTCTGGTTACCAAAGGGGAAAAGGTGTGAGGAGGGATAACTCAGGAGTTTGGGATTAGCAGATATACACTACTGTATATAAAACAGATAAACAACAAGGTCCTACTGTATAACAGAGGGAACTAGATTCAGCATCCTGTAATGAAAAGAATATGAAAAAGAATATGTTTATAAATATATATGCCTAACTGAATCCCTTTGCTATACACTTGAAACAAACACAACATTGTAAATCAACTGTGCTTCATTCTTTGAAAAAAATAAAGCAGACTCTGCAGTAGACGAAGGGAAGAAAATGGAGATGACTCTATTTTGAAGGAAATGGGCTGACTGGGGTGACAGCTTGAGGCGGGGGGTGGTATGCTGGGCACAGTGGGACAAAACAGATGTTGCAAGAATAAATACATACTGATGTGAGTGTCACAAAGTGAGAGCACCGGGATGCCACAGCGGCTGAGGAAGGAACACAGGAGGGCGATTACGAGCTGAGTCTTGCAGGACAGCGTTCTAGCAGGATTGTTGAAGGGTTGCAGGCCCACAGCCTCTGAAAGGCATTGAATGCTGAACGAGAGGTGTGTGTTTGAGGAATTTCAAGTATAGCACCTGGGTTGGAGCCTACACTGTCCTGATGGTTACAGGTGGCACCAGAGCCACGACAGGGCCAGAAGGTTGTCTACAGTGGCTGAATATTGTCACTCAGTGAGCTTTCTTTCATTAGGAACACTTCAGTTACAGAAGAAAGAGTGCCGTGATCACCCTGACAAAATCGGAATTCCCTGGTGTCATGATACTTAGTCCATCATTTATTGAACCCAACTGGTTTTTTTTTTTTTTTCCTTTGGGCCAATCCTGTGGCATGTGGCATCTTAGATCCCTGACCAGGGATTAAGCCCGTACCCTGTACTGGGAGCACAGAGTCTTCACAGCAGCACCGCCAGGGAAATCCCTGATCCAACTGCTACAAGAATATTTTTTAGAGTTGTTTTTTTTTAATCAGAATCTAAACAAAAGCAACATTTTATATTTTAAGTGACTCAAGTCTTTTTCATCTAGAGAAGTAGCCCGCTTTTTTTTTTTCCCCATGACATTTACTTGTTGTGAAAATTGAATTCAAACATTTTAAAGTGTGTCTACTGAATAGCCAGGCAAGATTGATTTTATAATGTCTGCCTTCCGGAAATTACTGAGATTTTCTTTACCACCCAAACATGGTCATTTTTGGCAAATGATTAATGGGCCCTGGGAAAGGAGATCTACTTTACGTTTGGACAATCGTGTTAAGGCTTTTACAGTCCGGGCAGCTCAGTGGCTGCAGGCTATGCTCACGAAAGGTGAAGACCAGGATCAATTAAAAAAAAAAAACCTGTCCTGGATCAGCCCATCTGTTTGCTAAACAAGCATCCCTTTGTTGGTCAAGAACATGAAGCTAGTTATCCCCAAGCTCTCCACACCCCAGGTTCCAGGCAGTCAACCAAAATTCTGTAGAACATATTCAAGATGACTCCATTCACAGAGGGAGACTGGGAGGAAAGGCTGGAAAATAACAAAAAGGAGTTCCTGACACATGTTTTGCCACAGATACTTAGGAGGGAGACTTCTGTATAAATAATGAGGGGCATGGCCCCTTAGCCCTCAAGGAGGTCTCATGGTGACTGGCAGACAATTTACACCTCCTCTGCCAGAGCCTGACTGTGACTCTCAGGCAATGAAGGGCAGACGTGTCAGGACCTGAGCTGCTAAGCCCACAGCTTTATGCTCTAGTGCCTCCATCCATAACCGTTGTGCCCAAGCACCTTCAACCACAACAGTTATGTGTGTTATGCACCGAGCCCGTATCTCCAAACCAACCGAGAGAGTGAACAAGTCCACCACAGTAATGCAAAGGCAAGAAGGGAATTTTTATTTCTAGCACGCTAGGGCTCAAGCCTCATCCGACGCAGCGGAATCAGACGAGAGCCCCGAACAAAGCAGTATGGCGGTTTATATACAGTCAGCTCTTTGTCTCAGTTACAGGGTACTTGGCGATACCTGATTGGACAGGCAGAATGAGCTCATGCAACGCCTTCCTTATGCAATTGCATATGGAAATCTTTCCTTATTTGGTTAAGGAATGTTCTTCAAGAGAACAGGAAACATGACTCAGGTCCCCGGCGCTGCTATGCACCTCATTGAGCCAACCACCCTGCCTAACAACGTGCATGCATTTGCATCCACAATCCTCGTACACATGCTCCTCTAAGCACGATCCTTGGGCACAAGCTCCTCCCCTCTCACCCCAGTGCGGTACCCAAAGCTAGGTCCTGTGGGGCGACTGCACACTGACCAAACCCACGCCGTGATTCCCCCAAGTCTCCCAAGTTTCCTGGGACAAACAATGCTGTGAGTCTCTTGACTACACCACATCAGCTTAAAATTGAATTCAGATATTGGTAATAGACCAGAAATTCTAACGGCTTCAGTTTGCTTCTCTGTGTAGAGTAACTCTGAATTAGTCAGGGCGTTAGGGAGTAACAGCGGCTTCAGGATACCATTGAGGAACCAGGTCCTACCTTTCTGTCATTATAAACCCAGGTTTTTCAGCACGCAAGTACCTGCATTTCTGGACTTCCTCTTTTCCCTTCTATTCCTACTGGAAGACAGGCCAGTGATTTTTCTGAGTGCACCTCTTTAATGTGAAATTCAGCCAAGAGGACCAAGTCAGGCTACTAGTATTCTGTTTGCAACTCCTAAGACCTCAAGCTCATCGAGCGCCTTATCTTTCTTCCAAGTTAGTGGTGAGAATTAGATCAAACGTTTCACTACAGCACAAACGAGATGGCGTCTTAGTGGTTTCATAACTTTCCTTGCTGTTCTCTGGCCAGACCCAGAGCTGATGCACATATATGGTTTGTTTTTCCCTCAACACTTACTTTTAGACACATGTACTTGTTGGGATGGTCTGGCCGTGTTTCTGTAATAAATAACCTCAAAGATTCTGAGGCTTATAACCACAAATTTCATTTCTTTTTCATTCTCACCTTGCTGAGATTCAGTGACATAGTTTCTACATCTCAAGACTGAGATTAAGTGAGCACTTCTCCCAGATGTTGCTGGGTATAAGGTAGTAGAAAAAAGAGAAGGCGATGGCCCTCAAAGCTTCTGTTACAAAGTTGAACACATTATGTCTGCTCAAATTTCGCTGGCCAAATTTTTATGGCAGTGGCATAGAGCAACATAATCCTCCTGTAGAGAAGATGATGCATTACATGTTCAAGCTTGAAGTCGGGGCAGGATACGCATGCCTTTCCCATGGAGGGCAAGGCAGAAGCAGCGAGCCCCCCACAAGTACTCCCTTGGCCTGACTATTTTGGTACAAACTGGCCTCACATGCAGCTGCCAGCGTGGAACGTTCCTGTCCATGTTTAGAACAGGGCCATAATGCCAGGAAATCCAGGCCTCCTCCCACTGCCCCCCAGGCCCAGGAAGTCTTCCACCAGTGAACATTCCAGCTCCCTCATCGCTCAGCTGCCCTCTGTGGTAACCTGCTTTATAATATCCCCTTTGCTGGCTTCTGTCCTATTTCTTGCTTTTCATTCCCAAGTTTGTTTTTCCTGTGATCACTTCCCATACAAGCTACTTGCCCTTGAATCTTTGCTCTGGGGTCGCCTTCTGGGAATCCAGACTAAGGCAGAAGGCCATAAAATATTTAGAGCAATGATACAATCTGCCCGGAAGAGAAGAATGGCTTTGGGCGGTAGTTAGCCTTCAAGGCCAGAAATTCCATCTGGGGAACGGACCCACCCTTCTCCATGTGTGTGTCCTCAAATCTGCTCATCTCTCAGTCAGACCATAAACATTGTTTCCCAGAAGTGATAAGGACTCCTATACTAGATTTTTTTTTTCTTTTCCATTTTTGGATTACAGGAAGCAAGACTGGTTGTTTACTCTAAATAAATTTCACTACCTGTCACAGGGCCTCGAGGTATTTACATAGGACTCCCCTTTATAGGTATGGAGGCTCCCTGCTCACAGCACAGCTGCTGCTGCAGCAAGAGGAGAGGCTGAGAGCAGGTGTGTCCCAGTCCTCTGTGCGTCTCCTTCCCTGCTTCCCAGACCTACCCCCGCCCTCCACCCGCCAATTCGCAAAGCATTTCTCATCCACAGAAATCACCTTAGAGTGCGTCCAGCATCCAAGAAGCCTCGGGCATATACAAAGCACCCTCTCCATAGAAAGAAAGTGAAAGTGAAGTCGCTCAGTCCTGTCTGACTCTTTGCGACCCCATGGACTATAGCCCATCAGGCTCCTCTGTCCATGGGATTTTCCAGGCAGTAGTACTGGAGTACATCATGAGAAACGCTGGACTGGAAGAAGCACAAGCTGGAATCAAGATTGCCGGGAGAAATATCAATCACCTCAGATATGCAGATGACACCACCCTTATGGCAGGAAGTGAAGAGGAGCTAAAAAGCCTCTTGATGAAAGTGAAAGAGGAGAGCGAAAAGTTGGCCTAAAGCTCAACATTCAGAAAAAGAAGACCATGGCATCTGGTCCCATCACTTCATGGGAAATAGATGGAGAAACAGTGGAAACAGTGTCAGACTTTATTTTGGGGGGCTCCAAAATCACTGCAGATGGTGACTGCAGCCATGAAATTAAAAGACACTTACTCCTTGGAAGAAAAGTTATGACCAACCTAGATAGCATATTCAAAAGCAGAGACATTACTTTGCTGACTAAGGTCCGTCTAGCCAAGGCTATGGTTTTTCCAGTGGTCATGTATGGATGTGAGAGTTGGACTGTGAAGAAGGCCGAGAGCCGAAGAATTGATGCTTTTGAACTGTGGTGTTGGAGAAGACTCTTGAGAGTCCCTTGGACTGCAAGGAGATCCAACCAGTCCATTCTGAAGGAGATCAGCCCTGGGATTTCTTTGGAAGGAATGATGCTAAAGCTGAAGCTCCAGTACTTTGGCCACCTCATGAGAAGAGTTGACTCACTGGAAAAAACTCTGATGCTGGGAGGGATTGGGGGCAGGAGGAGAAGGGGATGACAAAGGATGAGATGGCTGGATGGCATCATGGACTCGATGGACGTGAGTCTGAATGAACTCCAGGAGATGGTGACGAACAGAGAGGCCTGGCGTGCTGCAATTCATGGGGTCGCAAAGAGTCAGACTTGACTGAACTGAACTGGATTGTCATCTTTTTCTCCATAGGCGTATGCTATGTGCTAAGTCACTTCAGTTGTGTCTGAGTCTCTGCAACCCCATGCCTGCAGCCCGCCAGGCAGGTAAGAATGCTGGAGTGGGTTGCTGTGCCCTCCTCCAGGGGACCTTCCCGCCTCAGGGATCGAGCCTGCTCTCTCACACCTCCTGCGTCGGCAGGTGGGTTCTCTACCACTAGTTTCACCTGGGAAGCCCGCACACAGGCATGCCTACAAACTAAAGCAGAAGTAAGGCAACTTAGTTTTCTTATTTTGAATCAAAAATTTAAAAAACAACAACAGAAAAAGACTAAAAAGATCTTTCTAAATTGGCGTGCTCTCTTTGTCTCTCTCACACACAGAGTCCGTTTGATACTCATCTTTCTCCTCATTCTACCACTGGAAATACTCTGACACTAGGAAGTGTAAGAGCCCACAATTCAGCAGCAGGTGTTGTACAGGACAGTGCAAACTAGAACTACGTTCGTCCGCAGGAACAAAGTGTTTTCGTCCCTTTAGGAAGAAAGTAAATATAAAGACATTTTAAAAGGAAAACCAAAACAGGAGTAGAAAAATCCGTATTCAAGCTAGTGCAGGTCTCCCCTAGTGGCTCAGTGGTAAATAATCCACCTGCTACTGCAGAAGACACAGGTTCAATCCCTGGTCTGGGAGGATCCCACGTGCCATGGAAGAGCTAAGACCGTGCATCAAAACTCCTGAGCCTGTACTCAGGAGCCCAGGAGCTGCAACTTCTGAGCCCACCTGCCGCAACTTCTCAAGCCCGTGTGCCCTAGAGCCGTGCTCCACAACAAGAGAAGCCCCCTCACTGCAACTAGAGAGTGGCCCCCACTCGCCGCAACTATAGGAAAGCTCAAGCAGCGACGAAGACCCAGCACAGCCAGAAGTAAACATTCGCAAGCTAGTAAAATTATTTTTTAAACTCCTGTCCAGAAATCAGAACTTGGTTATAAAATATTTTAAAGCCCTTTAAGGGGATTGATGCTGCTTATTACTGTAAAAGTCATCAAATCAAACCTTACATAAGGCTGGAGCCGTGTGGGCTGGGACAGGAAGAGCAGAAGCCCTGTTCTATCTGACATCCTGCACACAGGCTGCAGCCGTCACACAGATGGGAGAAGGAATGAGCTTCTGTTCCAGGGAAAAGAGACACATTTGGGTCCAAAGGGAAAAAAGTTCTCAGCTTTTGGTGCCATGTTTGAGTTGTCATTTATTTTCGCTTCTTTGTGTTCTCGGGGTCCGCTCTTCTCTCTGGCCGCCTGTCGCCTTGGATGGCTGATTCGCTGTCAGTTTTCCAGACACGGTACTCCCCTGAAAGGGAGCAGTACAGGTACTTGAGCCCCTCTGGGCAGGACATGCTGGGCAGCATGGGCGGTGGGGGGGACCTGAACTTCCATCTGGATGTGCCTTTTGATGACGCCAGTTATCATTTCTTTGAGGAGATGTCCTCAGAGGGGAAAAATCAGTAGAGTGACGTGCAAGAGACATTTGTGGGTTAGAGACACACAGCCCTTACACCAAAGCTCCCAGACTAGGAATCTAAGGGAAGTGGGGCTAATCACGAAAAACTGGGTGATGAGGCAAAGCCTTGCAACCTTTTAATTTTACTGAATGAACAGATTAAGAAAAACCAGCCTACAAAAGATACCAGTTATTAGTGCCACTATTTTCAAAAGGACGGACATCTGACTCTCCCCTTTCAACTGACTGTATGTTGCTTTATGAAAACAGATAATACGGTCTTAGTTTTCCTAACGGCTGATGTCTAGATTAGGCTGGGGAAAGCTCCACGCAGGTCTCACTCTATTCCAAGGATGGATGTTAGGGAAACACTGTTTCAGGGATCCCCCTGGAAGAGCTTTTATCTCCTGGGCAAGAATCTTGACAGGCTTCAGATGTCATATTACCGAGCACTGAAGCCTCTGGTTCACCCTTGAATTCCACAAATGTTTTAAGTAACTAGTTTGGCGGTGCTCTCCCCTGATAGATTTTTCAAAATTTATATTTTAATGTCATTCATGTAATTCTTGAATTACCCAGTTGATAGGTTTGCCCACATGGGAGCACAAGAATGAGCTAGAACAAATTTACTGGGCCAAGTGTCTTACTATAAACCATTACAGCACTGTAAGATAAATGATTGGCCCACATTTTTGAAAGTGTTTGTCTATCTCTCTCTGCTAAGCAGAACAAATATATAAAATACAGCTGGTCTTTCCTCCATCAAAAAAACCTGAGCCAAAAAAGGTAAGGGGAATGTGCTCTAGTTGAGCAATTTCCTTGAGGATGATGCAATATGTATCATCTGGGTCCCGTTTAATGAGTCTGGTAAAAGAATTCTTAAAAAATCTTTAGGGACTTCTCTGGCGGTCCAGTGGTTAACACTGCGCACTTTCAATGTAGGTGGAGCCGGTTCAATCCCTGGTAAGAGAATTAAGATCTCACATGTCTCACAGTGTGAAAAAAAAAAAAAAAAAGACCTTTCATCAGGAAACCAAGGGACGTCGCTAGTTCTTTTCATCAAGGTAATTCATTTGCTTTTCTCATTTAAGAAAATGTCCATATTTTAAAATAATATGTACTATTCAAGGTCAATAAACTTGTGATGACTATACTAAGGATTTGTTCCCAGGCAAGACTCTTCAATGGATACTAAATCTAGAGGGACATTTTTAATGGAGAGCAAAATATTTGCATGGTCTTACAGTATCTCCCCTTAGAGGATCTCTTAGTTGAAAGAAGAAATAAATATCCTAAATATACAGTAGAGTAATTGGAAAAGCCCTGGAGCGGGTGGTCACAATTAATGTCAGGTGGACATCATGGACTTATCCTCACCTTTGTAGTAATTACGTGGACAAAGGTCAAGTCCAAGGGATGTAGGTGCAAGACCTGAGATGAATCTTGGGAAAACCATGGGAGGAACCACTTATGGATCATCTTAGAATTAGTATTACGTGGAATGGAAATAAACTTCTACCTTCTTTTGTTTTTTTAAACGTTTTCAGTTCAGTTCAGTCGCTCAGTCGTGTCCGACTCTTTGTGACCCCATGAATCGCAGCACGCCAGGCCTCCCTATCCACAGCTAAAATCCAACTTAGATACTTTAAAGATTTCTGCACTCTTGATTCAGAAAGCATATCAAATGCAACTACAGAAAACTCATATGTGAATTTGTGGCCTGTTATAAGAGATATTTCATTGTTATAAATGCTATAATTATTAAACAAGAAAAACAGCAAAGATGAGAAAGGATTCATCTCAAGAAGTTATATGAAGAGCAATAAAACAAACCTAATGAAATATAGGGAATTAATAAAGTTAAAAGCAGAACAAACATAAATAATTAGAGAAATAGACTGCATAAATAAAAGAACATCTCAGAAAGAAATTAGAGGAAATAAATTCACAAAATTAAGTTGAAAAATATGATATAACCAGAGAAATGGATATTGTTTTCAAAGTTTTAAAAAAGTAATATATATTACCAATTCTTACACAAAATAGTACAAAATTGTACGCAGATAAAATATGTAATGAATAGCTGCAAAAGAAATGGAAAACGTTACCAAAGTAAGGTTCACTCAGATATGGCTTTGTAGATCAGTTATTTCAAAGTATGAAGGGACAGAAGATTCTCATAATTATTTCTATCACTGAAAATGATGGGAAGTGTCACAGCTCATTTATGTAATGAGTGTAAGGCTGAGGCTGAAACCTAATAGAAAAGATGAAAACATGAAATTTAAAGCTGAAGTAAAATACACAATAAAACAAATCTCATGTGATTATTTCACAGTTATGATTTGGGCTTTTCTATATAAATGTTATACTTCAGTAAAAGATTAAAATAGAAAAATATAAATCTCACTGATGATATAAATAGTAAGCTCTTAAATAATACCTGGATTCAGTAGTTTATTAAAAAGGACCACCTCAGGAGCAAGTGGGACACTGTCTAAAATTTTTATCCTTGAATTAAGATTTCTTAGTAAAATATATAATAATTTATCACATCAAATAAAAGCCATGTAGTAAAAAGTCATTTGGTGACTATAAATATACACAAAATATTGAACTAGAAATACAAAGAACATTTAACATGGTTAAAAAAAAAATCTAAGGTTAGCTTAGCTTACAAAAATACCAGAAAACAGTCTCATTATAATAAGAAAAGAGACAAAGATTTGAACTATTGCCATTGCCTTTTCTTAAACCTTATTTTGAAAGATTCAATCAATAACATAAATGTAACTAAGATATTTAACAACTGCAAAGGAGGAGATACAATTACTATTTGTAGTTGCTATCATTTGACTTGAAAAATGTAGATAATTCAATAGAAAATTTTACACAAGTAATAAAATGCCCAGAGACAAAGTATATATGTAAAAACCAATAGCTTCAGTGGAAAAATTATTACTTCCACAATAGACAATAAAATATTTAAAATCTAGGAATACGCTCAACAGAAAAAAGTGTAAGTCAATTCTAAAAGAGAAATAAAATGTGTTGTTATATGCAATATTCTGGAGTGAAAATAAATCCTTACCAAATAAATTTAATACAGCATGTCTTTAAAACAGCTCAAAGTGTTTCTTTGTTTTAATCTGGCAAATTGATGATAAGTTCATTTTGGAAAATACAGGGATGATACCTGCCAAGAATATTTTAAATAAACAAGGAGTATTAAAAAGAAACTACTCAACTAAGTATGAAAATACATATAAAGAGACAATAATTAAGTGAAAGTAACTTAAACTACAGAAAAAAAATGGTTTTTATATACTAAAAGAAGACTTTCAAAGGTAACATTTTGCACCAATAAATAGTACTATGACCATTGGTTAACTATTTTTTTAGGGGGGAGGAAGGATTAAGAAAGGCTTCTTAAGTCAACAATTAAAAGAAATAGAGGAAAATAATAGAAATGGAAAGACTACAGATCTCTTTAAGAAAATTAGAGATATCAAGGGAACATTTCATGCAAGGGATGGCACGATAAACATTAGAAATGGCAAGGAAATAACAGACGCAGAAGAGATTAAGAAGAAGTAGTGACTGAAGTGACTTAGCAGCAGCAGCAGCAGTAGTAAGAATACACAGCAGAACTATAGAAAAAGATCCTAATGACCCAGATAACCATGATAGTGTGATCACTCACCTAGAGCCAGACATCCTGGAGTGTGAAGTCAAGTGAACCTTAGGAAACATCACTATGAACAAAGCTAGTGGAGATGATGGATTCCAGCTGAGTTATTTCAAATCCTGAAAGATGATGCTGTGAAAGTGCTGTACCCAATATGCCAGATATTTGGAAAACTCAGCAGTGACCACAAGATTTGAAAATGTCAGTTTTCATTCCAATCCCAAAGAAGGGCAATGCCAAAGAATGTTCAAACTACCATACAATTGCATTCATTTCACATGCTAGCAAAGAAATGCTCAAAATTCTCCAAGCCAGTCTTCAACAGTACATGAACTGAGAACTTCCAGATGCTCAAGTTGGATTTAGAAACGGCAGAGAAACCAGATATCAAATTGCTAACATCCGCTGGATCATAGAAAAAGCAAGAGAGTTCCAGGAAAACATCTACTCTGCTTCATTGACTCTGCTAAAGCTTTTGACTGTGTGGATCACAACAAATTGCAGAAAATTCTTAAAGAGATGGGAATACCAGACCACCTGACCTGCCTCCTGAGAAATCTGTATGCAGGTCAAGAAGCCACAGTTAAAACCTGACATGGAACAACAGACTGGTTCCAAATTGGCAAAGAAGTATGTCAAGGCTGTATATAGTCACTCTGCTCATTTAACTTATATGCAGAGTGCATCATGAGAAATGCTGGGCTAGAGGAAGCACAAGCTGGAATCAAGACTGCAGGGGAAAATATCAATAACCTCAGATATGCAGATGACATAACCCTTATGGCAGAAAATGAAGAGGAACTAAAGAATCTCTTGATGAAGGTGAAAGAGGAGAGTGAAAAAGCTGGCTTAAAACTCAATATTCAAAAAACGAAGATCATAGCATCTGGTCCCATCACTTCATGGCAAATAGATGGGGAAACAATGGAAACAGTGTCAGACTTTATTTTCTTGGGCTCCAGAATCACCGCAGATGGTGACTGAAGCCATGAAATTAAGACTCTTGCTCCTCAAAGAAAAGCTATGACCAACCTAGACAGCATATTAAAAAGCAGAAACATTACTTTGCCCACAAAGGTCTGTCTAGTCAAGGCTATGGTTTTTCCAGTAGTCATATATGGATGTGAGAGTTGGATCATAAAGAAGGCTGAGCGCCAAAGAATTAACGGTTTTGAACTGTGGTGTTGGAGAAGACCCTTGAGAGTCCCTTGGACTGCAAGGAGATCCAACCAGTCCATCCTAAAGGAGATCAGTCCTGGGTGCTCATTGGAAGGACTGATGTTGAAGCTGAAGCTTCAATTCTTTGGCCACCTGATGTGAAGAACTGATTCATTTGAAAAGACCCTGATGCTGGGAAAGATTGAGGGCAGGAGGAGAAGGGGACAACAGCGGACACGAGGGTTGCATGGCATCACTGACTCAATGGACATGGATTTGAGCAGCCTCCGGGAGATGGTGAAGGACAGGGAAGCGTGGCGTGCTGCAGTCCATGGGGTTGCAAAGAGTCGGACACAACTGAGTGATGAACAACAACAACATCACCTTACACAAAACATCAAAATGGATTCCAGCTTATCAAACAGGGCAATGGCACCCCACTCCAGTACTCTTACCTGGAAAATCCCACGGATGGAGGAGCCTGGTAGGCTGCAGTCCATGTGGTCGCGAAGAGTCAGACACGACTGAGCGACTTCACTTTCACTTTTCACTTTGATGCATTGGAGAAGGAAATGGCAACCCACTCCAGTGTTCTTGCCTGGAGAATCCCAGGGATGGGGGAGCCTGGTGGGCTGCCATCTATCGCACAGAGTCGGACACGACTGAAGTGACTTAGCAGCAGGAAACATCTTCAAAGAAAACCTATGGATGAGTAGGTGATGAAAGGTTGGCTATTTAAGCCTTCTCTTACAAATTTTAACTGAATTGGTCAAAATAAACTCGCAAAAAAATAACAGAAATAGATCAATGTTGGAAAAAAGGAAAATGTGTAACCATACACCCCACACTTTACGTGTTAACAGAATAGATTACAGAAAGGCAACAAAATTCTGATTTCCCGGTAAGCAAAGCAACTCCCTTAAAGAGTAGCCAGGGGACACACCTGAGAAAATGCAAGGACTTTCTTGAGCTTGGGGCTGGGTAGCAGGGCCGACTGGGGCAGCCCTGAGAGACTGGTGAAAAGCCCATGGTGGGCCCCACTGCCCTGTCCCCTGGAAGTGCCCTCGATGCTCATCCGGGTCCACAGTGAAGCTGAAAGCTCTGACCATCACACTGCCACCTTCCCACAGTCTCCAGAGACAAAAGACAGAGAAAGATGAAACAAGGGCAACAAATGGATAGAGAATCTGTGGTGCAGGCATACCATATTCCTCGGCCATAAAAAGGAATGAAATCTGGCCATTCGTAGAGATGTGGATGGACCCAGAATCTGTGATACGGAGTGAAGTCAGTCAGAGAGAGAAACGCAAATCTGCCTGTTAATGCATGCACGTGGAATGTAGAAAAATAGTGCAGCTGAACCTATTTTCAGGGCAGGAATAGAGAGGCAGAGGTGGAGAAAGGATGTGTGGACACACAGGGGGAAGGGGAGATTAGGACTGATACACACACACACACACACATACACTACCACTTGCAAAATAGATCGCCAATGGGAAGCCAGTGAGCACCAGCGATCTGTGATGATCTAGACGGGTGGAATGGAGGGTGGGCGTGGTAGGAGGGAGGCCAAGAGGCAGGGCATATATATGCACAATTAGCTGGTTCAATTCCTGGTACAGCAGAAACCAGCAACATTGTAAAGCAACTATAATCCTAATTAAAGAAAGAACAGCAACAACAAAAAAGGGCAACAGGCATGGCAGTCCTTGGGATGGGTGGTGGAGAGTCCCCTCGTGTCTAATCACCTCTGCCCTGGGGTCTGTGTCCAGTGGAAACTTTCTTCACATTTGAGAATCCTAGGATGGAGTGAACTTGCACGCCTGCTTGTCAGAACTATAGGTCCCCAGACACCTGGAAAAGAGACTGAGGATTAGCGCTCTTGTGAGGGTATGAACGCAGCTGCGCTCCTCCCCGCCTCCCCCACCATCCCCTGATCCCCTGCAGCCTCACAAAGGCAGAGGAGCCTCCCGGACCCCATCCTATCTCAGGAGGAGGCCACGGAAGGTCTGAGGGAGGGCAGCTCAGTGGCCTTTGCTCACTGCTGAGAGGGGCAGCCTGCCCAGGCCTGGTGACTGGAGGGTTGGTGGGGCCAGAGTCATGTCGGTGGGGACAGAACTGATGACCAGCCTCCAGCACGAGACAACTGGACCGTTCCCAGGGGTCCACGGCGATGAGGACGGGGCCTGAGTGCTGGCAGCGATGACTAGAGAAGGAGCAACGATCCAACCGGCCCACCACCATCACCCACATGCCGTGCACATCTCGCAGGACGCACACAAGCCCCTCCTCCCCGGAAGAGGAAGGGGTGATTGAATTATACTTCCGGATTTACTAAAAAGTCACTGGATTGAACCGAGAGAAACTTGCAATTGGAGAGATCTGACTGGCTGCCACTGGGCAGCCCAAGGCTAAAAATCAGAAATTAAATTGGGTTATGGAATAAATTCCATTTTTCCATGCCTGTGGCTCAGACACCCGTGCCCGTTATACCTTCATCTAGTCGGTCTCCCCTGGCTCGCCAAGCCTCTATAGCTTCTGGGCTGTGCTTAGGGTGAGAATCAAGGTCGTGGCTCCCAAACCCTGATGAGCTCCGCCCTGTGTCTTCCCGCTGGTTCATCTCCCCAGCTCCCTCCCTTCCTTTCAGACACCCCGGCAGCACAGCCCTGTGCCCACCCTGAACAGAGGAAGACCTCTCCTGTCTGAAGCCTTTCCACCTCCTGGGCCCTTTGGACTGCTGCTCCATTGCTTGGAATACAGTTTTAATTTCCTTTTTAGTCTTGAATTCTCCGTTCCACTGTCACATCCTCAGAAATGGTCTCTCTGACTTCCCTAACGAAGATAGAGCTCTTTTCCATTATATCCCTAATGTACTTCATAATACTTTGTAAATCAGATTCTGTATTTACCATATTTATTTGTTTGCCATGTATTATGTGCCTCCTCTCATTGAATGAGAACTGCCTGGCGCTAGGACGTCTTTAGCTTTTGTGTGTGTGTGAATCCCAATTTCTTAGAATGGTGCCTGGTTCATAAGATGCGTTCGATAAAACTTTTTTGATTGAATGAATTACTATTTAAAATCATATTAAAGGGACTTCCATAGTAGTCCAGCAGGGAAGACTTTGCCTTCCAACGCAGGGGGTGCAGGTTTGATCCCTGGCTGGGGAACTAAGATCTCACACGCCTCATGGCCAAAAAAGCAAAAGGTAACACAGAAGCAACATTGTAACAAATCCTATAAAGATTTTAAAAATGGGTCACATACAAAAATATTTTAAAATAAAATCGTATTAAAGGAGAGTATGTATAGAATGGAAATGTTCGTGATATATTAAGTGGAAAAAAGCAGATTACAGATTGCTGTTGTTGTTGAGTTGTTAAGTCATGTCCAACTCTTTGAGACCTCATAGTCTATATCCTGCCAGGCTCCTCTGTCCATGGGATTTCCCAGACAAGAATACTGGAGTGGGTGGCCACTTTCTTCTTCAGGGGATCTTCCCAACCCAGGGATCGAACCCATGTCTACAGCATTGGCAAGTGAATTCTTTACCACTGAGCCACCAGGGAAGCACAGATTACAGACAGGTGACGTCAACATACAGCTGAGTATTGAGATTTTTAAGTCCTGGAAGGAAAGGTACTAAAAACTAGGAGTGACTATTTTGGGGGTACTGAGGTCATTTCTACTTCCTCTTTTATACCTTACTGGATTCTCCAATTTCTTGATCCTATACATACAGATACATTTTTTAAAGTATTAAACATAGCAATTATCTGGTGGAATTTTATATTTTTTAGTCGGTTCTCCTTTATCTTTTAATCCTTTCTTAATCCTAACCCAAGAAAGGGGATGTTGCCATGGAAACAACAGACTCAGACTGAAATCCATCTACCTCCTAAGGAGCACGTGATTTGGGGCAAGGTACGCCTCAGCGTTTCTGAACTTCCACTTCATTGTATGATAGAATCATGTTACAGGGGAATAATGGACAGTATCTCACAGGAGATGGTGCAGACTACCCCCCTCCACTCTGCACCCACCTGCCGTCAGACAGCCTGAAAGGAGAGGGGAGCTACTGCCTCCCCTTCCACTCTCGCTCCTCATTGAGCTTTTACTTACAGTTCCCCCCTTTCCTATTTGATCTGCAGTCCATCAGTTCTGGAATCATATCACAGGTGTCTTCATTTATTTGAAAAGGCTCATCTGCTCACTGAAAAATGGACTAGTATGGGCGGGGCCAGAGAGACCCAGAGTAAGATTCTTAAGATGCTTTGGGTTCTGCTTTAAATCCCCATCATCCTTTCCATTTCTGTCACTGCTTCCTTTCAGGCTTTGAAACTCTTGACACTAGAGAGGAGAAAATGCCAGTCTTTGGACCAGAGCTGGAAAATCTTAGAGAAAGAAAAATGATCAACCAATCATATTCTACATTGTCTTTTCCTAGCCAAAGAACAGGTCAAAAACTGCAAAATTCAACCTGCAAACTATATTTGGCTTAGACCAGGGTGGAGTGGGGCGGGAATGAGTCTAATTCCAAACAAGAGAAAAATAAGTTTGGATTTATTGTCTAACCGACTCAGGATTTCAGAGTGGAAATGTTTCAGTGTGGCTGGCTTCTCTCCGCCAACACCAGGCATTTCCATTGCACATGGGAAGAACAAAATGAGGCAAAGAATCCATGATTAAATGAAAACAGGTGGGTAGGGAGCTGCATTTACGTTTACCACCTGGAGAAAGCCTATTTTCCTCTCGTGGTTTTTATAGACTTGGGCGCTGTTGAAGAAGTCACACTGTCTATAAATTGAATCAACACTCATTAAGCTCATTGGGAGAGATTCCGTTAGGAAAACAACCTACATGGAAAACAAGCCCTTTGTTTCTATTGGATTTTACAATAGGGAGCACTCCAAGTTTGTAGACATTAAGGTGAGAAGGAGTTAAGTACAGAAATTATCTGGTATGATTGGATTTGGGGGAGACTCTGTGTCTATAGAGAGATAAGCGTGTTTATAGCAGAAGACTGAGATTAAGCAGATATTTTATTTTCTTCAACCCCCTGCCAATAATAACCTCACCATCACCCCATCCTCTTTCCCTACCACCAACAGACTCCATCCCCTGCCCGATTTTCTCTCAGTTTCATAGCTCTGCTCTAAAGAGCTGGCTTTTCAAAATACCTCATGATGATGTGAACCTTACTGCCGAATGTCCAAAAGCAGCAAATGTTACATAATCATAACTGTACACAGCACTGCAGAGCCTTATCTCTGAAAAACAGCACTGAAATGGCCACTTAAAACTCAAATAAGCTCTCTTTCCATACCAGACTGGTCTTTCTGTAAAGACCTTCCAGGATAAAGAAGTCACTCTTCCGAAGCCCACTGCAAACTGGTTTCAATGTAAACACATCCCAGGCGCCAGGAGCTATGCTGAGTGCTGCACGTAGTATAAACAAGGGAAAGGGGAAGGGGAAGCTGCCAGACTCTTTCTGGGAGTTCCAGACCTTGCTTTGTTGGTGACCATTTACTGTCCGTTAAGCTGAGTTTCAGGGGATAACTGTTACCAACCAGTACCCTAGAACTGGAACGCAGTTAAGTGTTGTTCTAAAGCTCATGATTTTTCCACTATCCTAAAGTTTGAGATGACTCAGAGGAAATAAATATTTAGGTTAGTATCAGCCAAAATTCTATGCACCAGAAGTATTCTTAGAAAGAGAGAACACTGTTCACGTGGGAGAAACTCTTTGATACACCCATCCCTCCACCCTGTTCCTGGTAAGATTCTTTGTTCATGATGGGATGCTGAAATCATGATGGACAAGAAAAGGGATCTGTCCTGCTTCTGGGAGGGAGAAGGCAGGCAAGTGAGCAGAAAGTGTCTCAAGTCTTCCGTAGACTCAGCAGTGTTGATGAGTGCTGCTAAGTCGTGTCCAACTCTTTGTTGGACCCTTGAGCCGCAGCCCTCCAGGTGCCTCTGTCCACAGGATTCTCCAAGTAAGAATACTGGAGCGGGTCACCATGCCCTCCTCCAGGGGATCTTCCTGACCCAGGGATTGAACCCGGGTGTCTTACATCTGCATTGGCAGGCAGGTTCTTTACCACTAGTGCCACTTGGGAAGTCCATTAGTGAGTAGGGTGTCCTGAAAACAGTTGGAAAATTAGGTTTTGAGTCATAACTCACCTGGAGGTAACAGAGACTCAGCTCACATGATCTGGGAATTGAAGGAATGGAGAGCATGCTACTGATCTGGGAATTCAAGTGACATCTCATGGATTCCTTTTGCTTCCTGGACTGCCTGACTCCCCTCTTAGTGAAGAAATTCCCACCTTCCCATAGAAAACCAGCTATTTAGACCAAAGGTCTGTGGGAGGAGAAGCTGAAAACCACCTCTAAAAGAGCAAACATATATTCTGCCTTCTTTAAAAATTGCCTTTGCAGGTCTGGATATGTTCAACGTGTCACTTTGTCAGACAGCAGGAGGAAAGCCCATCACCCATGGATAAACTTGAGCTCACAGGCAAAGCTCAGGACCCCAAAGCGAAAGGACCCTGGCATGTCACCAGGGACTCAGGCAAGTGTGACTTTATGACTTGCCAGAATCAAGTGTTCTTTCAACAGTCTAAGTCTACTAAGAAAACTTCTGCAAAAACCAATTAGATGCTTTTTAAAGAAAGTTGTTCATGCTTTTGATGCATTTTTTTTCCAGTTAAATAATGAAGCAACAAGAAGGCCGAGAGCATTCTTCAAGTTAAAATGTTAAGGTTATTCTAATTGAACCTAATCTTTATTGTTTCAGAGACCAAAATTAAAAGTGCTTCATGGGAAACCATTAATCAAAATGAAGTCACTGCTCACTACCCCGAGAATTAAATGCACCAACAGGGTTTCACGTTCTAACCAGGGAATGTACCATTCAATCACTTACTTATTACACAGTCCCTTTAAATAATTAAATGGTATTTCCAGGTCTTATGTGCTGTATGAAGAGGAACAATGAGGTTTTTAATTGCAGAATTTCATGCTTGAATTTCCACATCTTTGGAGGAAAGAAAGTCAATGTTCTGGAGTGGATGGTGGGGATATTAAAGTATTTCCTGATGTAACTTTTTTCTACAGAAAAGAACATACTACACTTTCCTGTCCTCTAGATCCAGCATGGATTATCTACAGAGCCATTTACCTCTAATTAAATAAACCCTCTATTGGCCTCCTTTTTAGCACCATGGAGCTGCCAATCCAAGTAGAATACAGTGAGCTCCCTCGCCCCCATACAAACCTTCAAGTTGTGAACTTTCAAAGATGCAGACATGTGTTCCCATCACTGTCAGGCATGAGTGAAATCACAGCCCACCCTCCGCCTCCTATTACTGATGACTCTTCAGCTCCATCACCTGCCGCCTCCTCTCCTCCAGGCAGTAACTCTCCTCCCCTGTTCACCTGATGCCACCCCCTACATGCCAGTTGCTGCACTGTACTTTTCAAGGTCCTCTACTGTAAGATTAAAAATGTTTTCTTCATTTTTTGTGTTTGTTTTTAATGTATTATATGTGTGAAAAGTATTTAAACCTATCACAGCACAGCACTATATAGCTGCTGGTGTTAGTCGGGTACCTAGACTAACTTTGTTGGATTTATGAACGAATTGGACTTACGGACGTCCTCTTGGTATGCAACTCGTTTGCATGTAGAGAACTTCCTGTATACAAATTTAACATCATTACATGTTGTTCTGGTGTATTAGTTTTTTAAGTTTGGGGCTTTTCTGCCAATTTCATTTAGGATGTGATTCACAGATAATACAATTCACTTGTTTAAAATATAAAATACAACAGATTTAAGCATATTCACATTACATACACAATGATAGCTACATCATTTTTGAACATTTTTATCACTCTAAGAATAAACTGCATTTACTTTAAAATATTTTTTAAATATTTATTTGTTTAGGCTTTGCCAGGTCTTAGTTGTGGCACAAGGGAATCTCCTGGGATCTTCAATCATGAGAACTTTTAGTTGCAGCATGTGGGACCTAGTTCCCTGACCAGGGATTGAACCCAGGCCCCCTGCATTGGGAGCATGGAGTCCTAGCCACCGGATCTCCAGGGAATTCCTATTTTAAATTTCATTCCTATTTAAATGTTGATACATGGATCACCTATGGGCCTGTTTCTCTTGACTGTTTTCTTTTCTTAGTTACATTTATTTTGCTCTGTCTCCTGACAAATTTGGTAGTTTTGAATGAATGCTGGACATTGCAAATGAAGTATTACAGAGGCTCTGTGTGAAGTTACTTTTTTCAGAGAAAATTTCATTTTCTTCTGACAGGCAGGTAGACTGGGGGCAAATCACCTGATCTGATCAACAACTGAGATGTTTTCAGCTTGAGAGTTTGTCTTTGTGAGGGCTATGCTAGTTCTAATTTTTCATTTACTCCCAGTCTTCTCAAATGAGATCCCAGCATATACACCAGGAACTCCCTTCAAAGAGACCTGAAATTCAAATTCTCTCTCACCAGCATCATAGGTTTGTTACAAAGCTGTGCTTAATTAACGTTTCAGCTTTTAGCTGCTGTTCTCTGCTTCCCTTCTATATACTTCTACTACATGTAATTACCAACCTAGACAGCATATTAAAAAGCAGAGACATTACTTTGTCAACAAAGGTCTGTCTAGTCAAAGCTATGGTTCTTCCAGTAGTCATGTATGGATGTGAGAGTTGGACTATAAAAAGAGCTGAGTGCCCAAGAATTGATGCTTTTGAACTATGGTGTTGGAAAGACTCTTGAGAGTCCCTTGGACTGCAAGGAGATCCAACCAGTCCATCCTAAAGGAGATCAGTCCTAAGTGTTCATTGGAGGGACTGATGCTGAAGCTGAAATTTCAATACTTTGGCCACCTGATGTGAAGAGCTGACTCATTTGAGAAGACCTTGATGCTAGGAAAGATTGAGGGCAGGAGAAGAAGGGGACGACAGAGGATGAAATGGTTGGATGGCATCACTGCCTCAATGGACACGGGTTGGGTAGACTCCAGCAGTTGGTGATGTATAGGGAGGCTTGGCGTGCTGCGGTTCACGGGGTCGCAAAGAGTTGAACACGAGTGAGCGACTGAACTGAAATGAACTAAACATGTCGTTTATGATTTTGCAAGTGTTTTGCAGGTAAAACCTGAATAAAATTTTAGAACCACTTCTCTGGAGTTTCCCTTTCCTCTGAGACAATAAACCCTCAAATTCCAGCTATTTAATAATAACCCTGAGCACCAAAGTTGTCTCCTCAAGCTAGTGAGACTACAGTAGGCTTGAGCTGTCATTTTTCTGCTTTGTTCTTAGCCCTCCACTTCTTACAAATTAGTAAATATGTCAAGAAGAAAAGTAGCCATCAGTCCTAGACTCACCATGATACGTTTTTCTTCAAAATCACGGTTGCTTTCCAAGGTCTTCAAACAGCTAGGAGAAGGAGAGATTGTTTTGTTTTGTTGGTAGTTTACTCAGCTTTTAGAGATTTCTAAGCAGTCTAACTGACCTACATAAGCTACCTGATCATTGCAAAAATCAGAAGTAATATTCTATTAAAAGATTTGCTGATGGAAAATGTTGCAGGAGTTTCAGGTCATCATTAGTGCCAATCCTAAAATTTTAACTTGATCCCCGTAAAATTGAATCTGACTTGTTGCTATCTGTCCACATGGAAATTTATAACTGGAAAAGACATAAGAACATACCTCTTTATGATTTCCCTGTTTTGTAAGTGACCCATCAATTTAGTGATGAAGTTGGGGATAGAATCCTGGTCCCCAGGCTTAATCCAGTATGGGCTCCTCATGAGTAATGCCAGCACAGTCTCAATAACTGCATCTCCATAACTACATCCTTCCAAAATTCCTTCGGCAGGGTTAAGTTGCAGTGACTTGGGAATAAACATATTCTTGAAGTTCTATAAGGAATTTCTACAAATACACAGACAAATTTTAGTCAGACCAGTCTCCCAATAGGAAACGATCATTCTTTCATCCTTTGGCGTTTATTCCTGAATTAAAAACAACCCCTATGTCCCAGATAAATAAATGATGACGTCTGTAGGCAGAATCATGCTAACAACCCAGGGTAGGTAGAAAGGTCCTAGGACTGGAGAAATGTCCACATACCCTGGTGAGGACTTAGGGACTGAAACCAGAGAAGCCCATTAGTCTGAAATAAACTGGAGCGCGTCAGCCCAGTTTCAGCTAGACAATTCCCGCGGTGCTGCTTCTGCTCCCGGCACTCAGTCCAGTTAAAGGGAGTTCATGTTTCTCTCAGGAGGCCCTAGGATGGGAAAGGCATATTTAATTTGAAACAGCAGGATGAATCTCATCCTCGCCCTTTCCCTAACAAGTGCTTCCCCATCCCTGCTGGCGGGAGTGGAATTCTGTAAGGCCGTGTCTGCATGTGGCTTTGGTCCCCAAAGTCAAAGTGTATTCAGTAACTATTTGCCATTAAGTCCACAGTCCACGCTGAGTATTTGGGAGCCTTTCAACAAAACATTAGTTGAGCGACTTTCGGCCTGGCCGTCCCATGACCAGGCTACCCCAGGGTGTGAGTGATATATGCAACTCAAAGACTGTTCAGGGGCCAGCTATAAAAACACAGAATTCTGCCCGGTTACCCATGTGAGACTTTATTTCCCCAGTGCTTTTTCTTGCTGAAATTAAGTTCCCTCCATTGAAAGAGATGGGAATTTGCTTTACCAGCCGGAGAGTCATAAAAAGGCATCTCCCGATATTTCCTGCCCTACAGCCTGGGGAACACCCTTGGCATTAGAACCTACTCTGTTTAATGTACAGCAACACATTGCTCCTACAGCAAGCAAAACAAAGGTTTTATATTGAGAACCTAGGCATTCTGACTGTATCGTCTTATTTTCAGAGATTATATAAAATCATCAGTGATAATTACCACCTAGAAAGTCATTAAACACCCCATCAGTCAAGGTCACAGCGAGCACTATGGTTTCCATACTCTTGCCGCTGGTATCTGTCAAAGGAAGTCACAAAAGTGCTGTCAGGTAATGAAGGAAAGCAAATAAATTGTTTTTACAACCACAGTTTATCTCTTAGGAGGCAGGTGGCACAACAGAATGTTCTGGAAATAGTCTGTATTTTAATTGGGGCGTGAGTCAAACAGATACATGCATTTGTCCAAGCTCATCAAATTGTACACTAATGACCTGTACATTTCACTGTATATACATTGTACTTTGAATTTTAAAGGAGTTGGGAGGAGGAAAGAGAAAATGACTTCAGTTCTGGCATGAACAACAGGTGTCGTTTACTGAAATACAGAATCAGGAACTTTCATCAGAGTCATCGGACAGACTGGGTGGGAGAGGCAGCCTCAGGCACAGCCAGCCAGGGAGCCTGTTTGCAAAAACCCTCCACATGAGGCTTAACTTTCTGTTTCTTGGATGATTCTCCTAATGTGTCTGTATCTTTTGGTATAAGTCATCTCACATTCCTTTCGATAATAGAAAGAACATAAGCCACCAACAGATTCAATTTATCACACCCTAATATCACCAGCTCAACTCAGCACAGGCATCTCTTGACCTCACAGCCATCTGACCAGCTCTTTCCTACTTGATAAAGACCTCACGGTCCTTGCAGAGTGCTGGTTACTCTTGGACCACAGTGAATTCAGCAAAACAATAAGAAAAAGTTTCACACCACCTATAATGTCCTCTCTTGCAATAAAAAGGAAGCTTTGTTTAAGAAATGACTACCTGCTTCTCCCTCCAGGAATCTCTCTATGCTTCTTTTCTTTAGTATTCTAGTTGTTATGACTAAAGAACAATTAAGAACAAAATGCCAGAGATCTAGATGCAATTTTAAAATAGCAAACAATTGTTATCTTTCTGAATTGGCAGGTATTTTAAAACAACACTTTCTCAGTGTATCTTGAAGGGAAGTAGTTTTTCTCTGATTTCCTACAGTGACTGTCAGATAATAAGGCAGGTACTAAAAAAGAGCTATGGCAATTAATAAACATGTCCAAACCCACTTCTGCTGTTTCTTTGTGTCAGTGGTTGTAGCTTATGATGAATAGTTAACATGGCCCTCATTTCCAATGGGACAGCTGCCCACTTGTTTCCTTTCAGAAACAAAAATAATAATCTTGAAAAATAAATTCCATCAGTGGAATACCTTGGGACTCCTACTGTGGTTCACCTTGCAGCCCCCCACTATTTCCATGAAATAGCTCCGCTCTAAGGCCAGAAATTGGATGTCATTTTCTAGAATAGGTTCTAGAGGCAAGACGGTATAACAGCACAGCTTTACTTCACACATTTCCTTATGAATTGTTTTGAGAAAAAAAAAAATGTCCAACACAAAATATGATGGTGGAAGGTGGGGAATGAGTGGGTTAAGAGTCTGCAAATCTGTTTCAGAATATGCTGGCTGAAGAACTTTAAGTGCAGGATTGTACATCGACGGTGCTGGTGGTGAAGCAGAGGAAAGGACTTGACAAGAATGCTGAGAACCAAGGGAAGCAGGTTCACGTCACAGCCATGCTACTGGCTGTGAGTGTTAGCTAAAGCCTGGACAAACGCATGCATCGGTTTTGATAATAGAAATATCATAAGCCACCAACAGATTCAATTTATCACACCCTAATACCACCAGCTCAACTTAGCACAAGCAACTAAAATATTCACCATTTCCAGAAAATTCTGTGGTACCCCCTGCCTCCTATGAGATAAACCTTGGTTGCAAAAATCTTTCAAGAGACCTGTTTCCTCGCCCTTTCAATCAGAGCACAGTTCTGGGCAGTCTAGCACTCCATTTGACCCTAGGAGTCTGTGCAGAGTGTGCGAATGCGGAGGCTCGGTCAGTACTGATTTGCAGCATTTAAAATCACCGAAGCAAATCAACGAGACCCAACCAGTCCATCCTAAAGGAGATCAGTCCTGGGTGTTCATTGGAAGGACTGATGAAGTTGAAACTCCAATACTTTGGCCACTTGATGTGAAGAGCTGATTCATTTGAAAAGACTCTGATGCTGGGGAAGCTTGAGGGCAGGAGGAGAAGGGGACGACAGAGGAGGAGATGGTTGGATGGCATCACCGACTCAACAGACATGGGTTTGGGTAAACTCTGGGAGTTGGTGATGGACAGGGAGGCCTGGCGTGCTGCGGTTCATGGGGTCACAAAGAGTTGGACACGACTGAGTGACTGAACTGAACTGAAGCAAATCTCAACATAAAGAGCAAATCCATTCATTTCTTCCTATCGTGTGCATCTGCCCACAACACAGCGTCTTTCTTTTCATTTCCCAAGTAATGGCCATTTATAGATGAAGAAGTTAAATGAGGAAAAAAGCAGATGGTTTGGCACATTTTCTCTTTTCCTAATACTCAACTTCCGGTAATGGCAGTGAAAGTCTTATTTGCTTAGGGACTATATCAGCCGTTAGGATCTCAACTGACTATCCTGTCTAGGCCATTGAAAGGGCAGAGAGCAGCCAAGGCAAACAATTCAGAACTCCCTAAGCTTATTTTTAGTTTGAAGTATCAGCCTGCTCTCTTGTTTTCTTTCCAATGTGCTTGCACATAATATGATTGTGATTACTAAATTAATGAGGGAATTTTGAGGTTTGGCTGTTGTTCATCAGTCTTGCTCAGGACTGTCTGATCCTCCGGTTCAGAACATGCTGTTTACTGTTCTGGAAATGTTAGTCCCTCCTATCTGCAGAACGAGTGGCAATTTTCTGTCTCCCAAGAAGAATGAACACATCCTGGTATGTGGACTCTTGCATTCTTATTTACCATTTACATAAATAAAAGGGTCCAAAGAGAAATTAATATTGCACAAATCACAAACTTACAACATTAATAAACAAGAACCACACAGCTGAGAGCAGCTGTTTGCAGTTTCCTTTGGGGCCCTGACATTGAACCCAGCAAATAAATAAGAACTTGATGATTTCCCCATAATTTCAACAGTAGATGGCACTAAAAAATCTATGTTTCCTAAACCCTGTGTATTCTATAGGATTTAATGCATCCCCACATCTTGGTCCTGAATCACAGAGCTGTTACCCTCTTCTGTGAAATTAACACCATTGACTACATACAACCAGCGGCCAGGGGTCTCACCTGTACAGTTAGTTAATAAGGCCAAGCTCTAGGCTTCAGACAGAGTTAATGATACTTCTTAGGATTTTAAAACTCCTGTCTTCTTAGAGTTGTGTTCTGAACATAGCACTAACCCCAACCTGCCCAGGAATCACCTGGCACCCTTGGCAGAGCTGATGTGTGTGGATTATAAGCAGGTTGAAAGAGGGAGTGGAAGTGTACCCAGGACATCCCTGCCTCTCACCTCTTCCACCTGCATGCCTTTATTATAAGCCTGTGGGTCAAATGTAATTTCTGTCTTCAGGGGAGAGAGAAGGAGAGGAAGGGAGTAAGCAAGGCAAAAGAGCTATTTAAAAATATCTATCTTTCATGAGCCAGGATCCATGTCAGATTTAAGAAACACAAAGATGGATAAAAGGCATGAGTGTAACCTTCAGACACCCGCCCCCCATCCTGGCCCAATCTAACAGTAGAGGCAACATGTGTTCATGACGATTACAACAATGTGATCAAGCCACTTTTTTTTTTTTTTTTTGATCAAGCCACTTAGAACTACATAGTGATTTCACTCTGTCTTCCCAGTTGTACTGGAACCACAGAGTCTATCTGTTAAGATCCTGAGTTCCAAGTTCACGAGGTCTTCATCAAGGCCCTGACAATGACTCCATGCAAGCTCTTCCTTAATTACCAGACCCCTCTTGATCTTCAGCATCCCCTTCTAAGTGCTCATTAGAACTAGCAAAGTAATACCTGCCAGTGTTTACATAGGGACTTCCCTGGTGACTCTGGGTAAAGAATCTGCCTGCAATGCAAGAGACCCAGGTTCAATCCCTGGTGGGGTGGGGAGGGGTGGCATAGAGATTCCCTGGAGGGGAAAATGGCAACCCATTTCAGTATTCTTGCCTGGGAAATCCTATGGACAGAGGAGCCTGGCAGCCTCAGTCCATGGGGTCACAAGAGTCAGACACGACTTTGTGATGAGAACCAACGTTTACATAGGGTTTACAATGCAGTAAGGATGCAATAAAAATGTTAGTTCTTTCTATTAGATCACAGATCAGGGCCTTTGAGTTGCAAGAACCCAACTTGATTCCATGACTCTGAGCCCAAAGCCCTTCCCTGTGCAGGACAAACCTCATGTACCGCTGGATGCAGGCTTATTCCTGCCCTCACCTCAGTGGCTCAGTGGCTATGGGAGCTCCCAAATATCACAGACTATGCCTTCATCTGCTCACCAAAGAGCAAGAATTGAGACTGTGCCTAGGGGAGGGCTAGTGACTCAGGACAAAACGCATTTCTTCCCCTGGTCAACATCCCTTATCCCTTAATGAGAGTGGGCATGTGAAATCTCACTGAAAACCAGTTCTTTCATTCAATCTTTACTTCACATGACTTTCTTGGAGGACTGACGTTGTGACAGGTGCTGTTAAAGATCCTAGACTCTGCGTAAGGCAAAGTCTGCACCCATGAGGAGCTTAGTTCTGGTTGAGGGAGTAAAACGTGAACGTGTGAACCAATCTATTCCATGTTTTAAAGTGTGGATCAGTGCTATAAATAGCATAAGGCAGGAAGATGAGATGCAGAGTGGGGATAGGGGCTAGCAGCCTGTGGGGCAAGGACATTGTGAGCTGGGGAGACCATGGTACCAAATGAGATCCACAGGAAGGACCAGCTCCATTGGGAGGGGTCACTCGGGCCCCAGGGGGAAGACTGGAGTTTGTTCCAAGCGTAATGCAACTTCCTGGAAACATTTAAGCTTAACGAGAATCTCATTTTTTAAAGTTGTCTTGACTGCTTTGTGCAATGGGCTACAGGAGAGCAGGAGGAGAAAATGGAAGACTAGTTGGGAGGTGGATGAGAGAGTCCTGGTTAGACATGCTGGAGAGCTGGACCAGAGAGCCAAGTGTTCAAGTTTTCAGTGAACTAAAGCGATTATTTTGTATTAAACATTTAACACTGGAGTCTGTACTTGAATAGAGTGGTATTTCTACGGCAGAGATAAATTGATACCGGAGTCTTCAAAGTTTGAAATGAGGTGATATGTACTCAAGAGTTAAATGCCCCTCAAGATCCTTAAAATTTTACTTCCAAAAACCTATACATTGGAGAGACTCCTTTTGGAATATAAGCTTCATCTTTTTCAAAATTAATTTTTCCTGGAATATAGTTGCTTTACAATGTTGTGTTGGTTTCTGCTGTACAGCCATGTGAACCAGCTGTACGTATACATGTATCCACTCTTTTTTGGCGTTCCTTCCCCTTTAAGCCCCTCAGGCACTGAGTTCCCTGTGCTCTGCTGTAGGCGCTTCTCACTAGGTATCTGCTTTCTACATAGCAGCGCATATATGTAACTGCCAATTGATCTCACCCTACTTTCCCCCCTTGGCGTCCATATATTTGTTCTCTACATCTGTGTCTCCATTTCTGTTTTGCAAATAAGATCATCTATACCATTTTTCTAGATGCCACATATATGCATTAATATGTGATGTTTATTTCAGAAAGACACAGGCACCCTGATGTTCATTGCAGCACTAGTTACGCTAGCCAGGACATGGAAGCAACCTAAGTGTCCATCATCAGAGGAATGGATGAAGACGACGTGGTACATGTTGACACTGGAATGTTACTCAGTCACGAAAAGGAATGAAATTAGATCATTTGTAGAGATGTGGATGGATCTAAAGGCTGTCATACAGAGTAAAGTGAGTCAGAAAGAGAAAGCTATGCTTCTTAACCATTGAGAGCTAGCATCGTTTTCTGGAGAATGAAATGGCAACCCACTCCAGTGTTCCTGCCTGGAGAATCCTATGGACAGAGGGTCCTGGAAGGCTAGAGTCCATGGGGTCGCAATAGTTGGACACAGCTTAGTGACTAAACTACCACCACCAGCATCGTTTTAACTTGTATATTGAAAATGTAACTAACTGGTCCTGCCTGCCCTTCTTCACTTTGAGAAACACAGAATTTCCTGCAAGCCACAAATCTGAGTTTGACTCCTGTCTGTGATGTTTTCCCTCTTTCCCTTTCTCTTTCTGGTCTTGGTTTTTGAAAGACCCCTTTGCCAGGAGAAGAGATCAGCCATGAGAAAAGTTCCGTTAAGGAACCTCCGTTGGTCACAGTGATAGATCACTTTGCAAGTGTTCAAAGCGTGGGAGTGACTGTCATACACCACTGTGCAGCCTATAAGTGCAGGTGTGAGAAAGGAAATACAGAAATGAAATCCTCCAAATTGCTACTATCTGGCTCCATTTTGAAGAATAAACCACAGAAACTAGCAATATTCAATCACTGATTTATAGCTCCTACCCACTTTCCAAAGGCATCCAGGCCACAGGCATCCAGCATTCACTACTGCAGGGATTAATCTGGTCAACGGCTTGGTTGGCCTCAGGAAAACCATCGTGGAAACTTCAGGATGAAGCAAGAAGGATGCCTAGATTACTCTGTATAGGTATAAAAGCCTCCTGTTTCTCTTTATTAATGTTTTCCTCCACTGAAAGATACTAAGATATTGCCCATGCCCATTGCCGTAAAATAATCTTAAACCAAGGGACTTTTCATGGAGGGGGTCCCTGAAAGCTTTGACAGAATATGCCAGCGCTTCTCAATTCCACTGTCAGTGTTCTGAGTGTGTGCAGTCCTTGGGGCTAAGACCCAGAGCATCACATTCAGGGAAGTAGTGTGTTCTTCTTTATCCCTCCTTCTTTAATCTCCAAACTTAAAACACAGATCCCGTCCAGTGGAGGCAGCAAAGCTTATTCTGTAGCAAAACTGTGACCTGAACAGTTTTCAGAGGCATAAATGCAAAGTCTTCCCTTTTATCTTTAAGGCAAGCAAGGGGGCATGGGGGGTAGGCTAGCCCATGGGGGAGAAACTGAAATTTTGGTGCTTGTAATGCCATTTGATGGGCTGCTGAAAGCTTTTGCTTTTGAGGTAGAGGTGAGATTTGTCTTTAGGGTATGTGCACCCTCTTTGGAGACCACTCCCCCAAACCTTAATATAGAGTGCCTCTAATTAAATGACCTTTAAATCCAGCAAAAGCTATTAATCAGTGTTTAGATTCTGCCAGTTTCTGTGATAGATTGCATCAACATGATGTCAAAGAATACAGTAGTTGGATGGATTTACTTTTTTCTATAACCTTGTGGTTCCTTCTTTACACACACAAATACCCACACACACACACACACACACACCCCACTCAAAAACATGCCAGTCCTACTGGAAAGGGCAGGATGGGCTTACCAAGACCACTGAGTGAGGCAGAAGTCATTCAAATATCTACTCATTGTCCTTGGGAAGGACAATGCAGCCCAAGCTACTAAATGTTGTTTAGACATTCTATTTCCTTTTGCAAGAAAACTGATTGTTCTTAATATGTATGTGTTTTGAAAGGCATCTTTTTAATAATTGGGAGACCAAGGCCCATCAGGAGGAATGAAATGCTGGAGGGTTAGGGAAAAGTATCATCATAGTTTGGTATCTCCCCATGGTGTTATTTTAGCTTGAAACAGCCAAACAGGAAATGAAATGTGGAGGGCTGGAATTGCCTGCTTTAGACATAGAGGCCAATTTACACCCCTAGGATGGAGATGGATATTTCCTCGAAAGGAAGTGAACATTCTCAGCTTCACAAATCCTGGGGAAGGAAAACACCCACAAATGTTGACATCTTAAATTGAGGGAGGTAAAAACTCTTTCCCTTCTACTGAGCCCAATGGAAAGCTGGGAGCCTTTCTTCAAAATACCTTTGTAGAAAGCACTGAAGTTGGCCCCAGATACACAAAACCAGGGAAAGAGAAGATCTGTGTGGCTGAGACCAAAAAGTTGCTCAGGATCCAATGCCATTTTCTGCATTGTACTATCCTGCTCTGGTTCCCAACCCCTGACCTTAACTGTCATTTTGGGAAATTAATAGAGATGCCGGTCCCCACTGTGAAGGCATGGGAGCCCTAAGGAAGGAGATATGAAACAGACGGCTGGTGAAACCGACAAGTGAAGACCACGTGGAAATCATCAAACCTGTAAACAGCCCCTGGCATTCTCAGATATGTTTGGAGAGGGGATGAAATAACAGACCAGACTTTGACAACACACATGGCTGACATTTGGGCATTAAAGGGAAAAGGGACCACAGAGACACTTGGTTACAGAAGCGCAGGCCAGAGAGAAGAGGGGAGTGAAGATCCCAAGGCTCAATGATGAAGGGAAACACGTCGTCTCCTAAGCACCTCCCTGTGTTAGACACTTGGCCCCTAAGCCATCTCTCTCCATCCTTACAAGAGCACGGGGGGTGACTTCCAGTTGACAGGAAGCAGCCTTGGCCCCCTTCATCGTCTCTCTCATTGACTTTCTAAAATTCAACACCAGTGAAGTCAGCCACCAAACAGAGCCAGACCTTCTTTGGACTAGAAACACCAGAGCCCAATTCTTGATCCGCCATTCATGGAATCCTCCCTTTGGATCATAGAATAAAGCTTCTCAGGTGGCAGCTTTCCTCTCTGTAGGGACTATTCGCTGAGTATTTATGGATACTTTTGAGGAAAGCAGAGTAAAACTGGGTTACTTTTCATTCACTGTCCCTGGGCAATGTTAAACAAAGGCCTCAGTTCAGTTCAGTTGCTCAGTCGTGTCCATCTCTTTGCAACCCCCTGGACCACAGCACGCCAGGCCTCCCTGTCCATCACCAACTCCTGAAGTTTATTCAAACTCATGCCCATTAAGTCGGTAATGCCATCCAACCATCTCATCCTCTGTTGTCCCCTTCTCCTCCTGCCCTCAATCTTTCCCAGCATCAGGGTCTTTTCCAATGAGTCAGTTCTTCGCATCAGGTGGCCAAAGGATTGGAATTTCAGCTTCAACATCAGTCCTTCCAATGAATATTCAGGACTGATCTCCTTTAGGATGAACTGGTTTGATCTCCTTGCAGCCCAAAGGACTCTCAAGTCTTCTCCAACACCACAGCTCAAAAGCATCAATTCTTCAGCACTCAGCTTTTTTTATAGTCCAACTCTCACATCCATACATGACTAATGGAAAAACCCTAGCTTTGACTAGATGGACTTTTGTTGACAAAGTAATGTCTCTTCTTTTTAATATGCTGTCTAGGTTGGTCATAACTTAGACAAAGGCCTACCATACTGTTATTTTCATTTATTTTTCCTTTAGTTTTGGTACGTTTTCTAAGTTGATAGAAGAGCACCCATCTAGAAAAATCTGATCATTAATTTGACTGAAAAAAATTACTCTTCACAAAGGAAACAGTGATCATCATTTGACATGGGGACTCTGTTAGGAAATGTTGCTAAGGAAGCAAATGCTGGTCAGTGTGCTCAACAGACAGGTATTTTGATGGGTGTCCTGGGATCATGCAAGCTCTGGAAACATAAAGTGCACTTTCTTGGGAGTTCCCTGGTGGCCTAGTGGTTAGGATTCTGAGCTTTCACTGCTGTGGCCTGAGTTCAATCCCTTGTTGGAGAACTGAGATCCTATAAGCTGTGTGGCTGAGGAAATGAGTGAAAGAATATTTTCTTGACTCATGAGAAATTTCATGTTTTATCATGAGGAGTGTTTTGATATTCCTCCAGAGTTATGGGTCCTTAAGTCCCCTCCCAATCCTGAGCAGTAAATCTATCACACAAAAAAAGGAAAAACAAGTAATTTGCAAAAACCATTATCATTACGCTCCATAAACTGATCAAAATAATGTATGTAGATTTACCCAGTAGGTTGTACTGCAAATTGGTCGATGATACATATTAAATCAACCCTAGAAGGCTTGTCTACCGTTATGAAATTTTGTGATTTATATTAGCTATTAAGAAATATTAGAAAATCCCCAGCTAGGGAAAAATTGCACCAGAGCTAGAGGGGTTCCCTGGACATCCTGAAGACGGATGGCCTTCTCCGGGACGGGCTTCTCCTGGAAGAGATGTCCTTCATGCTTGACAGCCGCTGGGCACATTCTGTGATAACCTTCCAAATTTTCCAAGGTTCATATTCATTTCATGGCTTAATTACTAAATGCTGGCTGTTCTAATCAGGTGGTTTGCAGGTCTGAGGAATTTGCTCTCAAGTCCTCTGCTGAATGGTAAGTCTTTGTTGGTGAGTAACTACTAAGGAATCACTCAGATGCCTGAGAGACCGAGCCGATCCAAGGGAAACAAAAATAGAGATGTCGGCCTCTGTGGAGTTGCAAATGTTAAAGAGGAAAAGTGCTGGTGTGAATGTCCTGCAGACCTAGTTACCATTTTCCTGACCCCAGAGAAATGCTCTTGAGAAAGCGTGCTTGTTCTGATACTAAAATGTCTTCTTGTCAATCTCACAAAGCTGTTTTCCAACTCTTATGAATGCATTCTTATGACTTATATATAGCTCGAGCTCTTGGAATAAAGATGGTTGAGTGACAATAATATCATTATTGTTCTAATGGGTCAAAGCATCCCTTCATGAGAAAAGCCATTTCAACAGACTTATATGTTGACCAGAACAGGCCCATAAACTGCACTGAAGTTCTCTTTCATCAGGGCTTGATTCTATCCAGGATCATCAGAAAACCCTCCATGGGTCAAAAAAAAAAAAAAAAAAAAAGCCAAAGATGCCTTTAATCTGGAGAACTTGTTCTAAACATCTGAGCCAGAAACAGTATTAAAAGTCAGATGTGTGATGAGAAGACCCATATAACACATGGTGTGTTTTAGGGGCCAAGAAGGGCCACATTTTTCAATCTAGAAAATAATGATTGACAGAAACATGTGCCTATATTCTCATTTTCTCCTCCAGTTCTCCAAAGTTTTAAGAATTTGGGGTGGGGGTGGGGGAGGTGGATAATTTAAAAGTTGTAAAAACAGTGCAGACAGTTCTCATATGTCTTTCATTTTTGCTGTTGTTCAGTTGCCAAGTCGTGTCCAACTCTTCACAACCCCATGGACTGCCACACACCAGGCTTCCCTGTCTCTCACCAACTCCCAGAGTTTGCCCAAGATCATGTCCATCAAGTCACTGATGCCATCCAACCATCTCATCCTCTGGCACCATCTTCTCCTTCTGCCTTCAAGCTTTCCCATCATCAAAGTCTTTTCCAATGAGTCATCTGTTTGTTCATAGTTGCCCACAAATTTTATACTAGCTTTGTCTTTCTCTAGACATAGATATAGATACATGATTGGTAGACAATTAGATAGGTAAATAATTAGATAACAGAAATGATATGTGATAGCTACAGATAAACGTGATAGATTGATAATTTTTTCTGAACTATTCAGGAACACGCTGCAGACATACGATCCTTTTATCTTTAAATCTGCCCTTGTGAATTTCTGTACAACACAAGACATTATCTTATACAACTGCAGTACAGGTATTCAAATCATAAAATTTACACTGATATAATATTAACAAATCTACAGACTTTACCCAAATTTCACCAACTGTTCTAATCAGTTCAGTTCAGTCACTCAGTCATGTCTGACTCTTTGCAACACCATGGACTGCAGCACACCAGGCCTCCCTGTCAATCACCAACTCCTGGAGTTTAATCAAACTCACGTCTATTGAGTCGGTGATGCCATCCAACGATCTCTTCCTCCGTCGTCCCCTCCTCCTTCCCTCAATCTTTCCCAACAACAAAGTCTTTTCCAATAGGTCAGCTCTTTGCATCAGGTGGCCAAAGGACTGGAGTTTCACCTTCAGCATCAGTCCTTCCAATGAATATTCAAGAACGATTTCCTTTAGGATGGACTGGTTGGATCTCCTTGCAGTCCAAGGGACTCTCAAGAGTCTTCTCCAACAGCACAGTTCAAAAGCATCAATTCTTCAGTGCTCAGCTTTCTTTGTAGTCCAACTCTCACATCCATACATGACTATTGGAAAAGCCATAGCTTTGACTAGACAGAACTTTGTTTGCAAAATAACATCTCTGCTTTTTAATATGCTGTCTGAAAGTGAAAGTGAAGTCGCTCAGTCATATCCGACTCTTTATGACCCCATGGTCTGTAGCCCACCAGGCTCCTCCATCCATGGGATGCTCCAGGCAAGAATACTGGAGTGGGTTGCCATTTCATTCTCCAAGATGCTGTCTAGGTTGGTCATAACTTTCTTCCAAGTAGCAAGCGTCTTTTACTTTCATGGTTGCAGTTACCATCTGCAGTGATTTTGGAGCCCAAAAAAATAGTCTGTAACTGCTTCCACTGTTTTCTCATCTATTTGCCATGAAGTGATGGGACCAGATGCCATGATCTTCATTTTCTGAATGTTGAGCTTTAAGCCAACTTTTTTGCTCTCCTCTTTCACTTTCATCAAGAGGTTTTTTAGTTCTTCTACACTATCTGCCATAAGGGTGGTGTCATCTGCATATCTGAGGTTACTGATATTTCTCCCGGCAATCTTGATTCCAGTTTGTGCTTCATCCAGTCCAGCTTTTCTCCTGATGTACTCTGCATATAAGTTAAATAAGCAGGGTGACAATATACAGCCTTGACGGACTCCTTTTCCTATTTGGAACCAGTCTGTTGTCCCATGTTCTAACTGTTGCTTCCTGACCTGCATACAGATTTCTCAAGAGGCAGGTCAGGTGGTCTGATATTCCATCTCTTCCAGAATTTTCCACAGTTTGTGGTGATCCACACAGTCAAAGGCTTTGGCATAGTCAATAAAGCAAAAATAGAGGTTTTTCCTGGAACTCTTGCTTTTTCAAAGCTCCATCGCTGCTACTGCTGCTAAGTCGCTTCAGTCGTGTCCGACTCTGTGCGACCTCATAGACGGCAGCCCACCAGGCTCCCCTGTCCCTGGGATTCTCCAGGTGAGAACACTGGAGTGGGTTTCCATTTCCTTCTCCAATGCATGAACGTGAAAAGTGAAAGGGAAGTCGCTCAGTCATGTCCAACTAGTAGCGACCCCATGGACTGCAGCCTACCAAGCTCCTCAGTCCATGAGATTTTCTAGGCAAGAGTACTGCAGTGGCTTGCCATTGCCTTCTCCGATCCATTGTTTGTGGGCAATTTGATCTCTGGTTCCTCTGCCTTTTCTAAAACCAGGTTGAACATCTGGAAGTTCACGGTTCAAGTATTGCTGAAGCCTGGCTTGGAGAATTTTGAGCATTACTTTACTAGCATGTGAGATGAGTGCAATTGTGTGGTAGTTTGAGCATTCTTTGGCATTGCCTTTCTTTGGGATTGGAATGAAAACTGACCTTTTCCAGTCCTGTGGCCACTGCTGAGTTTTCTGAATTTGCTGACATACTGAGTGCAGCACTTTCACAGCATCATCTTTTAGGATTTGAAGTAGCTCAACTGGAATTCCATCACCTCCACTAGCTTTGTTTGTAGTGATGCTTCCTAAGGCCCACTTGACTTCACATTCCAGGATGTCTGGCTCTAAGGGAGTGATCACACCACCATGATTATCTGGATGTGGAAGGTGATTTTTGTATAGTTCTTCTGTATTTCTTTCCACTTCTTAATATCTCCTGCTTCTGTTAGTTCCATATCATTTCTGTCCTTTATTGAGCCCATCTTTGCATGAAATGTTCCCTTGGTATCTCTAATATTCTTGAAGAGATCGCTAGTCTTCCCCATTCTATTGTTTTCCTCTATTTTTTTGCACTGATCACTGAGGAAGGCTTTCTTATCTCTCCTTACTATTCTTTGGAACTCTGCATTCAAATGGGTATATCTTTCCCTTTCTCCTTTGCTTTTCACATCTCTTCTTTTCAAAGCAATTTGTAAGGCCTCTTCAGACAGGCATTTTGCTTTTTTGCATTTCTTTTTCTTGGGGATGGTCTTGATCCCTGTCTCCTGTACAATGTCACGAACCTCTGTCCATTGTTCTTCAGCCACTCTGTCTATCAAATGTAGTCTTTTAAATCTACTTCTCATGTCCACTGTATAATCATAAGGGATTTGATTTAGATCATACCTGAATGGTCTAGTGGTTTTCCCTATTTTCAATTTAAGTCTGAATTTGGCAATAAGGAGCTCATGATCTGAGCCACAGTCAGCTCCCAGTCTTGTTTTTGCTGACTGTATAGAGCTTCTCCATCTTTGTCTGCAAAGAATATAATCAATCTGATTTTGGTATTGACCATCTAGTGTATACATGTGTAGAGTCTTGTCTGTGTTATTGGAAGAGGGTGTTTGCTATTACCAGTGCTTTCTCTTGGCAAAACTCTATTAGTCTTTGCCCTGCTTCATTCTGTACTCCAAGGCCAACTTTGCCTGTTACTCCAGGTGTTTCTTGACTTCCTACTTTTGCATTTCTGTCCCCTATAATGAAAAGGACGTCGTTTGTGGGTGGGTCCTTGTTGCCACATGAGGTCTTTCTCTAGCTGTGGCGAGCAGGGCCTACTCTTGCTGTGATGCACCGACTCTCTTGTTGCGGAGCACAGGCTCTGGAGTGCAGGCCTCAGTAGTTGTGGCACACAGGCTTAGCTGCGCTGTAGTTGTGGGATCTTCCCAGACCAGGGATTGAACCCATGTCCCCGGCATTGGCAGGCAATTCTTAACCACTGGACCATCAGCGAAGCCCAATAATGCTTTTAACAGCAAGAGAAAAAAGTAGTATTTCTGTATCCATGCATTTCATTATCGAGCTTCTTTAGTCTTTTAAAAATCTGGAACAGTTTCTCATTCTTTTGTATCACACACTTAACACAGTTGAAGACTCTGGGCCATTTATTAGTTTTAAAACTGTGCCTTAGTTTGACTTTGCCTGATGTTTCTCCATGATTTGGTTCCATCAACCATCTTTGGTACAAAGGGCACAGAAATGATGTTGGAGCTTTTCCTCCCTTTGGAAATACATTATTCCCCAGGCTTCTGTGACATAATGCTTACCAGCGTTTGCTCCCACTTCAGCTGCTGCTAATCCCTGTCTTCTCTATTAGATCCCTAAATGGCAGCAAAACCAGAATGTTCCCTCTGCCCTCCTCCCTCCACACCATCTCTGAGTTGTCTTGTCTAATATCATAGAGATAGGCGCCACCCAGCCAATCCTCTCTCTTCCCTACACTCCAAACTCATGTACACAATCTCCAACTCACATCTTTCTTAGGGTGTCAAAGAAACATTAAAAACTGAAAGAGGGATTAAAGCAAAATATTGACCCTTTCCCTCCAAAATTTACCACCAGAGACTCAACTTTAAGACCTGAATAGTAAGAAGGAGGAATCCAGGCAAAAATGAATCAGTTAACCTTTCTAGGACCACTGGAATCAGACAACTGAGGAACTGATCATTGCCTTAGAAATTCTAGTCTAATATTGCCCAGTCTATGACAGCCCTTCCACAGGGGCTGCGACCCTACAGTTGCTGGGGCTGTGATCAAAGGAAATCTCACTTTATTAAAAAATTGCATCAGAGAAGTGATTAATTGAACAGACCACAGTTTCACATATACCTCCGTATCGCCTATATTGTACACTATTTTGGAAATGAACATAAATCAGATTGCAAAAATGCACAAAATTGCAACCCAGTTCATGACTGCTGACACTGAACAAAGCAATGATGCAAAGGAAGCAAGCAGCACTTGAACATCTGGGCATTATTAATACCGTGCTTCCTGTAACACTTTTTCCCCTACGCTCTCATGTTATAGCTAATAGTGGCCTACACAATACAGATTGTGTTCCTGAATTAATCAATCAAATTCCATGTAATTTAGCTTAAGGGAGCACAAACTGTAGAAACAGTATCTGTAATTAGCTTCTGCTCCAAAGCTCTTGCTGACAAGGAGACTGCCATCTCACAAAGCGACCCTTTTCGCTTTTAAAATATTACCCAATATTAATGACTTCTTCACATTAAACCAAGTGCTACCCCTCAATAATTTTTGCCCACTGACTCTAAACTCAGTCCTCTGAAACTACAGAGAAGTCTTAGATCTTCTGCACATAGTGTGATACGGAAACCGCTTCATCTGCTTTGTCTATCCTAGGCTAATATATTGCTGGTTGTTAAACAGCTTCTTAATAAAAATAAAGACAAAGAGGAAAACGTGGTTGTTTGTAGACTGAACCAGGACAAGCTGAGGTCTTGGTCCAGGCTGATGAGATTGATCTGCCCACCTCCCAGGCTCTTCCCAGTATTCCCGGTGATAAATGCCAAGCCCACAGTTGCCCACTGTGATGCTCAGCAGGCAGTCCTTTTCTACCCCGACTGCAATGCAAGTCTTATCTATAACCAAGGTGGCTCAGTGGTAAGGAATCTACTTGCCAAAGCAGAAGACCCGAGTTCAACCCCTGGGTTGGGAAGATCCCCTGGGGGAGGGCATGGAAACCCACTCCAGTATTCTTGCCTGGAGAAGTCCATGGACAGAGAAGCCTGGCAGGCTGCAGTTCACGGGGTCTCAAAGAGTCAGACGCAACTGAGCGACTGAGCACAGCACATAAGGACTTCAATGTCCATAAAAAGCTAAGTGATTTCCCTCTAAACTCTCATTTGGTCCCACTATGAAGAATTCACACCCGGTAGCTCTGACACCCTGGAAGCTATTGCACCATTTCTACGGCTAGTCCATGGCTAACATGTCACAGTGATGTTCTTGCCATCTACATGAAACATATTCTGTTCCTCAAGGTGGAAGGCAGTCTTCTTTGCCAGAAGGTTTTAAGGTCAAACGTAACTGTTCTGGCCACTGAGTGACCAGAGTTGTTTGTGTGGAGATTTAACAGCATCACCAGGCGATAGTTGGCACATGATATTTAAAGTATGCAATCGGACATGTCCGGCATATGTATACACCTAGAAAGCAGTCACCACAATCAGAGGGCAAAAACATGCATCGTCCCCCAAATTTCCTTGTGCCCCGTTTATATTCCTCCTTCTCATCTTTTCTTGCTTCCTCAGATACTAAAGCCACTATCAACCTGCTTTCTGTCACTATAGTTTCACCTGCATTTGTAGAGCTTCCCATAAGTGGAATCATACAGTATGTGCTCTCTTTGTCTGCCTTCTTCCACTCAGAATAATTATTTAGAAGTTCATGTGTATTGTAATGTGTCACGATCTCATTTATTTTGTTGCTGGATAGATGGCTGTATTAGATGGCTTTACTATAATTTTTTAACCATGCATCTTCACTAGTGCCACCTGGGAAGCCTTCACCATGCAGCTGTTGCTGCTGCTAAGTCGCTTCAGTCGTGTCCAACTCTGTGCGACCCCATAGACGACAGCCCACGAGGCTCCCCCGTCCCTGGGATTCTCCAGGCAAGAACACCGGAGTGGGTGCCATTTCCTTCTCCAATGCATGAACGTGAAAAGGGAAAGTGACGTCACTCGGTCGTGTCCAACTCTTTGTGACCCCATGGACTGTAGCCCACCAGGCTCCTCTGTCCATGGGATTTTCCAGGCAAGAACACTGGAATGGGTTGCCATTTCCTTCTCCAATGCATGAAAGTGAAAAGGGAAAGTGAAGTAGCAGTGGTCAATTGGGATGCTCCTACATTTTGGATATTGCAAAAAAAAAAAAAAAAAGGAAGTGAGCAGAGTTATACTGATCTATCTCGGACAAATAGGCTTATCAATGATTATGGTTCCCTGAGGTCTTCCAAGGGCCCACTGATTCTTTTAAAGATCCTCCTTTTACAAGAACTTAGAGGAAGCACTTCAAAGACCTGTGCTTACAGGAAATACCAGCTGGCATAGCCCTGGGGTGTGTTCCTTGCATACCTTTAGATCTCTCTCTCCTAGGGCAGATTTTTCTGCCTGTTGAGAAAACATGAACTTTCCCTTCCCCAAGGCTGTAGAAACCATGTTTCTCCTACTAGGAGCTTTGGGCTCAAATCTTGGCATATGCGTTGTTTGTCCTCAAAATTGTATGGTCCTTTGTGACGGAGGGATTCCCAATATTTTACCTTTACGTTTCAGAATCTCTAGGTAAATATTCAGCTTAGAGCCACACTCCAGTTCTCCTTCTTAAAGTAGAAGGATATTAGGGAAGAAGATATTCTCTGCCTTTTTTTGTGTGAAGTTCCCCACTTTGAATGAAAATGATCTACCACGCCTCCCCTACTTTGGATCAAAAGTTTCCTTTAGAATAATATGGAAAATGTTAAAAATTGTCAAAAATCAATGAGATGGGTATATCAGTTCTCTTTCTTTTTCCAATCAAGTCCTGTTCTGCTGCAAACCATCTAACTTGAACGAAATTTGTGGGAATACAGGAAATGCAAAAATCTTTTTTTTTTTAACATATGAGACAGACGACAGTCAGAGAGGCTGTCCTCACTGGGATCAGTGCCAGGTTACTTGAGAACAGTTTCTGGCTGCCACGTATTTGAAAGTGGACCCCCCTGTCAGGTTACTTGAGTGACTGTTCTGGATACAACTTGGCCTCAGTCGAGGGCCCTGAGATCATGGAGCAGCTCACAGTTCACCTGGAAACCATTCTGCTGCGCCTTCAACAAAGTTCTCTCCCCTTGTCTTTGACTTTCAGGCAAATTACCTTTCAACAGCAGTAGGAAAAAGTACCCATCAAAAGCAATTCAATTACTTAAATTGCGACCATTTAAGTTTATAGGACCGTATTAGAGCTATTCATTCACCTTTCATGTTGAAATCATTCCATTCAAAAAGGGCAGGTAAAACTCAGGTTTTGTTGAGTATCTTGGCTCACTCTAAAGACTTCATCCAGTCAGAAATTACTCTAAATCTGGGAAGCAAATGCTAAGGCTCTCAAACTTGGATTTTCTCACTGAGAACCCCACCCTTCAGTGTTACTCAACCTCTCAATCTCATTGGTTTCCCTGTAATTAACAGGATACTGAGAATGAAACGATTAAACTGTAACAGCCTGCGGTACACTTGCAAAGGGAATGATGCAGGAAGCCCAAGGATGTCACACACCAAGTTCTATGGGACTGTGCAAAGGTGGCCTTCATTCAAGTTCAAGAAAACTCGATTCAATGGAGCTTTCAGATCTCAGACCACCTCTGCTTCTGAGATGATGTATCCAGAATTAGGGTCAAAGAATGAGAAATAATACATGCAGATCAGAGAGAACACTGACCTGAGTTTAAAGCTCAACGATTTATTGTGATTTGATCAGTATTCTTTAGGTTGAGACACTTAAATCCAGCTCCAACTGGTTTAAATGGCGATGGGGTGGGACTAATTGGTTTTTATACTAAGTCCTAATGCGTGTAAGTTGAAGATATGGCTGGACCCAAAAGCCCAACAGTGTTGTCAGTGCCCTGCCTCTCCCCATCTCTGGGCTCTGTTTCTTCTGTGCTGCTTTAACGCTATGGCAGGCTTTCCCCTCCTGGTGGAAAGGTAGCTGTTGTCTTGCTCTGAGTGTTTATCGGTAGGTTCCAGAGAGCATCTCTTTCCTAGTGTTATCATAAAAATCCCAAACAAATAAAATCATTTAAAAAAATTAAAATAATAAAAATTAAAATTGCAAAGTTGCCAGTTAGCAATTCACTGCCTCCTGGCTGCAAATCTGGCCTCCATTGCCCTTCCCGTGATGCGGGAACACTTTTCTCTTGCCGGCAGGAATGATGCTAAGCTCTGTCAGTACAGGTGCTGGAGGGGCCCTGGGGAGGCCCCGGGGAGGTGAAGGGCTCCCTTCCTGGTTCCAGCAGGCTTGGCCTCTCCTGGCTCCTGCTGTGTTGGGCTGACACCCAGGACACTCAGTGGAGGTCTCCGCCCCTGGTGGGCTTCCCAGCAGGGAGATCCACGGAACAAAGTCCTGTGGGCGGCTGCCCGGCCAGTTCCGGGGGTGAAGCAGCAGGCTTCCTAGGAGTGGGTTCCACAAGGGCCCTCGCTCACTTGCCATCAGCTTCCTGGTGACAGATTTGCAGAGTTCCCACGGCTCCAGAACCCCAGCCCCGCTGGATGACTCCAGCACGATTCCCTGCAGTTTCCATAGCGATTCCTACAGGCAGCTTTCCAGGGAATCTCTGCCTGCTGGCCACACCCCAGCAATGCTGGACCAGCTCTGGTCTGAGCATCCTCAGGAGCCTCCCCACCTCCAGCGGCTACAATCAGACTCTCCTGTGGGGTCTGAATCCTGGCCTCAGGGAGGATATCCCATCTCAGTTTGGTCCTTCCTTGGGTGTTCTCCCTCAGCCCTAGAATATTCTTTAGACTTCTCTTTTATCCCTTTTTAACTAATCCCCTGTAAAACATCAACAATCCTTTATAATAAATCTTCCTGTTCGGACGACCCTGTATAGCTGTTTCCTGATTGGACCCTGACCAACGTTGCAGAGATGTTGGTTAGTCACTGATCCACGGCTAACCTCCTATTTTTGCAGCCAGAGAAGTGCAGGGAGCTCGCTGGCCGAGCCTGGGTCTGCGTCCTCTCCTAGAGCTAAAGGCCACAGTCAGAGACGCCTACACCGTATGGACTGGGAACAGGAGCGGGCTGGTTCCCTAAGATGCACCATGAGCAGTGGATTTCTGGGAGGCACCCAGAACACAGTCCATCTGCGTATGTGCTTCAGCAAAAAGAGAGAGAGAAAGACTTAATAATGAGAGTGCTGAGGCAAAAAGCAGACATTTCAACTCAGGAGGACACAGCTGACAAAAGCACCGTAGGGCCCACAGGCAGAATCTAGGCCGGGGGACGGGCCTTTCTTTAGACTCCAGAAGTGTGGCCCCCAGAGTTCCTAAGAGAAGAGGGATAGAGACTGGGACCCAAACCACAACAATCCTGCTAAAACAGCAAAGAGGCTATTTTGGCTCACCTAACTAAACAGGTCAGACTTGGGGCAAAATTTCAGCAAGACTCGATCCCTCAGCCCAGTACTGCGTTTCCTATCATCTTTCTGCCTTGTGTTTCACAGTGCTGGCTTCCCCCGACCTTGGCCTCCTTCTTATTTTTTCAGAGGGCTGACAGCAGCTCCTGGGTTTCCTTGTCGGGAAAGAAACTGGGAGCGTCTCTGACCCAGATTCCTCTGCAGAAGTTATGAGACTCTTTTGTTTGACCCATCTTGTTCACGAATCCATCCTGGAATCACTGACTACAACCTGAGACAAGCAAACATTAATTAGCTGAGCGTGTGTCCTCCCTTTCATGCCTAAAACCAAGAGCAGCACAATCTGGGATGGTGGGAAAGCACAGCCTCCATGCTAGGAAGTCAACCAACAGACTGACCCACAGGACTTAACCACTCCTTCACCGAACACATACCAGCTCAAGAAAGCTTCTCACTAACACCTCATATGCTTATTGTATTTTTCTTCATACAGACAGCCCCTCCACTAGATTCTAGGTAGTTTCCCTCAGTGACAGGAATTGGTCCTTGTTTCTGATTTTACTGTCAGGGAATAAACTGTAGAAGCTTAATGAAAGTTGGGAAGCAGAAAAGGCCTTAAACATTATACATGACAAGAGAGTTCAAATTTTACCCTGTAAACCATGAAGCATTCTTGAAGGGTGTTGACAGAACGGAATCATATTTTAAGATGATTTTAAACCAGCAATGTTGGGAAAAAAAGAAAACTGGAAAACTGATATGGAAGTGATTGTAACTGACCAAGCAATTGATGGCAAGACTAGTCTTAGCAAAGACAGCAGAAATGAAGAATAAAAGATCCTGAGAAACTGCAGAGGTACAAACAGACAGGCTTTGATGATTACTATAGAGACTAACTTGTTGCTTAGTCGCTTAGTTGTGCCTGACTCTTTTGTGACCCCATGGACTGTAGCCTGCCAGGCCCCTCTGTCCATGGGATTTCCCAGGCAAGAATACTGCAGTGGGTTGCCATTTCCTTCTCCAGGGGATCTTTCTGACCCAGGGATTGAACCTACATCTTTTACATGGGCAGGTGGGTTCTTTACCTCTGAGCCACGGGGCAAGCCCACAAAGACTGAAGTAGAGGAAAATTTTTAAACAATTCAGATTTCTAGCTTGGGTCACTAGGCAAGTTGACAAAGTTAAAAAACAGAAAACAAGGAACAGATGTGTGGGAAAAGATAAAGAGTTTACTTATAAACTGTAGAACTCAATACTTGTTCATAAATACTCGACAAGAAGACATTTATTTATAAATAGCCCTAAGATTTTCCCAGCTTACCTCAAATTAGAGAGGTAAAATATTTGTTGATAATTATTAGTTCAGTGTATATTATACCAAGAACAGATGGCTCTGATGTGACTAGCCTACAACATGACTTCTTCCACTTATGTGGCTTAGTGGATTTCTTATTTTGCTGTCTACATGCCCTGCTGAATTTCCTTAGACAGCTGGCTGCATCAGTAAGAGAATGCAGTGATGGACAGTAGCCAAATCCACCGTGGCCACATCTGAGCTAAGGACCGGAGTAGGGGATGAAGGGTTTTGTCTGCCTGCTGTTATGCTTTTCATAGCTGAGCAGCGCTGAGTTCAAAGCCCTGACCACAAGCCTGCAGAAGGGACCTTTGCCATGGGCTTCCTTGCAATGATGAAATCAGGGTATCGAACATGCTGTCTGGGGCCCAGCTTTTCACTCCCTTGTCTCTGCTGATCTTGAAAGGATGGGCTTTGGGTCTCAGAGCAGGGCTAGGGTTTATATCACATACTTTAAATCAGGACAGACTGATCTTGAATTGCATTATCTACCACTGATTGTCCATATGATCTTGAGCTAGCTTTTAAATCTTTTTTAAACCTCAGTTACCTTATCTGTAAAATGAGAATAAGTGGAAGTCACTCAGTCGTGCCCGACTCTTTGGGGCCCCCATGGACTATCCATGGGATTCTCTAGGCCAGAATACTGGAGTGGGTTGCCACGCCTTTCTCCAGAAGATCTTCCCAACCCAGAGATCCAACTCGGGTCTCTGACGTCTCCTACATTGGACGGTGGGTTCTTTGCCACTAGCACCGCCTGGGAAGCCCCATTCCAGTCAAGAGTAAACCTAACGGACCTCCCTGGTGGTCCAGTGGTTCCCTCTGTGCTCTCAGTGCTGGGGACCCGGGCTTGATCCCCGGTCAGGGAAGATCTCACATGCCACATGGTGAAGACCCCGCCCCACCCACGCAGAATAAACCTCATGGCTGCATGACGATATGCCATGAAGGTCACAGCTCTGTGACGTGATGTCACTCCGTCACACCCCACTCCCTTAATACACACACAAGCACCTTATTATGAAGGCCATCTCCCCATCTCCTCATCCCACTCCTCCCAGGAATTAGCATGGAACATGGCACACAGATGAAAACAGGCAAGGATCTGGAGTCCCACAGACTTGGGTTCAAATAAGTTTTCTGTAATTTGGGGGCTCATCTGAATGTTGATGTCAATAATACATCTTCCCCCCAGGGTTAATAAGTTCAAAGAGGTTAGAGATTTCATCTGTGTTGTTCACTAGTATGACCCAAGCATTTCACCCAGTGCCTTGTATGAAGCAGGTAGTCAACCCATATCTGTCATAATAAATACTGGGTTGGCCAAAAGGTTCATTTGGGTTTTTCTGTAATATGTTTCAGAAACAATGAAACAAAATTTTTGGCCAACCCAATAGTATTGAAGTTATTTGTACTTCATGTGCACCATTAAATCTAACTTTTTTCACTTTGTGTTCCTCCTTTATTAGCTGACCTGAAGTTCATGGCAAAGCAACAGAGTTGCCAGAGATGCTGGGTTTCAGTTGTCCCATAACAAAGCGATAGTTGTTTTGAGCCAGTTCTGCTTTTCAGATGATCTTTGTTCCAGACAGCACTATTTGAATTTCTGCTAGATAAATCTGAAAAGTTGCTAGCATCTGAGCTAATACAAGATTCCACGTCAATATCCAAATTGCAGCTTCTCCAGAAACTTGGAAGATCTGGCAATGCACGGCTACATTCTCACCCGGCAATAACGAACAACAGAGCATCTGTGCTCTTAGACAGGGCGGGCAGTGCTCCAAAGGATCACGGTCTCTACATCTCCCTATTGTATCTCTGACACTGCAGCTGCCTGGCTAGCTATTGTCAATTTTGCTCTATTGGTTTGCTTACATCCAAATACTTCTCTTATTTACCTCCCAACTTCTATAGGTGGTGGAGTTTGTCAGCCCTGTTCCATAGTTTTAAAGGATTATTGAGAAAGGAGTGATTTGGTGAATACTGTTAAGCCTGGGGTAGGAGTGGGGACCTAAATACAAGCTGAGGATCAGGTGGAAGAGGGGGTGAGTCATTTCTCCTGCTAAGCCATATACTTATTCAGTAGTGTGCTTTACATTTCATGACAAACATTTCCTCAACCTATAATTACTGGTAACGTTATAGCTGTCACCAATGGTGCCATAAAAACGCTGACATGTTTGGAAGCTCCATGAATGATTAAACAAGTAACCTTGAATGTTTTATAGCAGGGGCATGTCTGGAAAGATCGGTTGGGCTTGAGCTTCAGAACTGAATCTTAAATTATTTCATGGACCAGTGGCATCTGAAGCAGCGGTCAGGGACCAAGAAGATGACAGAAAGCATTTGCTGCTGGAATAACCGCAGCCCTTAAAACGTCTCCGTCACGGTGCGCTTTCCCCAGTCTTTGTTTATGTAAGTCGGCGATTTGTGGGCTCAAGAATTTCAGGATTTATGGTCCTAGGAAAGGATGATGGGAAACAAGAAAACATAATCCTCTGCAGCTCACTTTAAAACATCTGGCTTATGTGGTGTGGAATAAATGAAAGAAATCTACCCAAATTCAAAGAGAGAAAGAGTGGTAGGGAGGGAGAGGGAAGGGAAGCAAGGGCATGGAAGAGTAGAGAAGAGGGAAGGAGGAGAGAGGTGGAGGGAAGGGAAGAAAGAGAAAGCCAAGAAACCAGAAGTGTCAGCCTTGCTTTTCTTCTATCCAAGTCATGAAAGATGAAGACTGCAATCAGAAAAAAAAAAAAAAAAATGAGGGACTTCCCTGAGGATCCAGTGGTTAAGAGTCCAAGCTTCCACTGCAGGAGGCATGGGTTCCCCGGTCAGTAAACTAAGATCCTGCATGCTGTGTGGAGTGGCCAGAAAAAAGGCAGGGAAGGGGATGGAAAGGTGGAGGAGAAGAGGGCGAGAAAGACAGAGGAGGAGGAGAAAGCAATCAACCAGTGGAAACATCAGGATTTCTATCTTTTCTTTCCTCTGCTCTCTTTTGGAGGCTAAATAAAAGCAGAAAAAGAAATTAAGGCCCCCCCGCCCAGAAAGTGTACAAGATTCTCTTACCGGGTAGAATATGCCAGCTCTGAAGGACTCATTCTTCACCTACAACAGCCCTGTAGTGAAGGCAGGCACCAGATAAAATCGATCTTTATTTTCAACCACTCTCCCTCACTTCACACCGAGACATACAGCCTCTTTTCTCGGGACTCAGTCCTTTAGAGTCTTAAAACTGCCCAGAGAGATGCGGTGGGTTTTACCAATGAACAAACAAGAAGGGAAGAAGGATTATCTGGGTTCATGGTTGTGGCTGTAGCTCCAAGCTGCTCTCTCCTACACCATAAATAAAGTTGGTATTTTGCTGTTCATCTAATTAATTCATTTCTCTGTTTCTTATTCCTGAATTCAGAAATGCCAGAGAGAAAAAGCTATTTATTGTTTTGTGAAACTCCCAATTAGTGAATCAACTGGGAATCTTGATAGTTTTAAGCATTGATATTCAGAGGCTGAAATAATCTATGGACTCCATGGAGATGCAAAGGTTACTGGTTCAATCAGGGCAGGAAGATTAGCTTCAAGCTTAAGTGTTTCATAAATGCAAGCATTTCTGGTTTTTGATATTGGTAATTTGTGGCAGTTTTCTTGGTGATTATACAGCTTTTTTTTTTTAATAGGCATGGGCTGTGGGGGCCTCTTCAAATTTACCCTGAACTGTTCTCATGGGCTCAGACTGCCTTTAACAAGGATTATATCATTCAAATGCACAAATATTTCACAAGGACCTACTAAGTGCCAGGCACTGCTGTAAATCATTGGAATCCCACCAGCGAACTAAGAATAGAAGAAGATAAAGAGGATTAGGAATTACAGGAGCTGGACTTCCCTGGTGGCTTGCTGCTACTGCTGCTGCTGCTAAGTCGTTTCAGTCCTGTCCAACTCTGTGTGACTGCATAGACGGCAGCCCACCAGGCTCCCCCGTCCCTGGGATTCTCCAGGCAAGAACACTGGAGTGGGTTGCCATTTCCTTCTCCAATGCATGAAAGTGAAAAGTGAAAGTGAAGTCGCTCAGTCATGTCCGACTCCTAGCGACTCCATGGACTGCAGCCTACCTGGCTCCTCCATCCATGGGATTTTCCAGGCAAGAGCACTGGAGTGGGGTGCCATTGCCTACTCTGCCCTGGTGGCTTAGTGGTAAAGAATCTGCCTATAATGTAGGAGACGCTGGAGACATGTGGGAGATGTGTAGGTTTGATCCCTGGGTCGAGAATTCTCTGGAGGAGGAAATGGTAACCCACTCCAGTATTCTTGCCTGGAAAATTCCATGGACAGAGGGACCTGGTGGGCTACAGTCCATGAGGTTGCAAAGAATCAGGCACAACTGAGCAGGCACAAATGTATATATAAGGAGGATTAGGAATTCCAGAGCTTGGAGGAGGGTTTCCAAGGTAAAGCGACTCGGTCAGGCTAGTCCACAATGAAAAGATTACATTAGAGTAATGACTTGAGGGAGGTGATGGATTGAGCCAGGTAGCTATGAGGGACGGGGAATATTAACAGAAGAGCATTTTAGGCATAGAAGACGGCTTAAAAAATAATGTACTACAACGAAGCCCGTGAGGCCAGGACAGAATGAGCAAAGAGGAGAGTGCTGGAGAGGTCAGGAAGGCGTGAAGGAGAAAAAATAATGCAGGGATCTGTTAGAAATGTGCAGATTTGTCTGAGAGGGGAGGTCATTCAAGGGCTTTGTAATCTGAATTAACATTTGTAGAAATCTGTCTGCTGTGTAAGAAGAGAATATAAGGTGAGGGAGGAAGTAAGGGGACCTGCTACATTTATTGCACGTGAGAGATGACGGTGACTTGGACCAAGGTCATCAAAAGGGAGGTAGTATAGGGTATTCAATTTGGGGGTGTTTTTTATTGAACTATAGCTGATTTACAGTGTTGCGCTAATTTCTGTTATACAGCAAAGTGACTCAGATGGGTATCTTTTTTCATGTTCTTGTATCCTGGCTTATTGCGTGTGCTGTGGGTGTGCTATTGCTTCACTCGTGTCCAACTCTTTGCAGACCCATGGGCTGTAGCCTGTCAGGCACCTTTGTCCATGCGATTCTCCAGGCAAGAATGCTGGAGTGGGGTGCCATGCCCTCCTCCAGAGGATCTTCCCCACCCAGGGATCAAACCTGCATCTCAGTCTTCTGCATTGAAAGGCAGGTTCTTTACCACCTAGGGCTGCCCTGGTGGCTCAGATGGTAAAGAATCTGCCTGAAATGTAGGAGATGGGGGTTCAATCCCTGAGTTGGGATGATCCCCTGGAGAAGGTCATGGCAATCTACTCCAGTATTGTTGCCTAGAGAATTCCATGGACAGAGGAGCCTGGTGGGCTACAAACAGTCAGGGTAGCAAAGAGTCGGACATTATGGTTTATTACATAAATTATTGAATCTAGCCTCCTGTGCACTACAGAAGGGCCCTGGGGAAAGTGAAAGAGAAGTCGCTCAGTTGTGTCCGACTCTTTGCGACCCCATGGACTGTAGCCCACCAGGCTCCTCTGTCCATGGGATTCTCCAGGCAAGAGTACTGGAGTGGGTTGCCATTTCCTTCTGCAGGAGATCTTCCCAACCCAGGGATCGAACCCAGGTCTCCTGCATTGCAGGCAGATGCTTTACCATCTGAGCCACCAGGGAAGCCTCAGGTTGCTGGTGGTTATCTGTATATACAGTAGCGTGAGTATGTTAATCCCACACTCCTAATTCATGCCTCCCCCTACTTCTCCCCTTTGGTGACGGTAACTTGGTTTTCTAAATCTGTGAGTCTCTTTCTGTCCCTTAGATCGGTTCATCTGTGCCATATTTTAGGTCCCACGTACTAGTGGTCTTATACAGTCTCTGCCTTTCTCTTTCTGACTTTGCTGGTGTGTGTGGGAAGCCTGCTGCGCCATCCTACTGTGATAAAACCACGAATGGGGGTTACTGGATCCCAAGGAGGTAAATGTGATGAGGTGGGATTGCCTCTCCTGGGCACACGTTTCTAAGAGGCCACAAATGAACCATTTCACTTTTTTTTTTTTTAATAATGAGATCATTCCAATTCCTTTACCCTTTCTTATACCTGATGCATCAATGCACCCTCCAACTCACCCGCTGCTCGAGTACAGGTCAGCACGTCCTTGTCTTCCCATCTGAGTCCCCACCCTGGAATGAGCTTTGACTCAAACGCGGATCCTCCCAGGAGGCGCCAGCCCCTTCTCCCTGGGGAAGTGACAGAAAGGTTTGCTTGATAACTGCAGAGACAGTTTTGAGGAATTGGCTGCTGCTGAATAATGCATGGGCTGTGTTTGTGAAGCTAATTAACTGAATTCACTTAATCGAAAGAAGGTGCTAGGAATCTGTCAGAAAAGGCTGAAGAATTGAATAGGAAAATGATCCCTTAGCAGCACGGCCCTGTTCTCTGGCACCAGAAAGTCATGTCAAACCTCTGAAGGTGCAGAATATATTTCTCCAATTGCTTTTCAGCTCTGTAATTACAAGGATTTAAAAACCTTGGTCTCACTTTTCCGTGTGATGGAAGAAACCCATTGCCATCATAGGCAAAGCCATTTCCACCATGCCCATGGGGGATCGTGGCAGAGCAGAAGGATGGGGGAGTGATCTATTTTCCTCATGCTGATATATTTTCAGCAGTGGCCTAATTTGTCACTCATTTCCTATTGTTAAATTCTAGCTGGTATGTAGCGTGTTAGTCGCTCAGTCGTGTCCAACTCTTTGCGACCCGTGGACTGTAGCCCACCAGGCTCTTCTGTCCATGGGACTCTCCAGGCAAGAATACTGGAGTGGGTTGCCATTTCTTTCTCCAGAGGATCTTCCTGACTCAGGGATTGAACCCAGGTCTCCTACATTGCAGGCAATTCTCTACCATCTGAGCCACCAGGGAAGCCCCCAGTTCCGCATGGAGGGATTGTTTGATTTTGAAGCCCTGTAAGGCCACCTTTGAATAGGAACAGGGACGTATTTCAGTTAAACTCTGGCGAGCTCGGCAACACAGGTGATTTTTGTTTCCCTCCCTGCGTGTCTATTGTTCATCATTCTCTGCTGGGTCAATGCATTATTAAGACAAGGCAATGTGAACTGAGCTGAACTGAATGTGTGGAGTCTGTCTTTCACCATCACTCAAACGCCATCCATGAGGCTTTGGTTTTTTTCCAATTTTTCTTTGTGTGGAATTTATTTTTGCTGCTGTTATGTTTCATTTGTTTGGGCTTTTTTTCCCAATTTAATTTCAAGGTTGTTTTTCTCCCCCGAACAATCCATCATCCAATGTTTGTATTCATCTAAAAATAACTCACATCTCTCAATAGCTGATTACTTTGCTGACAGTTGACTTTAAGACACAGTACATACATGCAAGTTTTCGTCCTGAAATTCAAAACCATACTTGATAGCTAATAATGGAATCCACAGCTCTGCAGGGAGAGGAAAGCTGCTGGGTTTGTCCCCAGGCTTTCTTCCCCAGAGTTGTCCCACTTGACTACCTGAAAATTTTCTAGAGAGCAGTTCAAATGCTTGGCAGACATTTCTGGTGAGCCCTAAGGGGGCCCTTGAGCTCAGCCCACCCCAGCTTGAGCAACAACTCCAGCAGCTATGGATTTCCTCTGCTTTTGTTACCAAAGGCTGTGAGCAATCAGCCAGCTATGTTGGCCCCAGCCCCAGGTAGATTCAAGAACAAAAGACAGATGTGTGTCATGTGGCCATGCCCTCTGCATGCCACAGACCCAAATTTCCCCAAAGTGCAGCCACTACACACTTCTGTTCTCAGGAAAAATCGATGTGAATGGAAGCTTACACGGACGTCCACTAGAGAGGATACAAAGCGCAGATCAGGGGTGGAAGGCTCATCACAGCAGCGTTCATGCAGGGTAACGGCAGCTGCATCTGACAATGTCATCTAAGAGGAGGGATGACGTTCCTGTTCTTACCGTGGTCCATACAAGGACAACCTGATGGGTATCAACCTGCACGATGTCAGAGGCTGGGCAAGATTCCCACACTCAGTAAAACTGAAAAAAGAGAAAAAGAGGAAGAGGGCATCAATTAAAAACCTAAAATCTTACTAAGTGAAGTATGTCAGAGAAAGACAAATATACAATATCACTTACGTGTGGAACCTAAACAAAAGGTACAAATGAACTTATTTACAAAACTGAAGCAGAGTCACAGATGTAGAAAACACACTTATGGTTTCCAAAGGATAAGGGAAAGGAGATCGGGATTGACATGCAGCTGCTGCTGCTAAGTCGCTTCAGTCGTGTCTGACTCTGTGCGACCCCATAGATGGCAGCCCACCAGCCTCTGCCATCTCTGGGATTCTCCAAGCAAGAACACTGGAGTGGGTTGCCATTTCCTTCTCCAATGCATGAAAGTGGAGTCGCTCACTCGTGTCCGACTCTTCGCGACCCCATGGACTGCAGCCTTCCAGGCTCCTCCGTCCATGGGATGTTCCAGGCAAGAGCACTGGAGCGGGGTGCCACTGCCTTCTCTGATGATTGACATATATACACTGCTTTGTGTAAAATGAAAGTGAAAGTGAACATCACTCAGTCGTGTTCGACTCTTTGTGAGCCCATGGACTATGCAGTCTGTGGAATTCTCCAGGCCAGAATACTGGCGTGGGTAGCTGTTCCCTTCTCCAGGGAATCTTCCCAACCCAGGGATCAAACCCCAGGTCTACCCACATTGCAGGTGGATTCTTTGCCAGCTGAGCCATGAGGGAAGCCGCATATGTAAAGCAGGTAACTAATAAGAGCCTACTGTAAAGCACAGGGAACTCTACGCAATACTCTGTAATGATTTATATGGGAAAAGAATCTAAAAGAGTGGGTATATGTATATGTTTAATGGACTCACTTTGCTGTACACCTGAAACTAATGCACATTATAAATCAACTATACTCCAGTCAATTTTTTTTTAAATTTAAAAAATTTCTCTAATAAAATATATCCCTTCTAATTCTCCACCTCCTTGGAGAGCTAGGCTAGGCCCTCTGGGAGATGTGGTTAACAACTGATTGATGCAGATAGAATCAGGGGATAGTAGACTCCCGGGCTTCTGGTGGAAGCAGAGATAAGACCCTATGAGGCAAGCCAGGGGCCAGGGAGTAAAGTTTAAGGAGGCACTCACTCCCAGGTGCTGGCCAAGGAAGACAGAATGAATATCTCAAACAGCACTTTTTAGAAAATGAACTGGGACACCAAGTAGGAAAGGAACGGTGAATAAAACAAAAGGATTCATGCAATCCATGCAGCGGGCTGAAAGAAGAGACGATGTGACACACAGACCTCCTGTCCTCTAGGTTGAAGGGCTGCATCCACTTGGGTTGACTTATTCGGAATCCACAGTACTAGTTTATGCTGGCTGTTGCAGCCATGTGCTATTCGTATTATCTCTGCATTTTTTCTACATTCTGACTTGGTTGAAATACCTATGGCTTTGGGGTAGGACAGACTGGATTCCAGCTTTGCCACCGTACAGGTTTATGCAACTTTGGGGACATCCCTGGTAGTGCAGTGGTTAAAACTCTGTGCACCCTGTGCAGGAGGCCCGGGTTTGATCTCTGGTTGGGAAACTAGATTCCGCACGCATGCTGCAACTAAGTCCATATCCCACAGCTAAAGTCTGCACACCACCACTAAGCGTCCCATATACCACAACAAAGACCCAGTGCAGTCAAAATAAAATAAATACTTTTAAAACCCACCAAATCTGTCCAACTTTGAAGAAACCATTTGCTACCCCTGAGTCACAGATCCTCATCTGTAAAACAGGGTTATTGCTGACATTAAATAAGATCATTTGTATGAGTTTACTCAGGCATTCATTTAGCAAAGTGCGTGTGCGCTTATTCCCTCAGTTGTATCTGACTCTTGAGACCCCATGGACTGTGGCCCGCCAGGCTCTTCTGTCCGTGGGATTTCCCAGGAAAGACTATTGCCATGGGTTGCCATTTCCTTCTCCAAGGGATCTTCCTGACCCAGGGATTGAACCCCAGGTCTTCTACATTGCAGGCAGACTCTTAACTGAGTGAGCTATGAGGGAAGCCCAAATGCCTAGCTATGCCAGGGTTTATAACAAGAGCACAGAGAAAACCAGGATGGCCCTAGGTTTTAATCTAGTGAAGGAAACATAAATAAGCATTATCTTTGGAACAGATTAGACATTAGTGAGCATCTGCTCAAGCATTTGTTGTCCACAGATGGAGTAGATGCTAATATCTGAGGTTCCCTGTTTCTTAGCGTAGGGATGCTAGACTCAGTTTATATAAGGGATTATTTCTTGACTCATAGGTTTCATCTTTTCCCCAGTAGATTAGTTTAGCTTTACACCTCACCAGACAAGACATTAGAGCTCATTGAGTGGATAATACGCATTTTACAAATTCTCTTACACAAAAGACGGCAGTGAGTCACACTTTCAAAAGTGCCCGAAGATGGATTTATGCCCCATGACAGTCATAATGGTTCATTCAGAGAAGTTATACAGTCTGTTGGATAAATAATGCAAGTTGTATAAATCTCATGGATGCTGTGTTTACACAATAGACCATTATGACTCCAGAGGTGCTCAAACAATCTGATTCAAGAGCATGTTATAAATGATGTCAATACAATGCAGGTTTAAGTTAATCAAAGAAGCAGCCCCAAGAGAGCTGGTTTGTCAGGGAAGCCTAAAGAAGAAAAGATGAAAAAAACACATGTCTTTGGTAAAAGTTTATATTAGTTACGCATCTTGGCCGCCAAATCACTGGAGTTTATTTAAACTTCCTTTAATTAAAAAAAGGAAAATGAGGAAGGGGAGAATTATCTCTTAAACATATCCAGGGGTGCTTTACAGAACAAAAAGTCAAAATACAGCTAAGTTTTCAGAAGGAACTGAAATTAGGAGACGGAATGTTACAAAAACCCCAAAAGTTTCTCATTTCTGCCCTTTTTTTCACTCAAAAACTTCATTCTATTTTTGAAGTACAAACTGGCCTTCTCTGCTTTCTTGTTTGAGTGGCCTCTTAGCATCTGAGTTTCCCTGTTGACTGTTCCAGGTACGTGCAGACGCGGATTCCCCGTCTTTAAGTATTAATTTCAATTTCCCAGGAGGGAGATTCTCCGTGGCTCACTTAGGGTCATATTTCCCCACCCCCTCACTCCTTTATAGGAAAAGGTTGAGGGCATACTGTAGAATCAGGGCTGCCTGGAGCAGAGGTCTATAGGGAAGGAGGTGGTTCTCAGATGAGGGAGATGGCACATGAGCTGGAGAAACAGCAAAATATATGCCAGTCATAATGGCTGTCCCCTTTACTATGTATGTCCCCTTTATAAGAGGAGAAATATGCTGTGAGTAGATTCAGGAGATACTGGGCTGCCTAAAAACAGCCAGGAGTGGGAAAGGCTGAGAAAGTTATCAGGATGTTGTCTGCTTTGTAATGACTCAATTTACCTTAGACATAAATTTTTAATTCTAATGGAGTTCTCATGTCTTGGCAGAATGCACTGCAAAATGAACAAATAAAAACGAAAACAAAGCCCACAATTTCAAACACAAGAAGGATAGGCGTTTGGTGTTTTCCATCACATCCTGTGCCCAGGAAAGGAGCTCAGTGAGTGTCCACAATTTCCATCATTCTATTTACATGGGATCCAGATTAGAAACCTGTGAATATTCTAGGTACCTGTTAAGTATCAGGGGCTTGATATGGGGTTATTATGACAAATGAAAGTTCACTGCCCAAGCACACTGTGACTCTGGCTAACCCCTGTTTTGCCAGGAAGAATGATTGCCGATGCCTTCCATCACAAGAACGCTAGGGCAGTCCTTTGAATTTACAGTACATACGCTTGCCAGTATCCTGCATCCTCCATGGTGACCTTTACCTCTTGGGATACCCGGAACCACGACTTTCCTTTCCTTGTCTCTTTCCTTCATTCCCCATTCTTTTCTAGATGGTTCTCATAACCCCAGAGAAGAACTTATTTATCAGTCGATGAGCTTGGAAAAGACATTTTATTTATCAATCAGTCCAATATACATGTAAGTGCTGCTGCTGCTGCTAAGTCGCTTCAGTCGTGTCCGACTCTGTGCGACTCCATAGACGGCAGCCCATGAGGCTCCCCCGTCCCTGGGATTCTCCAGCCAAGAACACTGGAGTGGGTTGCCATTTCCTTCTCCATTGCATGAAAGTGAAAAGTGAAAGTGAAGTCGCTCAGTCGTGTCCGACTCTTAGCGACCCCATGGGCTGCGGCCCACCAGGCTCCTTCGTCCATGGGATTTTCCAGGCAAGAGTGCTGGAGTGGGGTGCTATTGCCTTTTCCGACATGTAAGTGCACTGACTGGCATTTCTGGGATGTTTGGGAGACTCCTGATTCTTTCCTTACCACTCAGCACATAATTCAGTCATGGAAATGCAAATTCATGCTTTTCTTTTCTTTGTGAGAAGTGCTTTTTTTCCTTTGTGAGAAAAGGGAAGAAAGTTTAAGGATGAAAATGAAATCCACCCATGATTCCACCAAGTTTAGCATGAAACATTCCTCCACAAAAGAAAGGGAAGACAGAAATAACACAAAGTGGATCTTTCCCTCAAGAGTCCACATGCTTTGCTGGAGGAGTTAATGAACTCATATCAAGACCAGAAGGATGGAGACTGCAGAAAACATTGACTCAACACTCACTCCACAGTGTCAAACACAGACATGCCCTCAACTCAGGGTGATCCTACAAAGTAGTTAATATCCACATGTTCACTTTAAAAGAGGTGTTTTAGACTTGGGGACCTTAAATGCCTTGTCCAAAGTGACACGGTAATAGATCGGATCACTGGAACCCAAGTCAGAGTTTCTCCAATGCTGATGTTCATCCCCCCCATAAACTACTCTCTCTTCGTAAAAAGAAAGACATGTGAACTTCTTAATGGGAGGGACACAGTCTTGCTCTTCAGATGCTCCAGCTGTGAAGTGTCTCCTGAGACACATGAGTAATTATTATTGCTAGTTATTAGTCACACAAGTCAGGTGATTATTAAAAAATCCTTTCCTTTTTAAATAGCAGTCCTTGTCCACTCCCCGCCCCCCCCCCAACTTAACCAGATACAGAAGTTAGACAAGAACATGCAGCTCTGAACCAAGACACACTGGAGAATGTGCTCAGTGTATCACCGATATAATACATTCCAAGCGAAATACAGTCAAAGGGACCATCTCACTACAGAGTAAGCCACTAGGTGAGTAAGCCATGGGCTTCCCTTGCAGTTCAGTGATAATGAATCCACCTGCCAGCGCAGGAGACACAGGAGACACAGGCTTGATCCCTGGGTCAGAACGATCCCCTGGAGAAGGAAATGGCAACCCACTCCAATAGTCATGGCTGGGAAATCCCATGGACAGAGGAGCCTGGCAGGCTACCCTCCATGGCGTCGGGAAAGAGTTGGACATGATTGAAGGACTAAACACCACCACCACCACAAGTAAACCACATACAGAGAGAGAAAAAAGCCATGTCTGGCACGGGAGCCAGGCCGACATTAGATCTGTAGGTAACTGCCCGGTCTCTGCTGTGTTTGACAGGTGAACTCCGGGCTCAGTGATTAACTCAGCAACTCAGCCAAGAGGAGAGGACGCTGGTAAGAGACGTATACTCTATCAGATCATTTCACTGCACTGTCAGTCCTGACTGGGGTTGGAGCCTGGGAGTGGCCATTTGTTAATTCACATCCATGGTTTTAACGATGCACAAAGCACAATGCCATGCACTTAATAGGTGCTCAACAGAAGCATTCAAAGCAGTCGAAAAATATGACAAGGGTCAGGAGTTAAAGGGGAAGATATTTTTTAAAAATTTAGAACACATTACTCTCTAGAGAGAGAGAAACTGCAGCTAGATTTCCCAACATCTTACAAAAAGAAGGACTGTGGCAGAGCTTTGAGAATAACTCACTTCTTAAAGATGTCCTCTGAGGACTTTTCTGGCGGTCCAATGGTTAAGACTACGCGTTTCTGATGCGAGGGGCCAAGGTTCAGTCCCTGGTTGGAAAACTGACATCCCACTTGCCTGCTGTGAAGTGTGGCCAAAAAGAAGAAGGAGATGTCCCCAAAAGAAGATCAGAAAATGGTCCCTTCACACTAACTTTCAGTGGTACAACAGACTCTGAAGTGTACAGAGTTGGTGCTCGACTACCAGTGGGCTCCAGGCAGGGGAGAAAGTCGGGGGAAAGGCTGGCCCGGTTTGAGGGGCTCCTGCAGGTCTTCCGTTGTTCTGACCCCTCAGTGTTAGACAAAGGAGGGACTTTCAAGGGCCCTAAAATAAAGCTGTTGTTGCTGTAGGGGATTTCTCACCCTCGGTCTCCAGTGGGTTTTTTTAGTCTTTCTTGCAGCAGATGCACTAGCTACTTTAGGGAAGTTCTTCTCTTCCCTGGCGCTTGGAGCAGAAAGATATTCTTGAGGATCCAGGGACTGATCGAGGGTGGCAGCTCTCATTTCAGGGGGAGCTGAGCTGCGGGTTCAGCCCTGCCACTGACTAGCTATGTGACCCCAAGCATCACTTACCTGGGGTATGCAAGCCTCAATTCCTTTGGACGTAGAATGAGGAATCATAAGGGTTCCCTAACCCTAGAGTGCCACTAACATTATAGACCAAATGTATGAAAAAGGTAAGCCTGGTTCAGGCTTTCAATAAATTTTTATTTTTTTCCTTTCTTTATGGATGAGAATACTTTGCCGTACTCATCATCATCTGTCAGGAATATATGAGATGGTTCTCAGGATTTACTTAACAGATACAAGGAAGAGGATAAGAGTCAGTATGGACTTAGGGCAGCAATGTTTATATAAAACTCTGTGTGAGCATTATCCAAGTGTCAAGGTTGCTGAGAAGTCTCTTGAGAGAGTAGAAATAATTACCGATGAATTAATAGGAAAGGGTCAGTCTGTTTATAGTTTCTTTCCCCTACTCTTCCTTTGTCTCTGCCAGCTCAGGTGTCTTCAACAGAATACCATAGACTGGGTGGCTTAAACAACAAACTTTCATTTGTCACAGTTCTAAAGGCTGGGAAGTCCAAGATCAAGGTGCTGACAGATATGGTTCCCGGTGAGGGCCCTCCTCCTGGCTTGTGGACAGGCTGCTTTGTTTTTATTTTCTTTCGAGTGCGCTGGGTCTTCACTGTGACCAGAAGCTGTTCTACAGCTCCAGTGTGAGGGCTTCTCTTGCTGCTGAGCACGGGCTCTCGAGCCGTGGCGTCCGTCGTTGCTGTGCGAGGGCCCAGTAGCTGCAGTTCCCAGGGTCTGGAGCCTAAGCTGTGCTCAGCAGCTGTAGCGCACGGGCTTAGTCTCTCTGCAGCATGCGGGCTCTACCCAGATCAGGGCTCAAACCTGTGTCTCTCGCACTGGAGGACAGATTCTTTACCACTGAGCCATCAGGGAAGTCCCACAAGCTTTTTTAAACTGAACTATACTTGAGTTACAATATTGTGTTAGTTATAGGTGTACAGCAAAGTAATTTCTAGTTATATAAATATATATACTTGTTCAGATTCTATTCCACTATAGCTTACTACAAGATATTGAGTAGAGTTCCCTGTGCTGTGTGGCAGGTCCTATCTTCATACGTAGTTGTGTAGTTGTGTGAATATGCTAATCCCAAACTCTAATTTATTCCTCCCTCGCTTCTCCTTTGGTAACCATAAGTTTGTTTTCTATGCCTGTGAGTCTGTTACTGTTTTGTAAATTCATTTGTATCACTTTTTAGATTCTACCTATAAGTGATATCATGTGATACTTGTCTTTCTTTCTGACTTACTTGGTATGGTCATCTATGGGCCACCTCTTTGCTGCTTTCTCACAGGACAGAGATTGTGAGTGAGCTCTGGCTTCTTACTTTTACAAAGGCACTAATCCCCTCATTGGGCCCCACCCTTATGACCTCTAAACCCAACTGCCTCCAAAGGCTCCACTCCTAACACCACCACACTGGGGTTAGAGCTTCAACATCTGAATTGACGAGGGATACAAACATTCAGGCCGTAACACCCTCTTTTCTTCCCCATCACCCACCCATGCTTGGTCTTTCTCAATGACTGAGATCCATCTAGTTAGCATACACTGGTGTCATAGAAAAGAAAAGGATGCGCATGATGGTATAGACTAACAGGAATTTTCTGTTATACATGAGTAGATGTCTTAATGATGTGCAAGAGTCTGGACCTGCTGTCTACTTGCTCACAGAGAGAAGGCATGCAGATCAAATATTCTGTAATCAAACTCTCTACTGTGCCTATAATGGCTTAAAGCCAGCAAAGCTACATAAAAGGTGAACTCAGCTGTCTAGGAGTATATTTTGCAACTTATTTGTCTAGAAGATTTTCCAAAAACATTGCATTATTTAAAGTTGGATCCTGAGAGGGTAGCTATTTCACTTGTTGAACTGTTAGGATTTTATACTATAGAGAAGAGATCATGAAACTTTCTGTAAAGGGCCAGATAATAAACATGTTAGGCATTTAGGCTCATATAATCTTCATCACAACAACTCAGCTCCACCATCAGAGCCCCTGAAGCAGCCATAGAAAATTCATAAACATGTGAGCATAGCTCTAGTCCAATAAAACTGTGTGGACACAAGCTTGAATGTCAAATAATTCTCCATGTCTCAAAATATTATTCTTCTTTTGATATTTTTTCAAATATATAAATATGTAAAAATTGTTTTAGCTCATGGACCTTATAAAAACAGACAGCAAGCCAGATGTGGCCTCGGGGTTGACCCTGCTTCCCCTGCAGCACAGCACACTCCACACTAATGTAAGCTTCGGAACCCATTCAAGTGGGTGCTGCCAAATATCGTTCACGTCTGATCATTCATTTCCCAACCTCGGTGAGGGAGCTGAGATACATGTTAGTTAGTCATGTCCCAGAAGACCTGGACTCTTGTTCAGTTCCGGTTCTGAGTGGTCTTGGGGAAGTCATTTAACACCCCAGCAGCTTGTAGACTGCAACAGAAGCTTGGGATCCTGACAGTGAGGGGCGGGTGCACAGGGTCTGGCCCTTGCCTGCCTCTCTCGTCTCAGCCCACTTCACTTCCCCACCCCATTCCCATTCTCTTTAGGCACTTGCATGTATGCGTGCATGCTCAGTCATGTCCAGCTCTTCTGAGACCCCATGGAGCTCCTGGCTGTTCTTCAAATATGTCAAACTTGCTTTTGCCTCGAGGACTTATACTGCCTTCCCCCTGCAAGTCTCTCTTCCCAGAGACCTAGATAAGTGAATCATACACATCGCTTAGCTTTTTACTTACATATGACTTCCTCCACTCGGTCTCCCCCACTTCCTTATCTAGATCAACACCCAACACCCGCTACACCACCTCCTTGCCCTGCTTTATTTTCTGCATTGACATTTATTTACTTTCAGTTTTTTAATATTATCTGGCGGCACTGGGTCTTAGTTGCAGCATGTGAGATCTAGTTCCCTCACCAGGGATTGAACCCAGGCCCCTGCACTGGCAATGCAGAGTCTTAACTACTGGACCACAGGGAAGCCCCCTACCTCGACATTGATTGGTAGCAAAATGATCTTGTTCATTTAAATGTTTGCTTCTTTGGTATCCTGCTTCCCAACTGTCATGGGGACAAGCGGACCAATCTGCTGCTAGAACAGAGCCTGGGATGTGGAGGCTGCTGCACAATCATTTGTTGAATGAACAACAAATGATTAGTATGTGCCTCTGGGAATAAAACATCTTTGGGGCCCTTATCCTTGGAACCAATTTCCATAATTTGATTTGGAATATTCTCTGTAATGGCGGATACTAAATACATTCTGCCATGTAAGGCAAGCTCAGATAAATATTAATAAGTTGCCAAGGGCTCAAAGCTAATACATGGCAGAGTTGATGGGTATTTGAACCACAGTACTGGATTTGAAATCTCTGTTTTTTTTGTCCCTCTTTTTTTTTATTTTCAGATTCTCTCCCTCTTCCTTTTATTTTTGGCTGTGCTGGGTGCTTGCTGCATGGGCTCTCTCTCTCTGTGCAGCACCAAGGCAGCCTCTTGTTGCTAAACTCAGGCTCTAGGGTGGGCAGGCTTCTGTAATTGTGGCACGTGGGCTCAGAAGTTGCTAGTTGTGGTTCCTGGGCTCTAGAGCACAGGCTCAGTGTTTATGGTGCGTGGGTCCAGTTGCCTTGTGGCATGTTGGATCTTCCTGGACCAGGGATCAAACCCAGGTTTCCTACACTGGCAGGCGGACTCTATCACTGAGCCACCAGGGAAGCCTTATCCCACTCTTTGATGATGTCTCATATCCTGTAGCTCTGGTGACCAAACTGTCCACCAATAAAAGCCGAGATGCTCCCCCATCCAATGTCCTGGTGCATTTATAAATTAGGACACTACAAAGAAGTCAAAAGGAACAAGTTCCTGCTGCCTCCAGCATAATGGGTGCATCTCACAGATGTCAGACTGAGTGAAAGAAGCCTGACCCAAACAACTCCACACTGCGTGGTCCCATTCCTGTAAAGTTCCAAAACAGGCAAAGCAGAATGATGATAACAAGGGAACCTCACAGAAGGCTGGCAATGTTCTATCTGTGTCTGTGTGTACCGTTCTCAAGATGTACACTTAAGGTTTGTATTCTTACATGCAGATACTCCTTGAACAAAGAATTGGACTTGAACAGACACTGAAACATAAAAAGTCAAGCTATTTATAGAGACTATGGGATAGAACAGCTGAAATTAGGACGGTCTGAAAAAATTCCAAAGATGTGGTGCCCTGAGTTACAGAAAAGCTAGCAGATCATCTAGAAGGGAATTCACTATGGGCTCAGGCTGATAGCTGACGGAAGATGAGACTAACCTCTGCCATCTGTCTGAAACCACCGCAGAAAGAGCCGAGCCGTGCAAAATTTCGAGAAGTGTCTCGTTTTCTCTTGCCTGTCTTGCCTCAGCTCCCCACAAGTCTTTGAATTTCATGAAGCTCTTTCTACTCAGATCCTGATCACCCCGTTTCCTCTTAAGCAGCGGGAGAGATGAGACACCCTTGTCAAATCTGAATCGTGTTTGGCAGGAAAATAAGCTTGTGTTACTGTTTGTCTTGGGAATTATCTTCCATTAAAAAGATTACAGTGAAGACTGCAAGTCTTTCTTTTTTTTTTTTTTCATAACAAGTCATAAAAACCTCAAGCCAATTAGGTATGGAAATCTCTGAGAGCGCAGAGATTTGGGGCAGTCTGAGTTTTTATTAAAGAAACACTCCCCTGAGAAGGAGCCAGAGAGGACGTGACTGTGATGGGGGAGGAGGGACAGTCACCTCCAAAATGAGTCGGGGTCCTAAGAGATAAGTTATGGACAAGTGACCTTGAGCATTTCTGACAAATGACATCTGTGCTGAGACCAAATCAAAGGACAAGGTTGGTTTCCCCAGTGAATGAGGCTGCGCAAGTCATACATCTGGGCGCCCTGCATGCCTGGTCCATGAAGTCATCAGAGCGTCTAAAAAGAGTTATGTCTAAGGCCGAGGCTTGTTTATGGAAAAATGAGTTTCAGGGCTTGGCGGTGCTGGAGCACAGACCTTCTGGGCTAGGAGTACATCGGCTATTCTTTACAAAGTAGTTCTTGTCCTCAAGAACAAGTGTCTTGATTCCGGCCTCAGCATGGCGTCCAAAGGCCTGGCCTACCGGTTTCTTCATTTCCTGAGGGCTGGCCCGCCCCTCCCCCGCCCCCCATTCTCAAACAGCAGCTTTGAAAATGACGCCCTCGGCTCAGCTGGACGCTGGGACCCCATTCAAAGAAGGAAGCCAAGAAACACAGCAAGTGTATATAGGCGAGAAGCAGAAAAAGGTGGCAAGGACCGCGGTGGCCCTTTTACAGCACAACTGGCCTCATCCACCCCTTCCACACACAGAGAAAAGGAAGAGGACTGAGCTTTCTGGACTCGGAGACCACAGGACAGAAGCCTCCCAGGCAGTTTTCTCTGCCCACAGGATTCTTATCTAAGAAACTAATTGCTCACTGCCATTCTCTGCTTTCATCAAGAACGTTTTGTAAAACCATGACACGATGATATGGAAGTTGATAAAGGCCTCTCATCATGTTTCTTGCCCCAAGTCTCCATGGAGACCTCGGCATCTTCAAAATAAACCTGACGTGATGCTGACGCACTTGAGCTGCTGTGGAGTTCTGAGAAAATACAAGGGTGAACTAGAGGGTTACCATGGCTGACAAGGGGGCAGCGGGGCCTGGGAGGATGCGGGGTTGTCTAGCAACATGCCTGATGATCTGTGGTCCCTGTTGCCTCTCGGAAAATGCTTCTGCTTTCCCCAAGGTGTGCACGGTGAGAACAACCCTAAGGAAACTTCCATTGCTCCGCCCCTTCTTTAGGGTCTGGTTTGCAAATTTCAGGGATGGTTTTTAGGGACACAGGTGACGGGGTGGCACTGTGACACTGTGAGGCATCAGCTATGACCACTATTCCTGTGGGCAAGTCTTGGGGACCTTTCCCATCTCCCTTGCAGTCACCAAAGGCAGGTGTTGTCTGACAAAGGGACTGTGTCTCCCCTCTTGCTTTAAAGCACATGATTTACCCAAGGAAACCAAAATACCTCCCGCCCAGTGAAGCCCACAGTGCGCGCAGACCCGAGGAGGCCTGGCTGGGGGGATGCAGGGGACGGAGTTCACTGGACCTACTGTGTTGCCTGGGTGGCCTCTGGCCTCCCTGGTCCACCCAGCCATTCATTCACAGACATCTGATTATCATTACAAGGTACTTTCTTTCCTGTACTGGGACCACTGTGAAGTCCCAGTTTCTTGCACATGACTGACTGTCATCATGAAGTTTTCAGTGTCCTTGAGACACTACAAGTCTACAGGACACAGGCATGATGGTGCAGCCTGCTTATCCCAAGAGTGATTTTTGTTTGCTTAAACTGCAGCTTACATGAGCCAAAAGAGGCACTTTCCTGCACTTGCTCTGCCCAGTATTCTAACAGTAGGGTCTCCCAGCCCAGCTCCATATCCATCCTCTGAGAGAGGGTAGTAAAGATATTAAGCAAGACGCTGTGACCTCTGGCCTCTGTCTTGGGCTGTCCTTATCCATCTTTGCCTTCCCTGTGGAACCTTAATATTTTCCCAAAGCCTTCCTCAAGCACAAAAGGATCTCAGCTTTACCAGCCACTTTGACCAGTGGGACTGTCGCCCAGGTTCAGGAAGATTACACCTGTCTTAGTCTACTTGGGCTGTTAACAGCAAAATGCTACAGACTGGGTGGCTTAAATAGCCAACATTTATTTCTCACGACTCTCAAGGCTGCAAGGCTTGAGATGGAGCTGCTAGCATCTGGTAAGAGCTCTCCTCCTGGCTTGTTGACAGCTGCCGTCGTGTCCTCACATGGGGGTGGCAGGAAAAGCGGGTGTCTCTTCCTCTGCTTATAAGGACACTAATGCACGCGGGAGCTCCGACCTTTTCTAAACCCAATTCTCTTCCAAAGGACCCATCTCCAAATACCCTTACCCTGGGCACTAGGGTTTCAACATCTGAATTTGGATGGGGGAGGGAACACAAAATTCAGTCCGTAGCAACACCCCTAGTCTTCACCCGCTTAAAAAACATTAGCGATCCCAATCATTGTGACAGACTGGAACGCTTACACACATTTCCTATGCTCTCTGCAGAGAACCACTAAATAAAAGCAAATAAACAAAATTCTTAAGACAATGGGAGAGGTTGCTAAAATAGGATGGCTTTGTTCAGAATACGAGAAAACACATCCAAATCTGAAAAATACACACACACACACACACACACACACACACATAACTGAATCACTTTGCTGTACACTTGAAACTAACCCAACATTATAAATTAACTATACTCCAGTTAAAAAAAATCAAAATAAATAAGTAAAGCCCATCCAGGAAAGCTATAACACTGCATTCAGGATACTTGACTTCAGCTCTCATCCACCTCCATTCTGCCAGATGTAGTTCAAAAACAAAAGCAATGCCAGAATAGTAAATTGTAAGAATATCCAATGTTGGGGTTTTTCCCCCTAAAATAACTACTTTTTACTTTAAAAATATACAAACTGATTGAAAATAAAATAAATGTCCTTCTCCTGACTCCGTGGTTGCTGAAGCACGTGTGTGATCTGATCGTTGGGAAATCCAGCACTTCCTGTAGCTGAAGGGAAAGACTTCATCGGGATGGCCTGTGCCTGCCTCTCCACCCTCCTAAGCCCAACACTTTGTGCTTCAGGCACCAGGGGTCATGCCGATTCTGTACTGTATCCACCCCTGGCCTTTGTCCTCTAAATACACACACACACACACACACACACACACACACACACACTGCAAGCTCAAGTCTTTGATTTTGTTCATGCTTCCATGTTATATGGAATGCTCCTCCCACTCCCAATACCCAGGCCCTGTTTACCATACTATTTTAATTCCTGTTGAGCCTCAGTTTGACAGCCTCTCCTCCAGGCAGCCCTCCTGACTGCCTGGCCCCTTCCTCATCACCCCTGCAGGCCTCTACCAGCATATTCTACACTGGTCTGCAGTCATCTTTTCACTTTGCTTTTTCCTTTTTTCTTTCTTCTTTTCTAGTTTTTAAATTATGAAAGAACACATTTACAGAAGACTGGGAAAATACGGAACAAAGTCACATATAGTTCCACTATATAATATAATTATTTTTTAAGTAGACAAATTAAAATTTGTAGTTGGAGTTTCAATATCAAACTCTCAAAAATTAACAGAATAAATATACAGAAAAGTAGAGGGATATAGGAAAAGCAGAAGGATACATGGAAGGGAAAGCACTAAAAATAGCTCCTTGGTGGAGTACTCGGAGTAGGAAACGGCCACCCACTCCAATATTCTCGCCTGAAAAATTCCATGGACAGAGGAGCCTGGCGGGCTACCGTCCACGCGGTCACAAAGAGTAGAACACAGCTGAGTGACTGATCACAGGATATGGTAGATCATGGACCAATTCAACATAACCGAGATTTACACAATTTTCACACAACAGTAGGATACAAACTCTATTTAAGTTCCCATAGACTATAAACTCAGAGACACTGGAACATACCCACGTACCTAAAACAAGGTGCAAGAATTTGATGGTCTAAAGGTATTGTGCAGTCATCTTTCGCTATTCATCTCTACCACTAGATTATAAGGGTTTTAAGGGCAAAGATTATTTCTTTTTCATCTTCTGTTGCTTCAGTTTAATGAACTCAATTATTTCCAGTTTTTTGCAACACAGTGTTCCTAAAAGTTAGAATGCGTGCCTGCTCAGTCACTTCAATCATGCCTGACTCTTCGTGACTGTATGGATTGTAACCCATCAGGGTTCCCTGTCCATGAGGTTCTCCAGGCAAGAATACTGGAGTGGGTTGCCATGCCCTCCTTCAGGGGATCTTCCCGATCCAGGGATCGAACCCACGTCCCTTAGGTCTCCTGCACTGGCAGGTGGACTCTTACCGCCAGCACCACCCACAAGCAGCTAAAGTCATTTTTCAAATATCTGTAAAACTGTCAGAAAGCCCTAAGCATCCTTCCATCCTTCCTTCTGGGCACAGGTCCTCACTTCCTCTTCTCAAACAATCACACACCTGCTCTGACCAAGGCTTTCTCTAACAGAAAATACTTCCTGTACTTTGTCACGCCTAAGCTAAGCAACTGACCGAAGACTTGACTTTGTTCATTAACATTCCTCCTTTTTGCACAGGAAACTTTTCAGCCCAGCTCTGTGGCAAGAGATCTGATGAACTAGTCGAACATTTCCAAGAGGATGTGGTGAATTATTTAAGGTGACATTTTAATAGTTATAATTAATTTTATTATTTGTATAATCTACATAACTAGCAGATTGAATCAGGAATTTCATAGTTATTATTGCTTAGGAGGAGGCTAAAATTTGAAGGAAATGAGTCACCTTAATAGAAAATATTAAGTAAGACTGTAAGTAACATAAAAATGTGACAAAAATCAAGAAGACTCCTTAACTATGATGGTCAGTATTAAGCGCCAGTTTGGCTCTACCTACTGTACCGTTATTCAGTCAAACAGGCTTCCCAGGTGGCGCTAGTAGTAAAGAACCACCTGCCTGCCAATGCAGGAGGCATAAGAGACTCAGGTTCAATGCAGAGGTTAGGAAGATCCCCTGGAGAAGGGCATGGCAACCCACTCCAGTATTCCTGCCTGAAGAATCCCATGGACAGAGGAGCCTGGCCGGCTACAGTCTATACCGTCACAAAGAGTCGGACAGGACTGAAGCAACTTAGCACACACACAGGCATTCAGTCAAACACTAATCCAGGTGTTACCATGAAAGTATTTTGCCGATATGATTAACATCTAAAGGAGAATATCCTCCACAATCAGTCGGGCCTGATTCAATCAGTTGAAAGACTGTAAGGGTAGAGAACTCTGCCTGCAGAATTCTGATCTGCAGTGTCAGATCCTGCCCTAGTTCCAGTCTGCCCTCGAGACATAGTGGCCTGCCCTGTGGGTTTCAAATAGGTACAGCTAAGCCCCACGTCTGCCAATTAGGAAAGATAGACAGGTAGGTAGGGAAATAGACAGAAATATATGTAGAGAGAAAAAGATGGACGAAAAAGACAGAGAGAAGAGAAGGACCGCATCCTGCTGGTTTTGTTGTCCTGTTCTCGGGTTCTACACTGATATGTTAAATGACTGAGGTTCTGCTTGAGTTTCCCACCACCAGGGATAACTGCATATTAACTCTGACCTTCTGGAATCACCGCTTAAGAGCATCGCTGTTTAGGACTGCTGTAAACAAAATCCGAGGCATTCACACCTTCACAAGATGCCTTGGCCCCCTTCCTGCTTCCACATCCTGTACCGCACTGGCTCCTGGACTTGCTGTCCCTGCCAAATGCATCACTGGGATCAGAAGAGTAATATATTTCAGCTGATGTATATCACGTGACTCAGCTAACTGGTGCTGGTACTTGGTACTCACACACGCTCTCAAGACAGAGGCAACGCCTAGAACCCTGAGATCATAGAAGCCCTGGCATCCAAATGATCTAGAGATTTTTTATTAAAAAATGGGATATTTCAGACCCCCATCTCAATTCTCCTAAAGTCTTACAGAAGGCCACAGGATCTTCTTTTGTACAAGCTCATGGCATGATACTTATGTGTACTAGGTTTTAAATCCAGTGCCCTGGGATTCCTTGGTGGTCCAGTGGTTAAGACTCTGAGCTCCCAATGCAGGGGGCCTGAGTTCAATCCCTGATCAGGGAACTAGATCCTGCATGTTCCAATGAAGACCTGGCACAGCCAAATAAGTAAATATTTTAAAAAATAAGTCCAATGCCAGAGGAATTCCCTAGAGGGACTAGAGAATGATTGTAGCTTTATATGTTTTAAATTTGGGGGTCCTGTAACAGAGTGCACTGAAGAACAATCTCTTACAGCTATAAGACCCAAAAGTTTAGAATCCACTGAGCCAGTCTACCGTGGGTTGAATTTCTGATCTCAGTCCCTTCCCTGTACCATACCCTTGCCCCGGCTTCTTCATGAATGGACAGCATTTCCACACTCCGTGACTCTGGCGTTGGTTATGTGACTTTCTTTAGCTAGCGGCAGAACTGACCTGTTGACCCTTGGTGTTGAGTCCTAACGTTCGGTTGCTAAGTCATGTCTGACTCTTTGCAAATCCCTGGACTGCAGCTCACCCGGCTTCCTTATTGTGAAGTGAAGTGAAGTGCTCAGTCGTGTCTGACTCTTTGCGACCCCATGGACGGTAGCCTACCAGGCTCCGCGGTCCATGGGATTTTCCAGGCGAGAATACTGGAGTGGGCTGCCATTTCCTTCTCCAGGGGATCTTCCCAACCCAGGGATCAAACCCGAGTCTCCTGCATTGCAGACAGACGCTTTACCATCTGAGCCACTAGGGAAGCCCAGTATCCCTTATTGCGGTGACAGCTAAATGATACATAGTCTAAATCCCTGTTTATACATGAGGAAACTGAGGATCTAAGATGCACAGTGACTTTCCTAAGGAGCTAATCCGAAGGAATAACTCAGCATGGCAGGACTTTCGTGGCAGGTCAGAGGATGGACACATTGGGAAGGAGGCTTTCAACACTATGCCTTCCAATCACACAAAACAGTCCAGCATCCTCCGGCTGATGGATCTTTGGAGTAACAGCATTGGTCCCTCCAGAAAACCTCACCACGTCATCCTTCATCAAGGAAACAGCTGAAATTCAGTGGGACAACCTTACACTCTGCAAGGACACCTGGCGTCCTTCCACCTCCTCTGATGACCTCAGTTGCTCTCAAACAATCAAGCACTGCCTGTTGGAATGAAAACAGATGCCACTAAATGCTACTGTTTTGAGCATGGCATTTTTTAGTCAACCACTGAACTGTACACAGCCAAATGCCTTTATTCACTACACCAAAAAACCATCTTTCCTACTGGACAAACACATATAGTAGTTGGGACCACTATATGACAGATGGGACCACCTGTATATAAGAGTTGTTAGGACTCAGAATGTAATTGCTCACTAAGACTTAAGAGAGTCCACACTGGGTGTCACAGAAGATACTAGAAGAAACTCATGATAACCCAAAGGACATTGTTTTAGTGCCTGTACATGTCAGCTGGGTGCTTTGGATTACCACAGTGTTTCCTGGAAACTCTGTTTTGCCAACTATCTTGAATTCAGTCCAGGCATTTCCCCATTCATAGCCACATGGTGGGGTCAGTACTGAAGGGTGATGAACATTGCAGTGTCCTTGCAGAAGGCTCAGACTATGCAATATTTAAATTAAAAAAGATAAACACCATTCTAGGCACATTCCGTGCCACATCACCACGACCCAGTTCCTGTTATCCATCAAGTAGGTTTTAAAATAGTCCGCGTTTTTTAGTCCTGCATAGTCAACAGTACTGGAAAGTTGGCAGGTCCACTTGTTTAAACAAAGCTCCCAAGTTTTCTGCTGGCAGGTGTTTCCAGAGTTCTTGGAGCACAATTCTTTGGATAGGATATCTGCCAATATACATAGCAACAGGAAAAAAAAATGTGTTTTCCTTTGTCACAGTGGAGACACAAAAATGCCTTAGATGCAAAGCTGGATATTCAGCTTGGGGCTTATTTTGGCTCTATGTCAAGGAATAAACAATAATAAAATCCAGCATCTCTCTGTTCAGATCTGATGGGTTTCAGAGGGGAACAGGGCTGCTTCTCAACTTGCCAGAGTGAACTCTCCACCCATCTCTGCACAGTTTGACCTGTGAGTTTGTCTTCCCTTCTTTGTCAGTTCCTCCAGCCTCCTGAGTATCCCATTCTCAAGTTTTCCTGCTAATTCTGCTTGAAATTGAGGTGGGGGATGGTTGGTTTGAAATTTAATTTGATGATGGCAGAACAGCTAAGATTTATTCCACCTCTATCTGCCCTTAGGCGTTGAGTTTCAGTTATTCTTAAATCTAACTTTCCAAAATCCAAACTTGGGACAACTTTAAAATCACATGGCTAAGTTTTATAATCTCTTTCTTGCCAGTTGGACTAATTCATATTTGCTGCCATTAGATGCATTCCCTAGTCATTCAGTTAAACTTGACACATGTACTGGAACACCACGAGAGAGAAATAATCCTGGCTCTCACCCTGAACTGAATGAGAATAAATAGAAGCTTCTTTTAATGCAAAATCAATGGTTTTTTCCTTTGAGTTTTAAACATTTGCCCCCAAACTTCTCCCTCAAACTTAAAGGAAGTCAAAATGTAACTGGCTTAGAAGGTACTTACTTAATGGACATTAAATTGAAACCCAAAGAAAATTATGGCTTTCAAATTCTGTTTACAAAAAAAAGAATATTAGGCACTACTAAAATTTATTTCAAGTCATTTCCTCTTTAGTCAGTTGCTGGTGGGGAATGCATTATTTCATTCTGGTGTTAACTGGCCTTATTTATGCCTCTCTCAATTACCCGTCTGCTCCATCTCTCTCATATTATCTTTTCATTTAGTATCTTTGGAAGCTTCCTTACAAATTTCAAAATGAAGATGCACTTTACGGATGTTTTGGGTTTAGAATGGACACTTTCTGTAAAGAGTCATGAACAGAGCCAAGGGTTTTATAAAATCCATCGGTTTGGGGAAAAAGAATTGGACATTTGATTGTTAGGGAGAAAATTTACTTTTTTCATTCACCTTAACTGTGGCTACAGAAAGAAACCACATTGATCAGAGTCTGGATTTTTCACCTCCAGAAGATGTGTGAAGGACTAATAGTAGTGATAAATACAGACTTAGATCAGACAGACCTGAGTTCAAATTCCTGCACTGCTACCTACTTGTAGGTGTTAAAAGATAAGGCTCAGACTCCCCTGGTGGTACAGTGGATAAGAATCTGCCTGCCAGTGCTGGGAACACAGGTTCGATCCCTGGTCTGGGAGGATTCCACGTGCCATGGAGCAATTAAGCCCGTGGGCCACAACTACTGAGCCCCCAGAGGCAAGAACTGAAGCCCTTGTGCCTCGAGCAGGTGCTCTGCAACAAGAGAGGCCCCCACAATGAGAAGCTCGTGTACCACAATGAAGAGTGGTCCCCACTCACCACGGCTAGAGGAAGCTCGAGTAGCAAGCCAGACCAGCACAGCCAAAAATAGAATAAAAAATAACAACAACAACACGAAACAGGAAAGCTCTTGGGACTTCCGTAGAGGTCCAGTGGTTAAGATTCTGTATGTACAATGCAGGTGGCCTGGGTTCACATCCCATGTGCTACGTGGAATGACCATAAATAAGTAAATAAATAAGGCTTTTAATTCAGTAGCAGTCAAATCTTCCTATCTCTGGGACTTAGGTCAGCTTGTGAAACTCTCATGGACAACATGAGTGGATGTGTTCGGGAAAATTAAGTAAGGTAATATACAGCCAGTTCAAAGCCCATTTCAAGATGAAAACAGTAACAAAATTTGAAAAACAGTCTACCTGGCTGCAACCTTGGTATCTGCACACTTTGTTTCAGCTTTCATTGTGTTTTATCTCATGAGTAATAAATATTTGCTGTAAAAAGAACTGGAAAATCTAGGTAGATTTTTTACAAATAAGAACTGCTTACTCACCTATAGAAGCATCTCCCAGAAATTATTCCCATGGAGAGTCTGACTGAATCCTTTCAGACCTAATCATGAGACACCCAGGTGACATTACAATGCCCCTTAAAGGCTCCACTTCTACCTGGGGCAGTGGGGGTGGGGGGGTGTCTGGGGGGGTGGCGGTGGATCGGCCTGCTCCCCGATGGAAGTGTCAAGAAGGCCATGGGAAAACTGATTCCTATAAGATAATAAATCAGAGAAAGGATCCTGAGAAGATTTGGAAGGAAATGTATTTTTTTTGTTTGTTTTCACAAATGAAGAAATGCTGTGAATTCCAGGCAGGATACTGTTTTCTGCCAGATGGTGTTTTGGAAGAGGCAGCAGTGCTAAGACAGAGTTCCTCCTGGAAAGATCACACACCCTGGAGGATCTCTGCTGGGTGAAGTTTTAGTAAATGTGATGAATCAATAGCATTGTTATTGTTAACTCCCAATGACTGAATTGGAAAGGACTGATAGAGCAATAACTTTTTTAATAAGCTGCCTTGCTTTTCCCTTGATTAGTGAAAAATTTGTGAAAACGTTTTGGCTGTCTCTGTGGTCTTTACTGTCACAAGATCTCAATGAGTATTTCTGAAAAGTTTCTCATTCTCATAAAACCTGTTTGTTAACAATGCTGCATGTAATGTTTATGCATTGCTTCATTATTTATTATATTAAGAATATTAATAGCTTAGCTACCGTCTTTGTGGTGCTCTGTGTATAAATCCTCCAAATCTCATTTATAAATTAAAATGACTGAGGCTTAGAGCAGTTAAGTAAACTGGTCAAGGTCACAGAGTTACTGAGTAGTGGAAGTGGAATTTAAACACAGGTCTCCCACAGCCCCCAAATGATATTCTATTCACTACAACATGTTACACCTCATTGTGCATGTATACACACAAGCTCATATATGCTCCAGACCACTCACCAGGATACAATCAAGTAACTGCTGATAAAGGAAGATATGCATAATTACAGAAATATTGGCATGCAGGAATATACTTGGCAGGGGTTCATTGGGAACAGAACACAATGACCCCTAGACTTCCATTTGCACTGAAAGCATGGCTTTTATCTGTGTGTCACAGTTAGTTACTGATTTTAGTAAGTTAATAAAATCTATTGATGGTCAGAAGCCTATACATATACATGAAAATTATATTTTCAAAACCCAGAGAAAGAAAGGAAAAACACCAGTGAGCTCTTCACAGGTTCTGAGATGACTCCCATAGGACCATAGTCTTGATATGTTGGCAAAGATGAGCATGGATAAAACCACCAGCAGCTGGAGGGTGAGCACGAGGTATCGATGGAAGGGGGACAGAGAATGGAGTGGAAGTTACAACGGACACAGAATTGCTTTCAGTGACCAGAATTTCAACACTTCCCTTTTCTTCTATACTTCATAGACCCTTCAGTCCCTTAAAAAAGAAATGAATATCACAAGGAAACTTCTAGAATAGCATGAACCACCTTCTGCCCTTGTCCTCTCTCCCTTAGACTTATGTTTTGAATTGGGGAAGAATTTTTATGAATGAATGGACATGAAGCTGGAGATAGAATAATGTTTATTAAGCACTCTTGAGGGCCATTCACCCAGGTGGCTTGTATGTTGACTCCCTCCCAAGACCCCTGCAAAGTATATATTATTATCCCATCTTCCAGGTGAAGAAACTGAGGATCAGATAAGTCATCTAACTTGACTAATTTAATCCAAGTATTAAGTATTATGGACTTCCCAGGTGGTGCCAGTGGTTAAGAACCTGCCTGACAGCGCAGGAGACATAAAAGACACCAGTTCCATTGCTGGGTAGGGAAGATCCCCTGGAGGAGGGCATGGCAACCCACTCCAGTATTCTTGCTTGGAGAATCCCATGGACAGAGGAATCTGGTGGGCTACAGTCCATGGGGTTGCAAAGAGTTGGACACAACTGAAGCGACTTAGCACACACACACACACACACACACACACATTAAGTATCACAGGAAACCTTTCTACTGTATCAGAAAAAGAAAATATAGGCCTGAACTTTCCAATTTTATAGCCATGGCATGACATATTCTTAATTCTATTCATTTTATTATTATAATATCTGAGGATTGAATGTGTATCATGTTCTTTCAGTTCAGTTCAGTTCAGTCGCTCAGTCATGTCTGACTCTTTGCGACCCCCTGAATTGCAGCACGCCAGGCCTCCTTGTCCATCACCAACTCCTGGAGTTCACTCAAACTTACATTCATCAAGTCGGTGATGCCATCCAGCCATCTCATCCTCTGTCGACCTCTTCTCCTCCTACCCCCAATCCCTCCCAGCATCAGAGTCTTTTCCAATGAGTAAACTCTTCACATGAGGTGGCCAAAGTACTGGAGTTTCAGCTTTAGCATCATTCCTGCCAAAGAACACCCAGGGCTGATCTCCTTTAGGATGGATTGGTTGGACCTCCTTGCAGTCCAAGGGACTCTCAAGAGTCTTCTCCAACACCACAGTTCAAAAGCATCAATTCTTCAGCGCTCAGCTTTCTTCACAGTCCAACTTTCACACGCATACATGACCACTGGAAAAACCATAGCCTTGACTAGACGGACCTTTGTTGGCAAAGTAATGTCTCTGCTTTTCAATATGCTATCTAGGTTGGTCATAACTTCTCTTCCAAGGAGTAAGCGTCTTTTAATTTCATGGCTGCAGTCACCATCTGCAGTGATTTTGGAGCCCAAAAAGATAAAGTCTGACACTGTTTCCACTGTTTCCCCATCTATTTCCCATGAAGTGATTTGACCAGATGCCATGATCTTCATTAGGTTATGATAATCTTTTATAATATTGAATTCCCAATAAAATAAAATGCCCAATCATATTCCAGTCCAGACCTTGCAGTAAAAAGAGGTTCACACAACAACAGTAAAAACACATGCGTTAGGGAGACACAGCCTCCTTACATTCCTGCCCCAGAGTTCTGCAAATGTCTAGAGTGTATTAAAAAGTAGAGGCATCACTTTGTCAACAAAGGTCCATATAGTCAAGGCTATCGTTTTTCCAGTACTCATGTACAGATGTGAGAGTTGGACTGTAAAGAAGGCTGAGCGTCAAAGAACTGATGCTTTTTTTGATCTGTGGTGCTGGAGAAGACTCTTGAGAGTCCCTTGAACTGTAAGGAAATCGAACCAGTCCATTCTAAAGGAAATCAACCCTGAATATTCATTGGAAGGACTGATGCTGAAACTGAAGCTCCAATATTTTGGCCACCTGATGCGAAGAGCCAACTCATTGGAAAAGACCCTGACCCTGGGAAAGATTGAGGGCAGGAGAAGGGGGAGAGAGAGGATGAGATGATTGGATGGCATCACGGACTCAATGGACATGAGTTTGAGCAAACTCTGGGAGATAGTGAAGGACAGAGGAGCCTGGTGTGCTGCAGTCCATGGGGTCACAAGGACATGACTTATTCACTAAACAACAACAACAAAGGCTGTTTAAGATTCACACTCTATGAACTGTCTTCTTATGACACGAGGTGTCTGCCTTTTTCCTTCTGTTTTTCTCCATCTCACTGTGATGCATTTTGGGCTCTTCACAATATCAAGAGTGGCTGCTCACTCCACTGCCCACCATGAAGGTCCTCACTGCTGTGATGCTGCCAAGGCACCCTTCCCCCAAGGTCCCCTGTGCTAGACTCTGCCTCTGCCTGAACTCCCAATATCAATGCTGCTGACACATTAAGAGCCCAAAGCCCACCAAAGAAAATCATATACATATATATATATATATGCATACATACACACACACACACACACACACACATATACAAAGGAAAACAAACTTTCTTTATTTGTTCATCTCATTTTGTAGGGGGGGCCTGGGCTAGAGAATCACTGGAGAGACAGGTTCCAGGAACGCTCAAGACTCCCAGCCATGCTCACACCAGTCCCCTACTCAGACCAAGGTGTCTGCAGCACCCTGTCTTGTCCCAGCATGTGGTCTTTTCTTAGGAGGAACCTCATTCCTTCTTGTAAGGACTGGCTCCACATACAGGAGGTATTAAAGATACTCTCAGTGTGGACCCTGTTAAGACCTAGCGGGTGCCATGACAGGCTTCAGGGGCCATGGTAGGCCTAAGTCTCCTTCACAGAAGGGATGAGTTGCTGCCCAGGAGGAACTGAGATCATCTCCTGCCGACACCAAAGACTTGGCCAATCAGTATGCTCCCCGTAGCCTGGTTCAAGCCTATCAGGATGAGGATGAACCTCCCCCAAGAAAGCCCACGCCTCCAAAAATCTAGCCAATTAGTAAAGACCAGGAAATTCCTGCAGCCAATAAGCCCTTGCCAACTCCCTGTCTTTGTCCTAAACCTATAAATACGGCTGTAATCCAGGCTTGGGGCTCTTGTTCTACTCCACTGTGTTGGATGTGACGGGAGCCCTGGCTCGAGCTAGCAATAAACGCCTTTATGCCTTTGTATTGCTGTGGACGTCTTATTCTCTCAGTTTTGGGGACTCGGACACTGGGCATAACAGACCCTACCTCAGATCCCTGCTTTTGACATGTGTATGTGGAAAATGCGGTCCAGGGAATGTACAGGTTTGTTCAGTGTTCTCAAGCTTCTTGGGAGCAGAGAGGCAACCAGAGTTCGGATATCCTGTCTGCTAATTCAGAAAAGTATTACTTGGGGACTTCCCTGGTGGTCCAGGGGTTAAGTCTCTGCTTCTACTGCAAGGGGTACTGATTCAATCCCTGTTTGGGGAACTAAGATCCCACTTGCTACATAGCCCAGCCAAAAAAAAAAAAAGACAGAGAGAGAGAAGTGTTACTTTATTTATGCATCCATTCATAAATAGGGCTGGTTTCACAGGACCATCTGTGCTGGTTCGGTGTGATAAAGTGCCAATACTTTGGCCACCTGTTGTGAAGAGCTGACTCACTGGAAAAGACCCTGATGTTGGGAAATGTTGAGGGCAAGAGGAGAAGGGAGAGACAGAGGATGAGATGGTTGGATGGTATCACTGATTCAATGGACATGAGTTTGAGCAAACTTCTGGATATAGTGAAGGACACAGAAGACTGGTGTGCCGCAGTTCATGGGGTTGGAAAGAATCAGACACAACTTAGTGACTGAACAACAACAAATGGGTGGTAAGGGGGCTGTAGGGTGAAACACAAGTTCAGTGCTAATTCATAGGAGGGGCTCCTAACCTGCAAAGGGCCCCTGAGATGAAACGAACTTCAGTGCAAGGAGAAGGTTCTCAGGCTAAGGAGGCTGACTTGGAGGCAATGTGCTGGGGAGGTTGGGAAGAGAGGTTTTTGATCCAATGAAACCAGAAGGTAGTTTTTGGCCAAAAAGCCTATGTTTTTCCTTTAGAAGTTAAATATCCATTTTCTTTTTCTGGGTAATAACACAGACCTTTAAAAAACAGCAACTTTATAACACAGAGGTTTCCTTGTGAATTTCTAGAAGACAGAGGATGGGAATTTAGTTAATGAGAAGGACAGGGTTGCACAGCAAACATTATCCTCAATGGTGAAAAATTGAAAGCATTTCCCCTAAAGTCAGGAACAAGACAAGGGTGCCCACTCTCACCACTACTATTCAACATAGTTTTGGGAGTTTCGGTCACAGCAATCAGAGCAGAAAAAGAAATAAAAGGAATCCAAATTGGAAAAGAAGAAGTAAAACTCTCACTGTTTGCAGATGACATGATCCTCTACATAGAAAACCCTAAAGATTCCATCAGAAAATTACTAGAGCTAATCAATGAATGTAGTAAAGGTGCAGGATATAAAATCAACACACAGAAATCCCTCGCATTCCTATACACTAACAATAAGAAAGTGGAAAAAGAAATTAAGGAAACAATTCCATTCACCATTGCAACAAAAAGAATAAAATACTTAGGAATATATCTACCTAAAGAAACTAAAGACCTATCTATAGAAAACTATAAAACACTGGTGAAAGAAATCAAAGAGGACACTAATAGATGGAGAAATATACCGTGTTCATAGATTGGAAGAATCAATGTAGTGAAAATCAATATACTACCCAAAGCAATCTATAGATTCAATGCAATCCCTATCAAGCTCCCAACGGTATTTTTCAGAGAACTAGAACAATTTCACAGTTTGTATGGAAATACAAAAAACCTCGAATAACCAAAGCAATCTTGAGAAAGAACAAGGAAACTGGAGGAATAAACCTGCCTGACTTCAGGCTCTACAAAGCCACAGTCATCAAGACAGTATGGTACTGGCACAAAGACAGAAATATAGATCAATGGGACAAAATAGAAAGCCCAGAGATAAATCCACGCACCTATGGATACCTCATTTTTGACAAAGGAGACAAGAATATACAATGGAGAAAAGACAATCTCTTTAACAAGTGGGGCTGGATAAACTGGTCAACCACTTGTAAAAGAATGAAACTAGAACACTTTCTAACACCGCACACAAAAATAAACTCAAAATGGATTAAAGATCTAAATGTAAGATCAGAAACTATACAACTCCTAGAGGAGAACATAGGCAAAACACTCTCCAACATACATCACAGCAGGATCCGCTATGACCCACCTCCCAGAATACTGGAAATAAAAGCAAAAATAAACAAATGGGACCTAATTAAAATTAAAAGCTTCTGCACAACAAAGGAAACTATAAGCAAGGTGAAAAGACAGCCTTCAGAATGGGAGAAAATAATAGCAAATGAAGCAACTGACAAAGAATTAATCTCAAAAATAAATAAGCAACTCCTGCAGCTCAATTCCAGAAAAATAAACAACCCAATAAAAAAACGGGCCAAAGAACTAAACAGACATTTTTCCAAAGAAGACATACAGATGGCTAACAAACACATGAAAAGATGCTCAACATCACTCATTATCAGAGAAATGCAAATCAAGACCACAATGAGGTACCATTTCACACCAGTCAGAATGGCTGCGATCCAAAAGTCTACAAGCAATAAATGCTGGAGAGGGTGTGGAGAAAAGGGAACCCTCTTACACTATTGGTGCAAATGCAAACTAGTACAGCCGCTATGGAGAACAGTGTGGAGATTCCTTTAAAAACTGGAAATAGAACTGCCTTATGACCCAGCAATCCCACTTCTGGGCATACACACCAAGGAAACCAGAATTGAAAGAGATATGTGTACCCCAATGTTCATCACAGCACTGTTTATAATAGCCAAGACATGCAAGCAATCTAGATGTCCATCAGCAGATGAATGGATAAGAAAGCTGTGGTACATATACACAATGGAGTATTACTCAGCCATTAAAAAGAATACGTTTGAATCAGTTCTAATGAGGTGGATGAAAGTGGAGCCTATTATACAGAGTGAAGTAAGCCAGAAAGAAAAACAACAGTATAGTATACTAACGCATATATACGGAATTTAGAAAGATGATAACGATAACCCTGTATGTGAGACAGCAAAAAAGACACAGATGTACAGAATAGTCTTTTGGACTCTGTGGGAGAGGGCAAGGGTGAGATGATTTGGGAGAATGGCATTGAAACACGTATAATATCATATGTGAAACGAATTGCCAGTCCAGGTTCGATGCATGATAGATGCTTGGGGCTGGTGCACTGGGATGACCCAGAGGGATGGGATAAGGAGGGAGGTGGGAGGGGGGGGTCAGGATGCGGAACATGTGTACACCCGTGGCGGATTCATGTTAATGTATGACAAAACCAATACAATATTGTAAAGTAATTAGCCTCCAATTAAAATAAATTAATTTTTAAAAAGAAGATAAATGAAAAAAAAAAGACAGGTTTGGATGTGAGATTATGACTTCAGATAAATCAGGCAAAACCAACATCAAATAATCCTCAGGGATGGACCCAGTTTTTGTGGGGCCTGAAATGCATATGACATGGGGGACCCTTTTCAAGAAAAATAATGCAAAAAAAAACCTTACCTTTGTGGTTTTTTTCAAAGACATGTGAGTATATGACACACTGTAATTTGGGATGGGTCTTGTGAAAATGCGAGATCCTGAAGTTTATCTTATTAGCATCTTAAGAAACCTCCTTCTAAAAACACCACTTCAGGGAGAGAGGGAGGGCCAGCCTAAAGCAATTATAAAATTTCTCAAATCCTGGGCTGCAGGCCCTTGAACTCCTTATGATATTAATTTTGAAACTCTCCCTATTTGAGCAGTCCCAGGGAGTTAAGAGAAGGGAAAGAGAGAAGAGGAAAGTGGTCAAGCTCTGTCTCTGTGTGTGTGTGTGTGTTTTCTTCTAACTGTGTCCACTAAGGGGGGTTTCTCAGGGTCCGTTTTAATAAACTGTGTTCTAGGAAGATTTCAACACCTTCTTGGCAAACAATGGCCACATAAACTGAAGTGAGCAGTCAAGAGGACATGGTCTTTCAGCACTTCTATCTAAAAATCACTGCCCAGGGACTTCCTGTATGAAGGTGAAGGAAAAAATAAATCTTCCTGTGGACACACAGGTTCTCTGTGTTTCTCACAAGTGTTTGGCTTGGGCTCTTCAAGCGTGGGCTGGGGAGAGGGGTGGGAATGGGACGGGGGCCAGGAGGGGAGGATGGGGTCGGGAAGGTGCTGTACTGTCTACATTGTCTCTGCAGAAGAGAGAAGAGCCCCAGTGTCCATGCACCCTCTGCGCTGTAAACACTCCCACTGGGGCAGATTCCAGCCCGTGGATCTGCTATCACTGACTGGGGCTGGGAAGATAGGGGTCCAGCCAGTTCCTGCAGGTCCCTGAGCCCCACAGCAGGAGAGATCTCCTGACATCAGTTTTCTGTGGTCTGGCTGAGGCTTCCTGGAGGGGCTTCCAGGGCTTTTATTTCAAATCATTTCACATGTGAGAGGCAGGTGCCTGACTTCCAGCACCTGCACTAATACACAGATGAGGGATGTCAGGCCCCACATGCTCTTGAGAGAACGATGCTGCAGTGAAGGCGAGGCAGACCTGGGAGCAGGGCTGGCCTGGTTTTGGGGGGCTCCAGATGGGGTCCTGGCGCCCTGCTCATCAAGCTCTGCTCTCAGAAGCTGCAGCTTCAGGAGCAGAGGCTCAAGCTTGGGAAAGAGCACAGACATTACAAAACAGGGCCACCTTTACCAGGGACTGCTTTAAGTATGGTTTAATTTTGGTAGAACATGCTTAAATAAATGTTTTGAAGAAAAATGCTGGTTGATTGGTGGTTTATTTATATATTAGGAGTACATGTGACTTGCAATATGAATGTTTTTAAAAACCTTATGTCCCCCTCCCCGTTCCCTCCCTTCCCCCTTCTCTCCCTCCCTCCCTTCCTCCATCACAGTGAGTGATTACCAGGTTCTACATTAGATGTTGGAATGAAACAATGAATAAGGCAAAAAGGATGTGATGTCTACAGTGAAGGAGACACTCACGTGAATGCCCACCTAATGTGCTGTGTTTCAGAGGCTGAGAAAGGTGAGCCAGACAGAACCATGGAAGGAGTGTCAATTCTGCTGAAACGAGGGGCCAGAGAAGGGAAATCAAAGAAGACTGTGTATTGGGAATGTGGGATTAGCAAATACACACATACTGTATATAAAATAAACAAGGTCCTACTGTATAGCACAGAGAACTATACTCAATATCTTGCAATAACCTATAATGGAAAAGTATCTGAAAAAAAATATATGTGTGTACATATGAATGTACAACTGAATCACTTTGCTGTACACCTGAAACTAACACAATTTTGTAAATCAACTGTACTTCATTAAAAGAGAGAAGATAAAAAGCAGATTGTGTGGCATCAGAGTGCAGAAACATAAAAGGGGAGACATCTGATGACCAGGCAGGCAGGGCAGAGTGTGGACAGTGCAAGAGGGCATGGGTGGAAACACGTGGGTTGGTCAAGGCAGCACGGAGCCCTGAGGTCTCCAGATCTGGGCCGAGAGCTGAAACAGGAGGACACTTCCCATGGAAAACCTGGAAGCATGCACCAGGCTGTTGGGATTTTATCCTGCTGGTATCGAGGAGATTCTTGCGGGTCTTTAACTGGAGCATGAGTGGCTCATTCCCAGATTCTGTTTGGGTTTGGTTTGATGCCTAAGCAACTGCAAGGTTGCTGCAGGAAGAATGGATCCAGGGGTAAGAAGCTAGGGTGATGAAAGCAGTTAGAATAACAGGGTAGTGAGCTCTAATGATGCCACTGACCCTGGTGTCATCTTATTAATAACTAATGAGGACAAACAAAGCAGGAGAAGGAACTAAAAACTTATAAGGAAACAGAATTACCCAGACTTCGTCACCACTTTGATGTGGGGTGAAGAATGGTTTCAGGTGCCTCCCAGGTATCTTGTTAGGGGTGAGGAGCAGGGCAAGTATTTACTGAAGGGTGATGAATAGAGGGCTTCCCTAGAGGGTCAGAACCATAAGAAACAAAACAACCAAAGTACAACACAAGCAAGGATTACTTTATAAAATACTTTGAGATCTCTAGAATTCAGAATATGATAAACAGCATCATGAGGATGAGATGGTTGGGTGGCATCACTGACTCAATGGACATGAAATTGGGCAAACTCCAGGAGATGGTGAGGGACAGGGAGGCCTGGCATGCTGCAGTCCATGGGGTTGCAAAGAGTTGGACACAACTCGGCGACTGAACAACAGCAACACATTCTTACAGTAATTATCAACTTACCAAACCTCCCTTTGATGTTGACCCTTCTGTACTACACATTCAAACCTGGCATTATGAATACAGTGAGTGGAATTCAGAGGGATGGAGGTGCATGTTCAAGGTCACAGAGCTGCAGCAGAGGTGAGGCAAAGAGTCAGTCCTGGAGCAAGAATGGAGGGGCAGACCGGACACCTGTAGACAATTTTCCTTTTCCTCTACCGATGGTTCTGCCATTGACCCTGGGCAGGCTGCCTCCAGTCTCTAGTTTCTTCGGGCCGTTTCCCCATCAGTGCCAAGGTCACATGAATGGAAACTTTAAAGGTCGTATTTGAGTTGCCTAGAATGATGTCCAAATAGCAAAGCCTTGACATTCCTGGGGCTCCGGTGATCCATGGCATTAGAAGGATCTGAAATGCTGCCTTCCCGTTTGTCATCATAAGATCTGAAACTAAAGAGGAAGAGCCAAATCTATTGTCATCTTTTCCTTTTCTGTGGAAAGCGGAAAGCAAAACACAGCAAAGCAGCCGCTGCCCTCGGGTCAAGCGACAGACACTGACCCTGGACATTCGATTCAGAAAGTTCAAAATAAACAGAGAAAGATGGAAGCCTGAAAAAAGGGAGCCAAATTAGGGACATCAAACTCTCTCTTGCCTAGGAAAGGACAGCTTTTCCTACTGCTCTATATAGGGCTCTGGAAGAGAAAATAAAGTTACTTAAAACTCAGTTATAAATGCAAGGGCGAAGAATGCAATGTCCTTTGCAGCTTCTCAGAAGATGGCATGCAGCTGGAAAATCTGGAAATGTTAGCTTGGCTTTTGTAAATTTCACCAATCCACATCTTCCTCCAACACTTACTGGACTCTGTGCTAATTGGCTAGCATTGAGGGAAATGTCTCCACATACAGTATTCAAGAAGGAGGAAAGAAATGGATCATGGTTCTTCTCTCATCTCGGAAAAGAGAAAAATACTCTGATTGATCTGCACAATTAAGCCTACCCTGGGAGTAGGTGCTATCACTCAGTATATTTTCAACTTCAAGCTGAATCATTTCATACAACGGAGCCCCACCCCCCACTCCTAAAGGCTTTATCCTCTCGGTGTTCTGGACACCCTGACCCCCTGGTTTGCCTCCTTCCTGGGTGCCACCTTGTAAAAAGCCTTTCTGGGGTCCAGGCCGTCCTCCTTCCATCAAGTCTCACAACTCTGTCTCTCTCTTTCAACTTTCCTTCTCAGAAACTCCCCAGTGACTTTATCCACCTCCACGCTTTGTGACCTCTTTGTTGCTGTGGTTCCTGTTCAGTCACTAAGTTGTGTCCAACTTTGTGACCCCATGGACTGCAGCATGCCAGGCTTCCCTGTCCTTCACTATCTCCCAGAGTTTGCTCATAGTCATGTCCATGATGAATATGATGTCATCATGGACATGAATATGAGTCAGTGATGCCGTCCAACCATCTTATCCTCTGTTGCCCCCTTCTCTTCCTGCCTTGACAAATTCCCAAATCACTACACTGGTCCTGATCTTTCCCATAAAATCTGTATTGGTAAAACCAACAGCCAAGCTGACATCTGCAGGTCGGTATCCACCAGCATCCGAAGCTCATGCACAGATGGACTCTGATCACTCGCTCACTCCTGTCCCCGAGATCACATCCCCTCCTGCCCCTGACAGCCCTGTTCCCCATCTCTACAAAATACCATCACCACATCACCGTCTTTTAGTGTTTTAGGGCAGAATCCTCGGAATCCTCCTTGATCCACCTGTTTCTCTGTCATCCCAAATCCAATCCATCAGCAAACCTCCCTGCTCTCCTTTCACAAGGCATCCCAAAGCTGACCTCTCCTCCTGGGCGCCATCACCTCTCACATGGACTGTTGCAGTCTCTTTGCAACCTGGCTCCCTGCTTCCTCTCTCGTCTACCACTCCTCCACCTACCAGAGTTATCTTTTAAAAATCAAAATGAAACATGTGACTCCTCTTCAAAGTAGATTCAAGCTCCACGCCCTGACCATCACGGATTCTCTGATCTTGTCTCCTCTGGTCTCCTGATGCCCTATGTTTCTTGCCCTGCTCTGAACACACCCGCTTTCTTGCAGCTCCCGCATATCCGTATCTGGGTACATCCCACTCCAGGGCCTTTGCGCGTGCCATTCCTCCCCCTGGAATTTATTCTCTTCCTGTGATTCTTTACAAAGCTCAGTTGCTATGATCTCTCAAGTGTTGAGTTAGATGTTACTTCCTCAAAGAGGACTTTTCTCACCAACCAAACATTTTGCCCTCTATAATCTGCTCTATTTTCTTGAAAACACCAGTAGTCATGTATGGATGTGAGACTTGGACTGTGAAGAAAGCTGAGCGCCGAAGAATTGGTGCTTTTGAACTGTGGTGTTGGAGAAGACTCTTGAGAGTCCCTTGGACTGCAAGGAGATCCAACCAGTCCATTTTAAAGGAGATCAGTCTTGGGTGTTCTTTGGAACGAATGATGCTAAAGCTGAAACTCCAATACTTTGGCCACCTCATGTGAAGAGTTGACTCATTAGAAAAGACTCTGATGCTGGGAGGGATTGGGGGCAGGAGGAGAAGGGGATGACAGAGGATGAGATGGCTGGATGGCATCACCAACTGGATGGATGTGAGTTTGAGTGAACTCCAGGAGTTGGTGATGGACAGGGAGGCCTGGTGTGCTGTGATTCATGGGGTCACAAAGAGTCAGACGTGACTGAGCGACTGAACTGAACTGAACTATCAAATTCCACGAGTTTGCTATTTTTCTGCTTTCTCTCCTTGGTGTTTCTAGGGACCGTTTCTGGACCCTCAGTACTTGGAAACTGTGTTATAGCAGTCAGGAGCATACATGCACCATATAAACATTTGATGGATGAGTTAATCAACAAATGCGTCTACAAGACTCAACATCCCTAGCAAATAATTTTTTAACTCCCAACTTCCATAGATAAGCAGTATGCGTGTGGGTGTGTTTCCTGAAGCTCAAGCACAGAAATAATGGAACTCAAGATTTTCAGCAATCTGAGAAATTAACATCATTAGTTTTGAGACACTCTCTTCCAAGCACAAGCTGGATGTTACTACTACTGGCCATCAATAAGAGCAAGCTGAGAACTGAATGGCTTTCTCAAGAACATTCTATCTATAAAGCAGACACTATGTCCTTTATTCTCTCATGCCCACCATAAGTGTGACACTGTGATCAATACAAAGACATGTGGTTGAAAAGACAGGCAAAATCCTACCCTCACGCTGCTAACAGGGAAGCCAGACATTCAAGAAATAATTGCAAAGAGGCAGAAAAATGTTCGAACCACAGAGTACTAGAGAAAACCATTAAACTCACATTTATAGACACAAAAATGCAGCTTACAGAGAAAATACGGCTAGCTACAAGTACACCATTGATGGATGGCAGCCCTAGGGCATGAATCTCAATCTGTGTTCTTTAACTTATTTAATTGGAGGATAATTACTTTGCAGTATTGTGAAGTTTTTTAATATGATATTTTTGCCATACATCAACATGAATTGGCCACAGGCTTATACATGTCCCCTCCCTTAGAAGCCCCCCTCCCCCCCACCTCCTTCAGCACCCCATCCCCCGTGTCACAGAGCACCTGCTTTGGGTGACCCGCATCATACATCAGGTTCCCACTGATTTTCTATTTTACATACGGTAATGTATCTGTTTCAATGCTATTCAGTCTGTGACTTATCAATTTTTTGCTCTAATTTAGGTGACGTATATCCTGGTTTGGCCAAGACAGTGCTGGCTTATCCCTTCACCCTATGCTTTTAACTGACACATAGTTGGTTTACAGTATTGTGTTAGTCTCAGATGTACAGCAAAGTGATTCCGTGTTTTTGCAGACTATATTCCATTATAGGCTACTTACAAGATATTGGGTGTAATCCCCTGTGCTGTGCGGTATACCCTTGTGGCTTGTCTATCTTATGCACAGTGACTTGTCTCTGTTAATCCCACGCTCCTAATCTGTCTCTTCCCCCTTCCCCGTCCCCTTTGGTGACCACACACTTGTTTTCTGTATCGGCCTTCACTATATTTCACTGGCCCCTCCTTTCACTCGCACACGCATGCTGGTGTGGACAGTATGGCCTCTCAGCCCTGTCATGCTGTCTACACTAGAGCAGGACACAGGACACTGGAAGGGGCGGCCACACTCATCCATCTGACCGGAAAACCAGTTTCACCCTCACATGAAAAATGCCATATTTGAGGTCGATTCTAACAACAGTTATCTGGACTAGAAATCACTCCTGGAGCATCCCCACAGGCGAGAGGAGAGACTGCCACCCAACAGGATATTAATTGGATGGCAACAGTTAATTGATCTCCTTTTCAGGAGTTCTGAGCTTGTGATCCAGTCACAGTGACAGCAGATGGAGGCGGGGACTGGTGGAGACCACAAAGGATGAACCTCAAAAACACCCCAAACACTTGCAAGGAGCAAAATGACCAGGTCACCAGCGCTGCTGTGCAGTCATGAACAGTAAAAAAAAAAAAGACATCTCCTTACTGTTGACTGAACAAATAAAGCACAACATAAAGCTGAAAGTTATATTATATTCCAAGGAACTAAGGGAGGGACCCCTAGGAGTTTTTTGCAACAAAAACCCAGGTGATCTGAACATTGAAAGATGACTGCTATTTAAAGAAAACCGGACATCACAAGTTAATGAATTTAATGCTTTTCTATGTATGGAAAGATGCAAGAGTCTGGGCTTACTGACATCACCCCTTTGACACCCACCTTAAGTCTTTAGGGGCCAGTGTCCTGCTTTTCTCCACCCTGAACCTTCTCAGGGAACACAGTCTGGGCCACCGCAGTGGCGGATGACCCCACTATCCTTTGTTTACTCACATGCATGTGACATTTTTTGTCCTCATTATTCTGTGAAGTGTTCTTGCTCGAGCACTAATGTTTTCCTTGAGTTCCTAACTTCCTTACAGTTCTTACAAACTGAAAACGTATGGTACATTTATAGTTCATGGACACTCTCTCTTTCAATGCCTCCCGATGAGACGCAAGTTAGGAAGCATCCAGGTCTCCACTGTTATATTCTAGAATTCAAGACACATATCACAATACAGCCACCACCAGGAAAGTCCACATGTAACAATGTCAGCTCAGCTCAGGTCCAGCTAGTCCTCATAGTGCTTCACAAGAGGCTTGCCTAGGCCAGGATAACCACATGTGTTATACGTTATATGTAATAAAATTATTTAAATAATAAATACAAATATTATTCTATTATTAGAGCTAACTTTTGTGCATTGAGGCACTCTTTATATTTTTGTTCCTCTAAATTACCCAAAAGACTAAAGGGATCTACTTCTACTGATGTCTGAACACTACAGAAAACTATAAAGCCAAAATTGTTTTCTCTCCCTCTACTAGTTTTTATCAGAATAAGATAAAGAAAAATTGAGAGTTCAGAAATCAATAACATTAAATTATATTTCTCATTCTTTTATTTCTATTTGGCTTTAATAACTCTTCTCCCAGGCTGAATGAGTCACATTAAAGCAGTCATCCCATAATCAATAGATCAACAAGTCTTCATGATACAAATGTTACTCACATTATACCTAAGTGACTACTGTCAGACTAACTTGAATTTCTTAAAGGATAAGTATTACAACACATAGCAGGAAGAAGTCCTTGGCATGGCATTGTATAAGCAGCACTACTAAAAGACATCTCTTCTCAAAACTATCTCACCTTTGTAGATACATGCCCTAAAATTCTATTCTTGCAAATTCAAGGCTTTTGGTTAATGTTCTCTTAAGTGTCACATAATTCTGCAGGTTAAAACACATTAACTCACAATTAACCATTAACAGCTCAAAGTGAATCAGTCCAGAATACACTTTTCAGAGTGTATTATTCTTAAGTGTGCTAGTATTAATATGCGTTTTAAAAGGGGTTTTGGTTTCTCAAAAAATTAAACAGAAATATCATCTGATTCAGTGATTCTACTCCTGGGTATATAACCAAAAGGCATGAGGCAGTCAAATAAAAACTTGTACTCCTGTTCAAAAACAGCACAATACTTTGTGCTTTGGTGGTTTTTCATAGTAACAAAAGATGAAAACTCAAAATGTCCATCAACTGATGAACAGACAAACAAAATGTGGTATCACCCATGCGGAATATTACTGAGCCATAAAGAGTAATGAAGTACTGATATATGTTGACCCTCAAAAGCATTATGCCAAGTGAAAGAAGCCAGACACAAGAATTTATATATTATGTTGTATGATTATATTTATATGAAACATCCAGATTAGGTAAATCTATAGAGACAGAGGAGATAGGTGGGCTGCCAGGGGCAACAGGAGGGGTGATGGAAGCTACTGCTCAGTGGACACAGGATTTCCTTTTAGGGTGATGAAAATGATGTGGAGCTAGATAAACGTGCTCGTTGCACAACACTGTAGATGTATGAAACGCTGCTGGGTTGTACGCTTTAAAGTGATTAATTGTGTGTTATGCGAGCATTTTAAAGACTCCAAAAACTCCTGCAGTGACTTAGATTTAACTCAGAATTTCTCAAGTGCCTCTCAGCACAGAGATGTCAGTGCTTCGTAACTGTATGTGTGTGTGTGTGTTCAATCAGTCTCACAGAAAGAGATAACAAAGTGGAAACCAGAGACATCCTACTAAGATCAGCAAGAAGAAAAAAATGATCCAGGAGGGAGCCCTTAACTATCAAGCACAGACCAGGAGAAAAAGACAAAGGATACAGGAAGGAGCGGTGGGTAGGCGACTAGAACTCAACTGCAAAGAAACGCGGATGATTTAATGAGATGGGGACCAGGAGAACTTGTGTCCACGTGTCTCAGGTCAGGTTCTCTAGGAAAGTAGCCTCTGAGATGAAGATTCATAGGCAGGAAGTTTGGGGGGATTCCCTAGGGATCCACATCTGTAAGGGGTAAGGAACAAATGATTGGCAGAGGAAGAAGCTGAACTGCAGGGCAAATCCAAGGAAGACCTTAGCCAATCCCACAGAGACCTTGGAACTACGCGCCCTTCAGAATGGGCCAGGCCTCGGTCCTCCGTACTGGCAAGTGTGGGGTGCTGGCTGCCTCAAGGGTGTAACCTTGGTTGAGGAGGAAGACTCCTACTGATGCATTTGTCTGTAAGCCCAAGGAAGGAAATGGTTCTGGCAGCTGGGTGATCAACAGCTCTGTCCTGAAGTGGGGATCCGGAGGCCACACCAGAGCATCCTCTACCCTAGGCCATGATTTTCTGAAAAGTTCCCAGCATCCTACAGAGGTCATTCCAGCAAGACCTCTTCCCATACCCACACATCAAAGGAACATCACCTTCAGGAAATATGCAGTTCAGTGCTTCTGAGAGATTTCCTGTCCCGTGCACTGTGATGCAGGCTTTTCAGTTTGTGAAGAAGAAGGAAAAGCACAAGTCTACTCTCTAGTAGCAATTTCTCTAGTAGGGCGGCCTACAGAATTAGTATTAACATTACTTCAGAAAGAGTTGCTACAGATTAATCACCCTCAAACTGAAAAGATCGTTTCTTGCTGCCATCCCCATATGTTCCATTAATTAGCATCAAATAAATGCCATGGTTTGCTTTTGGTCCCTGTGTAACAGAGAAGAGCGAAAGCTGACTCCATGTTGGATCTGTTTCTTTTATTTTAACCTTTGCTTTGGGTTGCTTTTGTTGCTATAACCACTGAAAGGATGCCGCCTATAGCTGTAAGCATACATAATGGCCTGCCTTGGGGAACCCTGTCCCTCTGCCTGAATGTTAAACTACAGCGCCTTTGTTCAGCTCACAGGGAGACATTCTGACCCTGCCCACCTGTGAATGGCAGCAGGAAGGAAGAAATGAACACACTCCCTCCTAAAGCCTGGCCAAATCAGGAGATATTTTGCAAGACATTTCTTTTTAGGGCTTCTCTGGTGGCTCAGATGGTAAAGAATCTGCCTGCAAGGCCGGAGACCCAGGTTCAATTCCTGGGTTGGGAAGATCTCCTGGAGAAGGGAATGGCAACTCATTCTAGTATTCTTGCCAAGAGAGTTCCATGGACAGAGGCACCTGGAAGGCTACAGTCCATGGGGTTGTAAAAGAGTCGGACAGGACTTGTGACTAACACTTTCACTTTGTGGCCTGTTCACTTTACTTCCTCCCCTCCTCCCCTCCCACCCTCTGGTCTATAAAAGAAACTGGCATCCAGACTCTGATAACATAGTACTCTAGGACTGTAGTCCACCATCTTATTGGATGCCTGGCTTTCTGAAGAAAGTCACTATGCTTTGCCTCAACATCTCCCAGTTATCAGGCCTGTCATGCAGCGAGCAGACCAAGCTGCTCCTTCCATTGGGGTTAGTCCTTCCACAGTGGAGTCACTTCAGGGGACAACAGCTAAACAGAGACTCTTGGTCCCTCTCAGACGATCTGCACCAGAATCTTCAAGGAAGAAGCACAGCAATTCATCTTTTGTATTTGATGATTCTTGTGGATATAAACATCAGAGATCTACTATTAGAAGTATTCAGATCTATCCTAGTTTGAGAACGTGATTTTGGAGTCATGGGTTTATGGTCCATCACACTGGCCTCAGCAGCCCTCATTTTACCTAACTAGATGCCAGGATTACCAAACTCGGGTTTGTCTGCTTGCTGCTGGAAATCTCTGTGTTGATAGGAAAGAAAAGGCTGCTTTATTCGGGAGGCTGGCAACTGGGGGAGAAGCTGGAATCATGTCCAAGTAACAACTCAGATGACTCTGATCAACCATGAAAGTTTTTAAAGGAAGAATCATTTGGGGGAGGAGGTCAGAGTCTTTATTTTCTTCCAGTGTGTGTAGACCTTCTGAAATAATAGTGAGATAATGGTGAGATAATAGGGTGGTATCTAGGAATTTTGAGCTCAGCCTGAAAATGTCCTCAGATGCATCTTTCAGACCTCCCAGTCACTAATTTGAAAATCTTATATGATTGTCTCTGATCATCTCCCTCCCCTGTTCAAAACCTCCTTCAACGTCTATCATCGTCTTGAGTATAAAATACAAACTCTTCAGTCTGACATGGAAAACGGGGCCTCCCGGCGTCGAGTTGTCCTGGGTCCCTCTTGGTTTATTTTTTAATATTTTTGTTTATTTATTTATTTGGCTCCACCACGTCTTGGTTGTACCATGTGGAATCCAGCCTCCCAGCCAGGGATCAAACCCAGGCCTCCTGCATTGGGAGCACGCAGTCCTCGCCACTGGACCACCAGGGAAGGGAGAACCGCTAAAACTGGGAGAATCACTAAAAAATGCAGAGAATCACTAAAACAAAATCTCAATATTTGGGTACATGTTTGCAACATGAGATAAGGGCTTTCCTTTTGGTTCAATGGTGAAGAACCCATCTGCCAATGCAGGAGACGTGGGTCTGATCCCTGGGTCGGAAAGATCCCCTGGAGAAGAGAATGGCAATTCACTCTAGTAGTCTGGCCTGGAGAATTCCAAGGACAGAGGAGCCTGGGGGGGCTACAGTCCATGGGGTCCCAAAAGAGTCAGATATGACTTAGTGGCTAAAAAATGACAACAACTGCGGTTACCATCCTCCATCTGGGTGGGAGCACACTTCCTGCAGAAGATCTCAGAGATACAATGTTCTATATATTCCTTGAGGGGAAATCAGGACTCTGCCCCAGGGCAGCTGCACTATTGTTTCTGGCCACCTCCCTGGTCTCTGCAACTGTTCCCTGATTAGCAACTGTTTGAATCTGTCCTTTGATCTCAGGGAAGGTCAAGGAGGCTGAATGAAGTCTATTTCCTATAAACCATAAATGGGAGACAGGGAAAGGATTTGGACCGAGGAGGGTCCCCAGGGTCCTGCTGTGTTTTACCAGGAGCCCATATTGTGCTCTGTTGTACGAAACTCCTCTGAACAAGTATGTCTGTGTTTACTGATGAGATAATATTTCTGACATTTCACAACTCTATAAAGACTCATGGGAGAAAGTTCTGACCTCAGAGTCAGAATTGTTCATCTCTTGAGCAATTATTAGATGGTTTTGACATTATAAACAGTGTGAATCACCCACCTATAAAGTTTCCTTCCTTTTGTTGGCTAGAAGAAACTTAAAATCAAGTTTGTGACATTCCTCTAGCAAATATGCATGACTTCACTGTGTGATTTTTGTGTCCTGACTCATTTCTAGCTCTACTCTACTTTCCTGACTCATTTGTCTTTATTTGTTATTTCGTATGTATCTTAATAAGCTCTTTTACATCCTTCTGAAGAAAAAAAAAAAGGATGGGTATCAATAATCAACTGTTTTCCAATTATTAACAAGTGTACCGACTTTGGACAAACCCAATACATCAATGAAATCTCTTGAGAGCAAAGTATCCCCTGCCAGTGTATTCTGTTTCTGCACAGAACTAAGCGAAGTTATTCCATTAAAACCAAACTGTAGCCAATTAATTGGATAGAATTTCAACTTTTGACACCAAGAACTGGTCTAACAACATTTTGTGACTTGGCACAACAGTGGATATAGAAAATAATAGGCCTTGTGCATTTCCAAAGAATTACTGAGGAAGGAATTTAGAAAATGTCCTACAATTTTAATTCTCTTTCCTTTGCCCCTGATCTTGTTTGTAGGCATAAAAACAACACGATGGTTATAGAACCCCAAGATTTGAATAAAGCATTTCTGATTCTCTGAGCTTTTACACGGAGCAAATTCCCACTTTTCACCCGGCTTAAATGCATGCGTTACACTTTGCTATGCGCTGAGCAAACCCCTAATACATGGTCTGTTGCCATGACTGAGTTCACCTTGGGAAAGTGAAAGTTAAATTGAACATATTTAGAAGCTTGAGGTTAACACACTACAGATGAATTTTCATTTTGTAGTAGGCATTAATTGTAAGAATATTTTATAATTAGTGCTGGTTATACAAAGTATATACAAAGTAAGCCAGAAATGAACTAATAGTTCTAATGACTGAGGACTTCATGAGTGGATCATGAAGCAGCTCCTCTCCCCATTTCTACTGAAGTCATCTTGGGAAATAGCACAGATATGGGAAGAAAGGGTGGAGCCCTGGAAAATCTCTGGAGCTGTTAGAATGACCCTTCCACCACACTGGTAGGCGGCATGTCACATAGCAGTTATGCTGGCTCTGGCATCAGATCACCCAGAGTTAGACCCTGGCACTATTACATATTAGTAGCGACATTGGGATATTCAACTGAATCCCTCTGTGCCTCAGTTTCTCTTTTTATAAAAATAATATTACTATCTCACAGATTTGCTTTGAAGATCAAAGCAGTTGATGCATAGAGAGCTCTTGGACCTGGACAATATCACAAGTTTAATGTGGGCTCAATCCCTGGGTCAGGAAGATCCCCTGGAGAAGGAAATGGCAACCCACTCCAGTATTCTTGCCTGGAGAATCCCATGGACAGAGGAGCCTGATGAGCTACAGGGCATGCGGTCGCAAAAGAACCGGACACCACTGAGAACGCACTGGATGATGCCCTGAGACAGAGATTAACCTGCATCCTTTATTAGAAGATTTGACAGGAAATTCCCAACAAGAGGAGCCACTGCCACCATAATTGTCAGCAGCCGCGTTCCTGGTGAAGAACGCCAGGAGCGGCATGGCTGCCTTGCTCAGAACGAACCAGCCTCGTATGCTTCACTAAGGAGCTGGGACTTCATCCAGAGACAAATAAGGGCACCTGGAAGTCTGTAATGAGAAGAATAAAAGGACCAGATTTGGCTTTTAGAAGGACTTTTTTTTTTGTAGACAGCGATTTGTTAAAGTGAGAGAAAACCACACAAAATAAGAGTTGCCAAAACAAGACGAAGTGTGTGTGTGTGTGTGCTCTGGATGTGCTAGGTAAGCATGTAGTTCTTTCCCCGCCTTCCCGTCCACTCTCCCTTCCCTTCCCTCCCCTCTTTCCTTTCCTTCCCGTCTCTCTGCCTCTCTTTCTCTGTTCCTTCCCTTTTTTTCATGTGAATGAAATCTCTTTGTATCCAGTCCCACAATGGAAGCTGCTGAGACAAATTCTCAAACTCATCGCTGACCAGGACTCCTCAAAAAGGGACTGCACTTCAAGACCCAGGATGAGTACTCAAGACGAGGCATTTTGTCTTCAGTCCAGACATCAGGAAAAGACAGGGAAAGGAAGGTTATGCATTCCTCCTTTAAGACAATTCCCTGGAAGTTATATACAAGACCTCTGCTTACTTCCTTTACCTGAGTTCACTCACTCAGGTTAAGTGACTCCCGTGTGGTCTCCTTGAGCTGCAAATAAGTCTGGGAAATGTGGTCTTAATTCCAAGTGACCCTGAAATTGAAAATATCTGATTACAGAATGAAAAGAGAAAGGCAATTTTAGGGTGCAGTTAGCAACTATTGGTAAATAGCTATGGGCAATGTCAGAAAGCTAGATGTCATAGGGCCAGCTTTGTGTAAAGTTGACTCTAGAGTCAGGAGTGCCCCAGATTTCTGTGTTTTATGAAAAGATGGACAGTAGTTTGTCAGCTGATCCAAGGAAGGAATTAGTTTACAAGGAAGATCATGTATTCATCTTTGAGCACCTTAAGCTTGAAATATTTGCAGGACAACCAAATGGGAAATACACCTGAACAGGTGTATTTACATTTGAGGAGCTCAGAAGATTCATTCCAGCTGGTCCTACTGATGTAGCATCGCTACAGAAGGTGGTTAAAGACAGACGGTGGGTGAGATGGCGTTGGCTCCACCTTCCTCCTCTTATGGCCCAGAAAGGTGAGGGATGTGGCTGGTGAAGGTGCTGGCTGCGACAGACCCTGCGTGGCCACTCGGCGAGCCAGCATGACTCTAGACCCTCACACAGGCTGGGAAGGACCCTTATGGAAACAGGAAGTCCATTAAAGGCAGAAGAGGTAGAAAAGAGATGCTATGGAGAAGGTGGGTGCAGAAGAGCTTATTCAGAATAGCAGGAGGTTCCACGGGTAACACCAGACAGCCTGCAAAGGAGGAGGGGACAGGAGGACAGGGAGAAAGCCGCTGCAGAATCGTGGCCGCAGAGGCCACGTGATGAAGGGTGGCTGAGGAGAGAGGCTTGGAGGTCTCCCCAGGAGACTTTGTCTCTTCCCTGAGTCCTGGCAACTGCTAATGCTTTAGGAAAAGGGTTTTCGCAAGTGACTTCTCTAATGATGGTTTTGTACGTAGGTAAACCCGTGTCCTAAACCCAAGCAGTAGCAGAGGCCTAAGGGCCCCACCACGAGGTGCTGGACCACAGTCTTCTGCCTGTGCTGTGCGCTCCAAGGGGAGCGGGGAGAAGGGGTAACACTGAGACTCCCAAAGATGCGGAGCGGCTTGTGGGGGTGTGTCCTTCCTGCCCAGAGGGTGCAGGGAGGGATCTTCTAATTTCTCCATATCCCATGAGCAGCTACCTTCAGGGGCTTGGAGATAAGTGGTTGACAGATAGGCCAGCTATTTAGGAGTATCCACTTGGACTGAACATTGGTAAACTGGAGCCCAAGGGGCCAGACTGGACCCATGGCCTGTTTTGGTAAATGAAGTTTCACAAAGACACTGTGGTTCCTTTAGAATTGTCTCTGGCTACCTGGGTGCTACGGCGGCAGAGCAGAGTAGATCCTACACAGGCTGTACCACTTCACTGTCTACAATTCTTACTACCCAGCTCTACACAGAGAAAGCTGGCCAAGCCCTAATCTGATAATATAGGCAACGCACTTTTAATACAGTAATCTAGCGCAGAGTAAGTACTGGTAATTTATAGATGTTTTTATTTTTATCTCTGAAGGCCAAATCTGCATCACTAATGCCTTTGTTACTGGCAATTTGATGTTAGATGCTCTGGAAAAATGATCCATCCTTGCTAATTTACATGTTGGTGGTGGTAAAAACTTTCCTATTTTCTCCTTTTTCTCTTAAGGCATGGATGTATCATTTCAGTCATATGGATCTTTATGAGTGTGGAGATCGTGCCTGATTCAACCATATGGAAATTATTTTCAACTTAAAGGCATTTAAAACTAACAGATGATTTCATCTCGTATGCATGCAATTATTATGAGAACTAAAATGTCCTACTTTTGGATGCCAGGACAAGTGAATTCGAGGGTCTTTTAATCACTAATATTGACCATAAAAAGGGAAGTAAAAGTGCAATTCAATTTAAGTGTAATATTCGTGGTTGCCACATATGAAAATTAATAATGTGCTGGAATAACAAAACACAATAAGACTTGTGGATCCTATGACCTATTTTCCATTTACTTTAAACACACGATTAAAAGATTTAAGCCTTAAAGTGAAAATGCTGTGATACAGTAATACACTAACCAATGTTAACCCAAATGAAGCTTAGAGTTTAGTGGAAAGACATTCCTTCTATAGAATATGGGAAATATACCTAGTTAATAAGCTTAATTAAATTTAATTGGAATCATCTATAGAACGTAATTTGAGAAGAGGTGGACTGAGTCGACACCTTATAAAGAAATACCAAAAAGGGACTCAGTAGATGAAAGGTAGTAACAGCAGGACCACAGGGCACGGAGCCTTCGAGCTGAGCTCGGGTTGTGATAGGAAAGGAAATGACTCATGCGGGAAAGTCAGGGCTTAATACGCGAAGCCCTTCGCCTCCGGGAGGGGCAGAGAAGGTCACATGTCATGAAATCTCGGGCTTCGGCCGAGGTCAGACCTGAAGCAGCAGAAGGTTGTTTTCAATCACTGTCTTGCTCCTATTCTAGCACAGACTCACCTCTTCATCAGTTTGTCCTTTCCCACCACCGAGGCCGGTGCTGTGATGAGGGAGACATTTTTGTATCTGCACCGCCCACGTGGTCACTTGTCACTGCCCCTGGCTCCTGAGCCTAGGGAAGGTGGCGAAATGTACCAAGGAACTGAAGTTTCCACTTTGTTCCCTTTAAATTCATGTTTAAATAATGACACGTGGTTGATAGTTACCATGCTGGAAATACGGGGTCTACCCCAAACAAGTTTCAGACTATCTTTGGAACCCAGAGGAAGGCTCAGACGATTTCCGTAAGTGACACTGATGGATAATGGCTTGAGGATGTTTCCTGATGCTGCAGAACACCCGCCAGATGTGACCCACTGCATTCTGTACCTCTCAGCATCTCTCATCCTTCAAAACACATGTATCCTGTGTCCCATTTCTGAAATTCTTGTCTTCCAGCCTCTTTTCTAATTCATTAACTCAGCAGGAGGTTGCTGAGTAATAAATATTAAAGCAGAAAGTATTAAGAGGCAGTACATATGTGTTCAATCGCTCCAGGTACGTCTGACTCTTTGCGACCCCATAGACCGTAGCCCGCCATGCTCCTCTGGCCATGAGATTCTCCAGGCAAGAACACTGGCATGGGTTCCCATGCCCTCCTCCAGGGGATCTTCCTGACCCAGGGGTCGAACCTGTGTCTCCTGCGTCACCTGCATTGCAGGCAGATCTTTAACCACTGAGCCACCTGGGAAACCCAGTAAGAGACAGTGAAAGTGAAGTCACTCAGTCGTGTCCGACTCTTCACGACCCCATGGACTGCAGCCTACCAGGCTCCTCCGTCCATGGGATTTTCCAGGCAAGAGTACTGGAGTCGGTTGCCATTCCCTTCTCCAGATGTTCCCGATCCAGGGATTGAACCCTGGTCTCCCACATTGTAGGCAGACGCTTTACCATCTGAGCCACCAGGGAAGTCAGTAAGAGACAGTGCCTTCCCCTAAAGACTTAAAAAAATTTTTTTTAATTTGGGACGTAGTTGATTAACAATGTTGTGTTAGTTTCAGATGTACAGCAAAGTGATTCAGTTGTACATATACAAATATCCACTGTTTTTCAGATTATTTTCCCATATAGGTTTTTACAGAATATTGAGTAGACTTCCTTGTGCTATACAAGCAGGTTCCTGTTAGTTACCTATTTCATACATAGCAGTGTATACATGTCAATCCCAAATCCCCCAGTCTATCCCTACCCCTCACCATATGTTTGTTCTCTAAGTCTGTGAGTATGCTTCTATTCCCCTAAAGTCTTTTTTTAGTCAGTTTTGTTCAGAGATAAATACCATAAATTTTTGAGAAAAAAATAAATCATTCAGGTTAAGATTAAGAAAGTGACTTAGAAATTGTGGGAAATCCTTACAACATCATGTTGGTAAATATCTGACTATCTAGCATGATTCCAATTTTGTGTACATGTATAATCCTTTGATGTCCAAGTTATTAGACACAGTGAAAGTGTCATCTTATAAAAGTAGATAAAATGTAGCAGAACAAGACTGACTCTCTAATAAAAAGAACTTTCCAGAAATCTGTAAAATGGAAACATTTCTATAACCCTGGACTTTTTTTTTTTTTTCTCAAGTAAAAGTCTGTGTCTATCTACTGAGGGTAGTTCAAGAAAAAAAATCAGGTCAGCACTATCAATGACCAAAGCAAGTACATCTCACAAATTGGCCACCAAAACAGAATCTTGTCAATGAGCATTCTGACTCACTCATGAAATTATTTTCTTTTGTTTTCTGAGTTTCAGTTTCCTCCTCTCCAACAGAGATCAAATGCATGAGGAATGTCCAGTGACTGAGAGCTCAGGAGATATACTACCTGCTGCCACTGGGAAGCTGTGAGAGTGAAACCCACCAGGACCCTGTGGGGCTCCTGGGCCTGGGGGCCTTTCAAACAGCTGCTCATCAGGGAAGGGAGGGGATGCAGAGACAACTGGGGCACAGCCCAGATGCAACAGTGCATCCTTGGGGCAGGGACCTGGCTTCCCCTCAAGGGGTGCACAAAACAACATCTTTAGGCTATTCTGTAGAATAAAAGCCCCAATGACTGGAAGGTGTTCCAGAGAGAAGTCATGGTGTGATAACCTCAAAGCTCATCAATGAGGCCAGATTAAAGGAATGCAGGCCCTAATCTTATCAGCAACTCCACCCTTGAACCACTGCTAAAAAACTCATCCAGTGGATCACAATAAACTGTGGAAAATTCTGAAAGAGATGGGACTACCAGACAACCTGACCTGCCTCTTCATAAATCTGTATGCAGGTCAGGAAGCAACAGCTAGAACTGGACATGGAACAACAGACTGGTTCCAAATAGGAAAAGGAGTACGTCAAGGCTGTATATTGTCACCCTGCTTATTTAACTTCTATGCAGAGTACATCATGAGAAATGCTGGACTGAAAGAAACACAAGCTGGAATCAAGATTGCCAGGAGAAATATTAATAACCTCAGATATGCAGATGACACCAGTCTTATGGCAGAAAGTGAAGAGGAGCTAAAAAGCCTCTTGATGAAAGTGAAAGAGGAGAATGAAAAAGTTGGCTTAAAGCTTAACATTCAGAAAACAAAGATCATGGCATCTGGTCCCATCACTTCATGGGAAATAGATGGGGAAACAGTGGAAACAGTGTCAGACTTTATTTTGGGGGGCTCCAGAATCACTGCAGATGGTGACTGCAGCCATGAAATTAAAAGACACTTACTCCTTGGAAGAAAAGTTATGACCAACCTAGATAGCATATTCAAAAGCAGAGACATTACTTTGCCGACTAAGGTCTGTCTAGTCAAGGCTGTAGTTTTTCCTGTGGTCCTGTATGGATGTGAGAGTTGGACTGTGATGAAGGCTGAGCACCAAAGAATTGATGCTTTTGAACTGTGGTGCTGGAGAAGACTCTTGAGAGTCCCTTGGACTGCAAGGAGATCCAACCAGTCCATTCTGAAGGAGATCAGCCCTGGGATTTCTTTGGAAGGAATGATGCTAAAGCTGAAACTCCAGTACTTTGGCCACCTCATGAGAAGAGTTGAATCATTGGAAAAAACTCTGATGTTGGGAGGGATTAGGGGCAGGAGGAGAAGAGGACAACTGAGGATGAGATGGCTGGATGGCATCACGGACTCGATGGACGTGAGTCTGAGTGAACTCCGGGAGATGGTGATGGACAGGGAGGCCTGGCGTGCTGCGATTCATGGGGTCGCAAAGAGTCAGACATGACTGAGCGACTGAACTGAACTGAACTGAACTGAACTGAGTCCTCCTGAGCTGGGACACACAGTTTTGAGGCATGAGTCTGCTGTGTTGCTCTGTGCCTGGCAAAGCAATAAAGCTGTTCTTTTCTACTTCACCCAAACTCGGTCTCCAAGACTGGAATTCAGCACCGGTGCACAAATTTTTAGCATCAAGAGGAAAAGATGATTGTGTCTTTGAAAGAGTTTTAAAGGGTAGAATGTGCCGGTCCCCATATGGCATTGATTTTCTTCCAGCGATCACATCTAGGTTTTAGAGAAACTGCAGTATTTCAACAAGGAATTAGAAAGAACTGGCCCACATCCCTCAAAATCCCTCTTAGCTGTATCACTGCCTCCCCTCCAAGTAGACCCAACAACTCAGTTGGACACGAGAAAGTGACTTCCCCAGCCATATCCCAGCCTGGGGACACAGGTGGTATGTGCTTTTATCAAATAGTGAGCCACCTTCTCCGGCTCCCCTAGACCTGGCTTAACCCCCAGGAGAGCTATGAACTCAGAGACCTTCCCACCACTCTTTCGCTGCCCAGTTATACGACCAGCTATCGCTATTCTTGATTCTTCTCAGCTTCCATACTTAAAAGTTTTAAACAAAATCCTCAGGGTTAATAGAAAATTAAAGTCATGTTTGATATGTATGCTTGAGAGGGACATTTTAAATCCCTTTTACTACCCATGGGACATTAACAGAATCAAAATGAAGGCCTCATTGAAATTCCAGGCTTCCACTGCAGGAGAGACAGGTTAGATCCCTGGTTGGGTAAGTGCCATATACCAGGCAGTGTGGCAAATAAACAAAATAAAGGGTGCATTTTGATAAACTTAACAAAGAAATAAATTCTGATCCAAGTTGCTGCCGTAATTAGTCTGAGGTGAACTGCGGTGTTGGGGAAGACTCTTGAAAGTCCCTTGGACGGCAAGGAGATCCAACCAGTCCATCCTAAAGGAAATCAATCCTGGGTGTTCATTGGAAGGATTGATGTTGAAGCTGAAACTCCAATATTTTGGCCATCTGATGCAAAGAACTGACTCGTTTGAAAATATCCTGATGTTGGGAAAGATGGAGGGCAGGAGGAGAAGGGGACAACAGAGGATGAGATGATTGGATGGCATCACCGACTCAATGGATATGAGTTTGGGTAAACTCTGGGAGTTGGTGATGGACAGGGAGGCCTGGTATGCTGCAGTTCATGGGGTCGCAAAAAGTCAGACATGACTGAGCGACCGAACTGAACTGAACTGATATAATAAAAGATAGCTACAAGTGCAAGCAAATCTCTTTTTTAAAAAATGATGTCAAAACATGAAAGGGGACAACGTACATAGGGAGGGCGAAGTAGAAAGAAGACATCAAAAAAGTAAAGTGTGCGTAAAACTACAGCTATGTGCAACTTTTTCAATTTTTAAAATAGAAAATTATAGTCTTATGGGCACTTGACATAGGCCCGCACTCCACTCTGAGGAAACTTGGAAAAACTCCATTTTAGAACCTGGAGCTCAGGTTCTGATGGACTTTGTGAGGCCTTAGGCCCAGGAAGGAGCCTCTCAGATGGCTCTGAAGGACTGCTTGATATGGGTCAGGGAGGAGCCAGGATATATATGAATTTTTGAAAATGAGACCAGATAGTCGGAACATCAAAAGATTGCTGTTAATTAAAGAAAACCAGACATTTCAAGTTAATGAATTTAGGGCTTCCCTTAGTATGGGACGGTAAAGCGTCTGTCTACAATGTGGGAGACCCGGGTTCTATCTCTGGGTTGGGAAGATCCCCTGGAGAAGGAAATGGCAACCCACTCCAGTACCCTTGTCTGGAAAATCCCATGGACAGAGGAGCCTGGTAGGCTATAGTCCATGGGGTCGCAAAGAGTCAGACACGACTGAACGACTTCACTTCACTTTAATATGGGAAGATGCAAGAGTCTGGGCTCCCTGAAATCACTGATATGCACCTCAGCTATCTGGGGCCAGTACCCTGTTCCTTTACATCCCGAGTCCCTGCAGGGCACACCTGCCACAGCGGCTGCAGTGCCTGGGGCTCGGCAGTGGGCAGTCCATCGTCAGGGTGGCTACAGTGGCTGACGGCTTGCTGGGCGCAGCACCCTTTGTTTGCTGATGTGGCAGACATTTTCCATTCACAGGATGAAAAGAGGAACCTGGTCTCTTGGTCCTGATCCTAAGACTTTCCCACTTCACTTTTAAATTCAAGATCTTCCCCAAGCCAGACCTGAGGCTGCCTGCTCACGTTCCTACTTTTAAAAAGTTTAGCAAATGGATGAAGTAATTAATAACAGATGGGGAATAGAAGACGCAGAATAAAAGAAAATGCTACCTCCCCACGGCATTCTTATTGAGACACTTCTCCCCAGATGGGCGTGTGGCAGAAGCACTGCTCCAAAGAAGCAACAGAGGTGAACTTTAAAATGTGACCTCGCTGGAATATCAGCCCAGGTTTGGGACACTTGGGTCTCTGTCAGGCGACAGGAACACTGGAACCGCCCTAGGGAATGGAACAGTGACTTTATGTTCTGTCTGCTACTCATTTTGAGGAAAGACTAACTATCACAGAAGCACCTATTGTTTACACTGGCAGAGGGGTGTTTTGGAGAGTATGAGAAGGGTGGTTTTCTTCCTAAAGCACATGGGATGTATAAACAGTATCGACCTCTACCCCCTAGCTTGGATTTCTGGACAACATGGTGAGCAGGATTTCTGAGCTGCAAAAAAACATGCTGTGAATGATGACAACAGACACATACTATATATTTTATTATTATTGGGTTTTTTTTGTTTGTTTTTTACTTTTTGGCCATGCCCTGTGGCATCTAGTTCCCTGACCAGGGACTGAACCCATGTCCCTCACACTAGAAGCACGGAGTGTTAACCATTGGACCACAAGAAAGTGAAGTCACTCAGTCGTGTCCGACTTTTTGTGACCCCATGGACTGTAGCCTACCAGGCTCCTCCATCCATGGGATTTTCCAGGCAAGAGTACTGGAGTGGGGTGCCATTTCCTTCTCCAGAGGATCTTCCTGACTCAGGGATTGAACCTGGGTCTCCCACACTGTAGGCAGACGCTTAACTGTCTGAGCTACCAGGGATCTTGGACCGCAAGAGAAGTCCCTATATTTTATTATTTTCAAATACCTCTTGTTTTCTCTGTGCCTTGCCTTCTTTCATCCCCAAGAGGATCACACTACCACATTTTTTGAGCTTTCTATTTTGACCTTGGGTAAAGGTTACATATTTAGTTTTCCACTCTTGCATAGAGAATACTAATAACTTCAGTTCAGTTCAGTCGCTAAGTCGTGTCCGACTCTTTGCAACCCCATGAATCGCAGCACTCCAGGCCTCCCTCTCCATCACCAACTCCTGAGTCGGTGACGCCATCCAACCATCTCATCCTCCGTCATTCCCTTCTCCTCCTGCCCCCAATCACTTCCAGCATCAGAGTCTTTTCCAGTGAGTCAGCTCTTCGCATGAGGTGGCCAAAGTATTGGAGTTGCAGCTTTAGCATCAGTCCTTCCAATGAACACCCAAGACTGATCTCCTTTAGGATGGACTGGTTGGAACTCCTTGCAGTCCAAGGGACTCTCAAGAGTCTTCTCCAACACCACAGTTCAAAAGCATCAATTCTTTGGTGCTCGGCTTTCTTCACAGTCCAACTCTCACATCCATACATGACCACTGGAAAAACCATAGCCTTGACTAGACGGACCTTTGTTGGCAAAGTAATATCTCTGCTTTTTAATATGCTGTCTAGGTTAGTCATAACTTTCCTTCCAAGGAGTAAGCGTCTTTTAATTTCATGGCTGCAGTCACCATCCACAGTGATTTTGGAGACCCAAAAAATTAAGTCTGACACTGTTTCCACTGTTTCCCCATCTATTTCCCATGAAGTGATGGGACCGGATGCCATGATCTTGGTTTTCTGAATGTTGAGCTTTAAGCCAACTTTTTCACTCTCCTCTTTCACTTTCATCAAGAGGCTTTTTAGTTCCTCTTCACTTTCTACCATTAGGGTGGTGTCATCTGCATATCTGAGGTTATTGATATTTCTCCCGGCAATCTTGATTCCAGCTTGTGTTTCTTCCAGCCCAGCGTTTCTCATGATGTACTCTGCATACAAGTTAAATAAGCAGGGTGCAGTTCCATTAAAAATGTATGATCTCAAACTTCCTGGAGCATCAAGATAATGTTTCTATTTATCTCTACTTGATGTTTACTTATTTACGGAACTGTTAAGAAATACTATTTTCACTCTGGAATGCTTCAAAAATCCCCAATGCCCCCTTGCATTTTCTATTACTTGCCTTATTTTGTTAGAATTGAATGTTTTCTCAAGGAATTTTTTATTACATAATATTTTATATCTATTCAGGAAGTTTCAAAGTATGTCAACAATTTAAATTTCTTAACTGAGGAACTTTTTTTTTTTTAAGAAGAAATGTAAAAGTCTCAAACACATTCTCATTATATCAGAGTCCCTGGTTCTGTCCACTGTTTGCAGCACTAATGGTGTGATACCCTCAAACTACAGAACTTGAAAACCTTTTCTTTAATATGGTAATAGCTGCAAGAAGATGGATCGAAAATTCACAGGTAACCTTATTCCAATGCAGTTTTCTGTGAAAGGAACACCCTCATCCAAGTGACAATAGAACTCAAATGGGAAAACGCTGCATTCGAACCCCAAGCACTGGGGCATATTCAGAGCACATTACCGGGTAGTCCGCAGGGATAGATGAAAAAGCAACAAGAATGAAGGAGCCAGAGCCATGCACATTCCACTTGAGGTTTCATTATTCTGACTCATCTCCTATTGTCTGGTTCTATAAGTTTGTTTTTATAATTTTTATTATTTTCATTTTATGAGAAATAATTTTATTAAGCTCAATATATGTTAATTCAAAACATAAAATACAAAGGAATCTGCCCATACAACCTGAAATTTATAATCATATAAACAACTTGGAAAAATACCTGGAAAAGAAATTATATCATACTAGATAGAAAAGAAACAAGAAAAGAAAAAGACCAACAAATGAATCTTGTTTGACTGAATCATCTGTGCCCTAGTAGACAGCCCTGGCCCCAGGATATTTTGCATAAATGGTGGAGAAGATTCCATGCAGTAATGTAGGAGAAGAAAAATCTTTTTCCTTCCACATTTCTATGCTCAGTAACTGGGGCCTGTAAATTAAACTGGCAAAAAAGACTAACAAGAGAAAACACAATTTTAATTTTAAGTGTATGTACAAGACTTCACAAAGAAAAATGTGGCTCCAGAAGGCAGCCAGGTAACTGAGGCTTACATACCATGTTAAGCTAAACAAATGAAAAGGGGCTTTGGGCTGCTGGCCAGGGGAAGCAAGTTTTGGGAAGACCAGGGGAAGAAAAGTATGATCAATAAGGGTCATCTTCTTATGCTGATTAGAGCGCTCTGGTGATAAGAGTCCTCTCACTTTCTGATACAGAGACATGTCTACAATGGAAATTTCCATTTGTAATAAATAAATGTATTTAATCTATAAAAAGGGGACATTTATACTTTATTGCTAGGCAAGTAGGGGGAGGTGAAGAGCTTTCCCTGTGTCTGCTGGCTCTCAGTTGCCTTTAGCTCAACATATTCCTAATTCCAAAGTGACATATTTCAGGGTACCCTATTCTGGTTCCCTCCAGGGACGTATTAACATAAATTAACGAATGTGAAATCCATCACCTCCCACTCTTCTTGTCCCTGGAGAATGCAGACTTCATTTCATCCCAGGAAAACTGCTAAATAATTTAAGAACATAGTGTGCTGCAAAGCCTTTTATTTTATAACAAGGATGGGAAAAATTTTGCTTTAGAGAGTAAATACACCACCAGGACTAGAGTGAGGCCAGCGAGGCTTCTAAGGCACACATTTAAGGAAGCTGTCTCCTATTCAGGGTAATGTACATGCCCCTGGAATGAGTACCTTGTTAAACTTTACACCTCAGGCTCCTTCTTCACCCCACCCTAGTCCTGATCCCAAGTCAATCTGTTATGCTTTGGAGACCAGATGGGCTCCTGCATTTAGCCAATCCTGCCACTGTCCCCCATCACAACACAGACACTGAAACGTGAATGGGCATGGCTGTGTGCCAGCAAAAATTTATTAATAAAAACAGGCTCTGGGCCAGATCTGACCTGAAGGCTCTCGTTTGCTGACTGCAGTTTTATAGGAATATTTTAAACTAATATAAATGCTATATTATTTGCCCATTACATTTCATCAGTATGCAGAAAATGTTTTGTGAGCAAATGACATCTATTTAAAGACAAGTTTCTAGAATACTGAGGAGACTTATGCAACGCTGGAAAGAAAGTTCCAGAATTGAGATCCCAGATGCCACTCATTTCTGGCTAAGGTATGTATATATTCTCACATCTTTTAAAACTTGTTTTAAAAACTTCTTTTCTTACTTTTGTGGGGGGCAGGGGGGGTGCTGTCTTTCACCCACCTGCCTCCTAGTCCACCTGTTAAAATGCTAAATTTTTTTTCCTACAAAGCTAAATTTAAAACTGCTTCCTCTATGACACTGTCTCTCTTGGTCTCATCTCCCCAGATACGTTACTCACATTCCCTCTGTGATGATAGAGCCCTTGGTTTAGAATTCTACACTAAAAGTCTTCAAGTAGCCTTGGGTTATGATTAACTATCTGTGTGTGCACACTCAGTGGCCCAGTCATGTCTGACTCTTTGTGACCCTTTGTACTGCAGCCACCAGGCTCCACTGCGCATGGGAATTTTTTTTAGGAAAGATTATTGGGGTGGGTTGCCATTTCCTCCACCAGGGGATCTTCCTGACCCAGGGATCGAACCCTCGTCTCATGCATTACAGGCAGAATCTTTACCATTGAGCAGCTGGGGATGCCCTACAATTAATGTGCCTAATCCTCACTAAACTGGAAAGGCAGGGCTCTTCCTGAACTCACCTACTTTCCTAAATACTAAAGCATATTGCCTCCTTGCATGCTAAGTCGTTTAGTCATGTCTGACTCTTTGTGACCCTATGGACTATAGCCTGCCAGGCTCCTCTGTCTGTGGGGTTTTCCAGGCAAGAATACTGGTGTGGGTTGCCATGCCCTCCTCTAGGGGATTTTCCCAACCAAGGGTTCGAACCCACATCTCTGGCAGCTCCTGCACTGCAGGCAGATTCTTTACCACTGAGCCACCAGGGAAGCCCATTGCATTCTTGGCGGTCTTTAAATATATATTGCAGCAAAGTGAATTGATATTTTGCATTGATTTGTTCTTAAAGTTTATAAAGCACCACCATTACAAATCTCTCAGACCACTGTGCTCCACAAAGAAGTGCCCTGAAGCCATGTGGGAAACATGTTGGCAGAACTCTTGGCTACAGACCACAATCTCAGCCTACACTTTGTATTTTAACAAGCTGATATGCCACCCACGAGTTAATCATTATACTCTAATTTTCTGATGCTACATAGCCCATAATGAGAATGCTCCAAGAGTCCAAACATGTTACTCTTTATTAGAAAAAGATTAACTGCAGACGATTTCTCAAGGTTATTCCACCAAATGCTATGATATCTGAACTCCTCTTTATAATAATCCAGTGGGGCAGAGGAAGAGAGGGCACAGAGGAATCCAGAATGGTCATGAGTTGATGGCTATTATACTTAGATGCTGGATCTGAGGTAGGCTGGGACCTGGGAACTTCGGCTGCAGTGCTGTGCTTACACCTGGACACACCTCTCCTCCAGCAACAAAACAGAAAGAAACTGGATGAGACTAAGTATAACTCTGCACACAGGCAGATGGCACAAATTCTGGACAAAAAATACAAAAAGACCAAAAACTCAACTGCCACTTTTGAAAAGTCTGGAGCAAAAGCAGGGTACTGTGCCTGTCCCCTGCACACAATACCACCTAAGGGGTGGGTAGACCACCTAAGCCCCCCACCGGCACGATCCCTGGACACACCGCAACCCTCACTCCAGGTAAGGAATGAGGTCGCCATCCCCTCACCAAGAGAGTGCGGGAGCAAGGAAAACTGACCTTTGTTCTCACTGCCCCCTGCAGCAGCAGGGGCCCCAGTAAAGCATTGCCTGAATTTGTGTGGCCTCTAGTCAATTTCTACTTATTAAGGAGACCAAGAATACTGGTTGGTATCAGATTCATGGGGGTTTTATGTATTTCTCTCTGATTTTACATTATGCTTAAAATTTTCCAGTAATAAAATAATAGCAATTCAGCTAAAAAACCAAAAGTCTGCCTTTGGTAAATACATTTTAAATTAAAGGCCAATCCAAAGGGAAATAGAAAGAATAGATAGATAGATGCATGGTCGTGGTTTAGTTCCTAAGTAGCCTCCAACTCTTGCGACCCCATGGTCTATAGCCTGCCAGGCTCCTCTGTCCTTGGGATTTCCCAGGCAAGAATACTGGAGTGGGTTGTCATTCCCTTCTCCAAGGGATCTTCCTGACATAGGGATAAAACCTGCATCTTCTGCATTGCAGCTGGATTTTTTAGCATCTGAGCCACCATGGAAAGACAGTTAAAGCATTTTCTGCTGAACCCATTTTTCTGACATCATTTGCTTTGCCAGGCTTCAGCAATACATGAACCGTGAACTTCCAGATGTTCAAGCTGGTTTTAGAAAAGGCAGAGGAACCAGAGATCAAATTGCCAACATCTGCTAGATCATCGAAAAAGCAAAAGAGTTCCAGAAAAATATCTATTTCTGCTTTACTGACTACGCCAAAGCCTTTGACTATGTGGATTACAACAAACTGTGGAAAATTCTTTAAGAGATGGGAATATCAGATCACCTGACCTGCCTCTTGAGAAACCTATATCCAGGTCAGGAAGCAACAGTTAGAACTGGACATGGAACAACAGACTGGTTTCAAATAGGAATAGGAGTATGTCAAGGCTGTATATTGTCACCCTGCTTATTTAACTTATATGCAGAGTACATGATGAGAAATGCTGGGCTGGAGGAAGCACAAGCTGGAATCAAGATTGCCAGGAGAAATATCAATAACCTCAGATATGCAGATGACACCATCCTTATGGCAGAAAGTGAAGAAGAACTAATGAGCCTCTTGATGAAAGTGAAAGAGGAAAGTGAAAAAGTTGGCTTAAAGCTCAACATTCAGAAAACAAAGATCATTGCATCTGGTCCCATCACTTTATGGGAAATAGATGGAGAAACAGTGGAAACAGTGGGTGACTTTATTTTTCTGGGCTCCAAATTCACTGCGGATGGTGATTGCAGCCATGAAATTAAAAGATGCTTACTCCTTGGAAGGAAAGTTATGACCAACCTAGACAGCATATTCAAAAGCAGAGACATAATTTTGCCAACAAAGGTCCGTCTAGTCAAGGCTATGGTTTTTCCAGTAGTCATGTATGGATGTGAGAGTTGGACTATACAGAAAGCTGAGCGTAGAAGAATTGATGCCTTTGAACTATGGTGTTGGAGAAGACTCTTGAGAGTCCCTTGGACTGCAAGGAGATCCAACCAGTCCATCCTAAAGGAGATCAGTCCTGGGTGTTCATTGGTAGGACTGATTTTGAAGCTGCAACTCCAATACTTTGGCCACCTGATGCTAAGAGCTAACTCTTGGAAAAGACCCTGATGCTATGAAAGATTGAGGGCAGGAGGAGAAGGGGATGACAGAGGATGAAATGGCTGGATGGCATCACTGACTCAATGAACATGAGTTTGGGTGAACTCCGGGAGTTGGTGATGGACAGGGAGGCCTGGCGTGCTGTAGTTCATAGGGTCACAAAGAGTTGGATACGACTGAGCAACTGAACTGAACTGAACTAAATTCCTTCTAGACCTTCATTTGTTGGTCTGTGCTTATGTTCACAATTCTGGTGAGCTGTGACAGTTTTCTTACTGTCTTAGCCAAAAGCAGAGTGGCATAATAGGTGGGTGGTTGGGGTCTTACGTTAATACCAGCTAAATACTGAAAGTATAATAAAGACAAAACAAAGAAGTGCTGTATATTTCATCAATCATCCTTGTATACCAGCCAATGAGTTCAATCTTGTTTATTACTCTATTTTAGAGGAGATATTGTATAATCTGACCTGTGCAATTCTGCTTATATCTCATTGGTCAAAATTGGGTCACAGAGTTATTCATATTTGCAAAGAACTCTGGGTCAATCTAGAAATCTCTCCAAGAAAACTAGAGATATCAAAGGAACATTCCATGCAAGGATGGACATAATAAAGGACAGAAATGGTAAGGACCTAACAGAGGTCAAGAATAACAGGTGAAGAATCTGCCTACAATGCAGGAAACCCAGGTTTGAATCCTGGGTCAGGAAGATCCCTTCCAGTATTCTTACCTGGGAAATCCCAAGGACAGACGAGCCTGGTGGGCTACAGTCCATGGGGTCACAAGAGTCGGACACAACTTAGCAGTTAAACCAAAAACAGAGGCAGAAGAGATTAAGAGGTGGTAAGAATACACAAAGAGTTACACAAGAAAAGGTCTTTATGACCCAAATAACCATGATGGTGTGGTCACTAGCCTAGAGCCAGACATCCTGGTATGTGAAGGCAAATGGGCCTTAGGAAGCATCACTACAAACAAAGCTAGTGGAGGTGATGGGATTCCAGCTGAGCTATTTAAAATTCTAAAAGATGATGTTGTTAAAGTGCTGCACTCAAAATGTCAGCAAGTTTGGAAAATTTATCAGTGGCCACATGACTGGAAAAGGTCAGTTTTCATTCCAATCCCAAAGAAGGACAGTGCCGAAGAGTGTTCAAACTACTGGACAATTACCCTCACTTTGCATGCTAGTAAGGCTATGCTCAAAATCCTTCAAGCTAGGCTTCAGCAGTACGTGAACTGACAACTTCCAGATGAACAAGTTCGGTTCAGAAAAGGCAGAGAGGAACTAGAGATCAAACTGCCAACATTTTGTGGATCATAGAGAAAGCAAGGGAATTCTATAAAAAATAGCTACTTCTGCTTCATTGACTATATGAAAGCCTTTGACTGTGTGGATCACAACAAACTGTAGAAAACTCTTAAAGAAATAGGAATACCAGGCCACCTTACCTGTCTCCTGAGAAAGCTGTATGTAGGTCAAGAAGCAACAGTTAGAACCTTACATGGAACAACTGACTGGTTCAAAATTGGGAAAGGAGTACAAGGCTGCATATTGTCACCCTGTTTATTTAACTTACACGCAGGGCACATCATGTGAAGTTCTGGGCTGGATAACTCACAAGCTGGAATAAAGATTGTTGGGAGAAATATCAACAACCTCAGATATGCAGATGATACTACCCTAATGGCAGAAAGTGAAGAGGAGCTAAAGAACCTCATGATGAGAGTGAAAGAGAGAGTGAAAAAGCTGGCTTAAAACTCAACATTCAAGAAACCAAGGTCATAGCATCCAGTCTCACCACTTAACAGTAAATAGAAGGGGAAAAAGTAGAATCAGTGACAGGTTTTATTTTCTTCGGCTCCAAAATCACAGCAGATGGTGACTGCAGCCATGAAATTGAAAGACGCTTGCTGCTTGGAAGAAAGTTATGACAAACCTAGACAGTGTATCAAAAGGCAAAGACATTACTTTGCTGACAAAGGTCTGTATAGTCAAAGCTACTGTTTTTTTCACTAGCCATTGTATGATATGAGAGTTAAATGATAAAGAAGGCTAAGTGCGGAAGAATCAATGCTTTCAAATTGTGGTGCTGGAGAAGACTCTTGAGAGTCCCTTGGACTGCAAGGAGATCAAACCAGTCAATCCTAAAGGAAATCAACCCTGATTATTCATTGGAAGGATTGATGCTCAAGCTGAAGCTCCAATATTCTGGCCACCTGATGCGAAGAGCTAACTCATTGGAAAAGACCCTGATGCTGGGAAAGACTGAGGGCAGGAGGAGAAGGGGGAGGCAGAGGATGAGATGGTGAGATAACATCACTGATTCCATGGACATGAATTTAAGCAAATTCCAGGGTATGGTGAAGGACAGGGAAGCTAGCTGTTGTTCAGTCACTCAGACGTGTCTGACTCTGCGACCCCATGGAGTGTAGCACGCCAGTATCTTTGTTTTTAACTTTTTATCTGAAAGTAATTATAGTCTCAGGAAGTTGCAAAACTCATGCAGAGAGTTCCCATTTCACTGTTTACTCCAGTGGTAATACCTTCCATGACTACAGTATGTCATCAAAATTAAAACCTTTACGTTGACAGATTGCAGTTAATGAGACTAGAATACTGACCCCATGAAGGTTTCAGCAGTATTTTTTTCATGACCTCAGCTTTCATTTTCTCTATGTCCGTGTATGTACTTCTGTGACATTTTATCACCAGCATAGACTATGTAACTATGGTCAAAATCGAGACATGGAACAGTTCTCAAACACAAAGGAACTCCAGGAGATGGGTCTTTTTAACTACACACATTAACCGCCCTGAACAAAATCAGGGATCCTGCTAGGAAGGAAGAAGGGAAATGGATTTAGGGTAGGCAGCAGGCAATACCTGCCACAAAGGGCAGCTATTTTAAGCAGGTGGCATTTTCCATGATCCTGGAGGTATGAATAGATTGCGTCCACCCCCATCCTTCCTTCCGACGCATACACTCTTTTTGTTCTTTAGAAATCTCTCAAACAAATGCCATACAATTTGATTTATCTCATGCCGTAGGGCTGTAATAACCCCATTGAGATGTGGAATTCATGGTTTCAAGAAATAGCAAATATATGTCTGAGGTCAATACCACTAACACCCCCCAAGAGACCCATGAAAGAACAAAGGTTTTTTGTTGTTATTGTTATAATGAGAATAACTTCTTGACACAAGACCGAAAGGCAACAGTATAGGGAAATGAAAACCCCACAGGCTCTCAAATTGCATCATGTTTGGACAGGGCACAGGGAGTAGGGGTGACTTCTTAACTAGAGGACCAACCATTATCTGCAGCTCAATTCCAGAACTTCCTGAATGAAATCCAGCAACTTGATTATCACAGGACCTGGGGAACATTCCATCTCGTTGACTAACATGAAAGTTCTTAAAGTGCCAATAATGAGGAAAGATGACTATGAAGAAACATGTGGAGAATCCACACATTTATCAAAGTAAAAAAGCAATCTTCCAGAAAGTATAAACGTGTCTAATAAAATAGGCCTATTTATTGAGTGCACTCTGTTTGCATTTGATCCATCAAAACAAGGGCAAGCTTGATGTGATGTGGTCGCTTAACTAAGAAAGGCCACCTGGGCACATTCTAATCACTTAGACAGAGTCATGGTAACTAACAGCTATTGAAGGGTCTGCTACAACCACAGCTAATATAATTAGCAACAGGCTACTCAGATTCTGGGCCGAATGACCACACCCAAGTAATGAAAGAGCTACAGTAGCGAAAGCAGTTGACCCTCCTGAGCACAGCTTTTTGAAATGCGGCCTTTCCCACCATTTTTGAGGTAGTCTTGGTGTGATGGTGGTTTAAATGGATGATGTCAAACATGAGAAAGTGGTGAGAAAATAAGGGCCAATCTATTCAATACGGGGTTGAAATCTTAGTGGTCAAACTACAGACAACCAGCAAGAGTAACCAGAGGCGGATACCATCGCTGTGTGTCAGCTCCCCAAACACAGAGTGCTGTGGGGGCCACTCCATCCTCCCCCAGCTCACCCCGGCCCCAGAACTAGAAGCTACCCTCAGTAGGTAACAGTGGTGATATATTTTCTATGTACTCATTTCCCTTCATGATAGAGGTGAGTTTCTGAACTAAAGACTTGAAAGACCTTAGAGAAGGCCATCAAGCTAATAAGGCCTTCTCAAGTTTCAGGCCCTACACAAGTAATGTCCCTAAGGGAACTGGATCAGTGCATTTCAACAAGGAGTAGTGGGACCTTGCCTAAAGGTGGCCTGAATACCCTACCTAAGCACATTCAAATTCACAATAAAAACATCAGAAGCAAGGAAAACAAACACAAGCAAAATGGTATATCCCCTGGACAGTGAGAGATAAACTCAATCTGGGATCCTCTGCTGCGAGACTTCTCCTGAGTAAAATACAAACTTGAGACTCTCCACTTTTCCTTTATTGATGAGCTGAAAGCCAATTCTCTGCCTTCCTCATGGTTTCTTCCATTTGTAGGCATTTTGTAGCGAGTTAAACCTTGATATTTTACTATTCATCTCAAATACAGTGCATTTATCTTCTAATCCACCTACACAGTCTGAAGACTGGCTGATGTATGGGTCTTGCATTTTGGATGCTGGGCAATGATCTCTTACAGCATCCAATAGCTTCAAGGAGGTGACAGCTAAGAACACAGTCACCAATTTCTAAGGGCTTGAATTCCCTTGTGGTTCAATTCACATAAGAGAAAGTCAAGACTGCCCATCTTAAAATCAAGAAATTCTGTGCATGCCTTATAGTACAAAATAGCTTTATTGATAGAAAATATTAAAGGATTAACAGCTCAATGCTTTGTGTGGCCAAAAGTCCCCAAATACAATTTTTCCCTAATAGTGTGTAAACTGTGTTTCAGCAGCAGCACTAGTGAGGCTGAAGAGGGAATGCATTCCCAGGCAGTGAAGTAGGGCACATGTCCTGGGCTGGACCAGAAAGGTATGTCCTTGATGAGATAAAATTCTTCACTTTTTCTCATTGGGATGTGGACTAGCCCTTTCCCCCTCGAATCTCCATCTGTTTCTATGATTGCTTCAACAACAGAATGCAGCAGAAGTCATATTCTGGAACTTCTAGGGCCAGATCTTAAGAGGACTTGCAGCTTCTATCTGGGTCTCTTGGAATATGCACTTTGGGAAAAACATAAGCCACCATGTAAGGACTCATTACACAGGGGCTGTTAATCTGGATAAACCACATGTAAGCTTGCCGAAAGATGGACCCAGGTGCCACACATGTGAATAAAGCCATTTTGCATCCCAGGTCAGCTCAGCCCAGCCACCAGCTGAGACCCACCGAACGACCCAGTCAATGCAGCAGAAAAATTACCCATGTGAGCCCTACCAAACTCCTGTCCTATATAGCTGAGAGATGTAATAAAATACTTGCCTTTTAAAGTCACTACGTTTTAGGTCAATTTTTTATGAGGAATAGATAAACTGAACCCTAAAAAATATATATACTATGTGTGATATTATAATTGATAAGAAATATGACCAAATTACTTCTCATTTATTTGGTCTTTATCAATGTTCCCTGGATCAGAGATCTTCAAACACTTGCAATTTCCTTACCAATGAGAGGTGTGAGAATATATCTCATTATAATATTTGGTGTCTGGTCTTTAGCTTTCCTAGGTGGCTCAACTGTAAGGAATCCACCTGCCAATTCAGGAGACACGGGTTTGATCCCTGGCTGAGGAAGATCCCCAGAGGAAATGGCAACCCACTCTAATGTTCTTGCCTGGATAATCCCATGGGCAGAGACGGCTGGCTACAGTCCACAGGGTTGCAAAGAGCTGGACACGATTGAGCAACTGAGCATACACACGTCTTGTCCTTGGTTTCTGAAATCTTCTCAGAGTCCTAAAGGTGAAATGGGTACCTTGTTATTCATTACAACCCCTGTTCCATGAAGATTGGGTTTATGCTAGTGGAGTGACTTTAGGAAAGGACCTGAGGCTGGGGGCTGGTTTCCAGGGCAACTAACAGTGAGAAGGTTGGAATCCCCTGATCTCTGGGGAGAGGAAAGGGGGCTGAAGATTGAATAAATTATCAGTAGCAGGTGATTTAATCACCCACATCCATGTAATGAGGCCTCCATTGAAACACAAAAGGATAGGGTTTGGAGGACTTGCAGGTTGGTGAACATGTGGAAATTCTGGGAGAGTCACACTTGGAGAGGGCAGGGAAGCTCCAAGCTCTTCTCCATACCTTGCCTTACACATCTCTTTCACCTGGCTGGTGTGTGTGTGTGTGTGTGTGTGTGTGTTTAGATAACTGGCAATCTAGTAAATAAAATATCTTGGAGTCCTGTGAGCTGCTCTAGCAAATTAATCGAACCCAAAGAACGGGGTGCTGGGAACCTCTGGTTTATAGCCAGTGATCAGTCAGAAGAACAAGGGGCCACCTGGATTTGTGGTTGGCATTAGATGCTGAGGGCAGAGCCTTGGAGGACTGAGCCCTTCCCTCCTGGGATCTGACATTATCTCCAGTAGACTGGGTAGAACTGAGGTGAATTTTAGGACGCTCAGCTGGTGCAAGAGAGCCACTTAGGACGGAAAACACTCTCCCCCATCCATCTATCGATACGCTAGAATTAGGAGTAGAACATTCTAGATGGTTCAGTTCAAAGACCTGTATAGGATAACTACATTCACGTAATAACTATGTGCCTGGCACTGTAACACGTACCATTCTCCCAAAACCCGGTGAACTGTTACCATCCCTACAAAGAAACTGAGGCTAATAAGGACTATATAACTTGTCTGTGGTCATTCCACTAATAGCAGTAGGGTGAGGGGCTTTTAAAGTGTGGAAGCCTGGCCTCAAGAATCAGTGCTCTTAATATTTATGGGAGAAGGAAATGGCAACCCACTCCAGTATTCTTGCCTGGAGAATCCCAGGGAGAGAGGAGCCTGGTGGGCTGCCGTCCATGGGGTTGCACAGAATCGGACACGACTGATGTGACTTAGCAGCAGCAGCAGCATAACATGTCTTTATTAAAAATTAGATTCCATTTATTTGCTGTAGGCAAGGGCTTTGGGAGTGTGTGCCTTAATTCTTTCTAGGTGGTCAGTGTAGGCAGACCATCTGTTCCCCTCTGCTTTGCTTCGAGCAAGCGGACCAGCTCCAGGAAGCACTGGGCAGGCTGGTGCAACGGCCACTGTCAAACAGAGCCTCTGTGCACAGCCTGACTCGGTTACACAATGATCCATTTACAAAGGTCCTTGAAAAATATATCCTTCCTGACATTAGGATCAGGAATAGTTACAATTGTTCCGAACAATTGGTTGGCTTTGAATAAGGACTACTTGGTTTAAAAACAAATATACATCCCAACAATAGAGGATCTCAGGTTGTGCATTTTCTTTCTTCCTCTCTCCAGGCTCTGTTGGGTGCCCTGACCCTTGCCTGCATTTAGATTTCATCCTAATTCTTTTTATTTCATGTGTCTGTAATTTTTGAATGTCTTTAAGTTTTTTAAAACACAAATTGATATCAGTCCACTAATAAAATGATGTGTGAGAAGATAGTTTTGAGCACTTCTGTAAGTTATAGAATTTTACTTAGGATGCTCTGATATTTTGATGTTGAATCTGAAGTGTGTGCGTGTCTGTCTGTATGCGTGTACAACTTGTACCATAGGTTGCCCCATTAGAAACTCTGAAATACCACTTAAAAAAGAAAAATTCCTAGGAAAGTATTATACTAAGATAGGACGGGCCAGAGAAGAAGGATGAGGTTTGCTGTAAACATCAGTTATTAATTGAACCCTTTCAGGTAAATGAAACAAAAACACCAAACTACAAGGAGACTCAAAGTTTGAGGCCGTTGACTTCTATTTACCCACAAGTCTGGAGCGGCAGGCTCAGGCTCAGTGTATTAGCTCCACCATGAATGTGCGAGGGGCTGGAGTCGGATGTTCTCCTGGACTTTGCCCTGGGGTGTAAGGTGGGTTAGTGGAGATGGGGTTGCCCTGTACATGTTAGTCTCGATTAGACACAAGTCCCCCAAAACAGTAGCAAAATTCTCACAAGAATGTTCCCTTCAACTTTGTAGTTCTTCTCAGTGAAGGGCTAGAAGGGCTTTTGTGGAATTAAGCTTGAAAAGCAAGGTATACTGGTTGGCAGGCCCTGGGGACACTTCCTGGGTCACCTCTGAAGGTTGAAGGGCAGGTCAAGGCTGCCGCTTCTTAGAATGACCGACCACCTGCCTTGGTCTCAGCCACTCTGTTGTTTGTTCTCTTTCTATACTGAGTTTTAAAAGCGTTTAGTCGCTCCCCAAACGTCTGATAAACATGTGTAATTTGTTGCAGCTGTAGGGTAGGGTTTCTCAAAATGTGCTATGCACCAGAATCCCCTAGGCCTGTTTATTTAAAATTCAGTTTCTGAGATTCCATTCCAGGCTCATAAATTAGATATTCTGATTCATTGATTTGGGGCAGGGACCAAGTTTCTTTATTTCAAGCAAAGTCTAAAGCTGGAAACCCACTGAGATTCTTTATAACCAATACTGCCCTAAAAAGATATTTATTTCAATAATTCGGGATGTGAGCAAAGATTAAGTTACAAGGATGATTATCCCTTTGTCTTTGACATTGTTTTTTTTTTCTTCTTCTTCTCTAAATTCTTGTGTTTGACATTCAGCCTTGAAATTCTCATATACAGATTCTGAAATTACATTCCTGGTTTCTCTTGGCTTGTGTCTATGTACGAAAATTAAAAAGTGAAATATTCATTGGATATGTTATACGTAAGTCACTTCTTGGCCCATGCCAGGAATGCTTTGCTCCTTTCATCAATGAGGCAATATTTTAGAATAATTATTCTAAATGACTGATGCAGATTTTTTCTTATCCAGGAGTTAAAAAAGAAAAAAAAAAAAAAAAAACAGGCAAAGTACAGACAAATGCAAGGAGTACTTTGTGAATGGCTAAAATTCAGGTATTTTATTACATCACAGCAGCTAGAGCCACATTAAATTTCAAGCATGGAGACTTTCAATATTGTTCCTGTGACTGCAAAGCGTCCACAGGCATTTTTTTGCACTAATAATTACCCTTCTGAGTGAATGCAATTGTTCCTAAAAACCAAACAGAAAGGTCCTAAGAAAATTAGTTCCTTTTTGTTTATCCCAATACAAGAGGATCAACAGTAATTAATTAAATGCTCTTGCTTCAGTTCCTGTACAGAATTGGTTTTCAACTCAGAGTTAAAGCTTATTCTTTCACACTTAAGAGCCCATTTATAGGATCATTTTTAATCCTCTTCTGAAAAGGTTTAATTTACAATTGACCATGCTCTCTTCTCTAGTTTAATTGTTCACAACAAACAATGCAAATGAAAACGTTCTTTAAGGCAGGAAGACTGGGGATGAGAGAATTCTCACACACTGACTTTCAATATGTTTTTCTAATTTCTCCGGAAAGGGCATTATATTTGAATAAGTGCTCCCTCCCATCACAATGAAACAGGGACCCAAAGAACCAGAGAGTACAGGGTTTCCTCGAAAAGGCAAGCCCGCCAGGACCCAGATGGTGATAAAGAGGAATGTCTTTAATTAATGACTAAAATGAGTAACAATTCTGTCCAGGCTTCATTTTCTCTGACTTCGCCTCCTCCTGCTCCCCTTTTTCCCTTTTTAATTTCCATGACTTCTTATCTCTTGTGAATCTTTAGAAATCACTTCTTCAAAATAATATTTTGTATAATTTAGGAAAATACTGAGGCAATAAAAGAAGAACTGAAAGGGGCAGGGAGAGTAAGCTGCAGGAAACTGCAAGTTTAAAAAAGTGTCCCTAGGGACTTCCCTGGTGGTCCAGTGGTTAAGCCTTTGCCTTCCAATGCAAGGGTATGGGCTGGATCTCTGGTCACAGAACTAAGAACCCACATGGCTTTGTACCAAAAAAACCAAAACATAAAACAGAAGCACTATTGTAACAAATTAAATAAAGACTTAAAACCTAATGGTCCACATCAAAAAATCTTTTTTTTAAAGTGTCCTTAAGAATTGCTCAAGTTGGAAATGTTGCATATACATACGCACACAGAAACAAGCCCATAGAAGTGCACACACACAGGTATAGACACACACACACACACACAAAAGTGTGTCGAAAGCAAACAGTAAGGATAGTTCTTACTTAATGACTCATTGGAAAAGACTCTGATGCTGGGAGGGATTGGAGGCAGGAGGAGAAGGGGACGACAGAGGATGAGATGGCTGGATGGCATCACTGACTCGATGGACTAGAGTTTGAGTGAACTCCAGGAGTTGGTGATGGACAGGGAGGCCTGGTGTGCTGCGATTCATGGGGTCGCAAAGAGTCGGACACGACTGAGTGACTGAACTGAACTGAATGTATCCTTTAGGAAGGGTATGACCTACCTTTCATCATGAAAATAAAGAAGCTTATTATCACAAAATGATTCTGGCCCTTCATTTTGTCTATGTTTGGGAATTTCTTTTTGTTTCATTTCCATTTGTATTTAAGTCTTAATTGGCAAAAGTCAACCTGATGCCAAATGGAGCTCAGAACCACAATGTAGAATGGAGATCAGTGATAAGAAGGTAAACCCCTTTTCTCCCAGCCTGGTGGGTGAGATCTGGATGGATTAAGCAGATTTGGATCAAACCAACAATGCACTCATTGATTTATGAAAGTCCAAGCTGCGAGCTTGGCATCACTCGAGAAACCATTCTTTGGATGCCCCGTGTGTGTGCTAAGTCACTTCAGTCGTGTCTGACTCTTCGACCACATGGACCACAGCCCGCCAGGTTCCTCTGTCCGTGGGATTCACCAGGTAAGAATACTGGAGTGAGTTGCCATTTCCTCCTCCCAGAGGGTCTTCTTGACCAGAGATGGCACCTCTGTCTTTTATGTCTCCTGCATCGGCAGGAACGTTCTTTATCACTAGCACCATCTGGGAAGGCCCCTTGGATGCCCTACCCAGGAAATACAGCTCAGCCTCTTCTTTCTGTCAAGGTGGGGTCATGAAGGAAACCCAAGAATCAGAAAGCCCACCCAATCTGGAGACCATCAACTGGTCTGCAGAGAAATGTTGTTTTGCTCAGACAGGTTTTTAATATTTTAAATGCATTGCCTACATTTAAAACCATGAGATTTAACATAGAAAAGCAAAACAACTGGTATGTGTTTTAAAAAACTAAAGTATCTGTCAGCAGTGAGCCTTCGTGTGGCAGTGACTGGCAAGGATGAAGTAGATGCTACTCCCTTGGGACAGAATGGGGACCCTCATTCCTGTTTTCAGTCTCCATCCCCACCCCTCACCTCCTCTTGCCCATGGCCTGCCTAGCCTCTATTGCTATCTGAATGTGTCATTTCTGTTTGAGTTCAGCATAGGCACTTTTCCAGCTTGACTGAGGTCGCAAATCTACAGGTGAAGCCAGCTTATCCCTCAGCGGGGTAAAGACAAGCAGAACACAGGGAGTCCAAGCCCTCTGCACTGGGAAGATGATGTGGTTCCAGACACCAGTGAGCAGGGATCCCAGAGGGCAGGGGTGTGGGCAGAATCCTTACCTGGACAGTCTGCTTTCTCCCCATAAACTTAAGAGCCTCATACAAGGGATTAGCGGTTTATCGTTACTAACAACATCATTAACCTTGCTGGAAAGGCCAGGCCCAATTCCTGGGAACTCATGAGACATGATTCAGTTCCAACATCTAACAAAGATTGCCCAAGACCACGGAGAGCCCAGGAGGGGTTGATTGCCACTGCAGTCAATCGGACAGGGATGTAGTGCATGTGACAATGCTAAAACAGTAATAAAACTGACTAAAAGTCAGCCTACTCTTTACTAATAGCACACGTTAGCAAATCTGAATACTGCCAATGATACTGAGATATTCTTCTCTATAAAAGTATGTTGCTGTTTAAGTTCCAAGCAATTGCTGTGGTTATAATATTTTTTAATGTAGAAGCAGAAAGTTAATATATTATTTCTACATGAAACTCCGAGAAATCCTTAGTTAGACATCTTGACCCAGAACACCCAGATCCAGCTATGTGAATCCACTTTGACGGTAAATTTTGTGACAATCTGAAATCCTCTGAGCTGAGTTTGGGCCAAGTTCCTATTTCTAACCTCTGGAGTACTGCACCTTCCTGGGTCTGAACAGTAGCTTGGAAATAAACAAAGATGGCACAGTGATTCCAGAGACAAGAAACAGAACCTGAGTGACGAGTTCTGTCATTGTTTGGTGTTTTAATTTGTGTTTATAGTTCTTCAACTGCAGAAACCTTAATTTAACCCCCTACAATCAATCACACTGTCTTGAAGGAATAAATATATGGGCTGTTGTATTTGGGGAGATTTGTTATAAAATGGAGTTTTAATAATCTCTGCCAAATTTATTCTGATGTTTAAAAATTTTTGTAACTATTTTTGTATATGTTGCTTCATGTGAAAGAAACTTCCTGAAATTAAAATGAATAAAATGTGTTCTCTGATAAACTGTGAGTGAAATCAATTTTAAAAATCTAGTTATCCTCTTTTTTCTAGGAATATGTTAAGATTAATTTTGATGAGGTTATTAACAAATTGGCAGAAGCTAGGCCTCAAAAGCCAAATGTAATGTTATCATTCATTACCATGAGTGAACAATATGATGGCTTACATCTTCCCCTTTGTTCAAAGAATACATTGATGTAATTAAAAAGCATTAAACCATTACTCTGTTTCTTTTCTGATCATTATTACTATGAAAATTACTACTGAAAATAATTTTATCTAATAAAGAAGTGTGTTGAAGTAGCATAAGCTCTGGGTGGTAATTACGCTAGAGCTCTCACATTTTACAGTGCCATGTTTCACATTTCCCCCAAACTAGGTTCCCAGATGTAGGCAGCACCTACATCTGGTAGATTTCTCAGATATAGGTAGCAGGTTTTCAACCCGTCCTGCCAGTAGACTAGATTCAGTGTCAGCTTATTATCTACAATAGAATTCTCCACATTGTGAAATGTTCTCAGAAATCTGGAGACTTGGACAGTAGTTTACTCCTCAGCTGAACTCACAGTACTTTGCTAACAAATATGTATGTCACAGGAAAGTGTTTGTATGACCATCTCCCCCAGTAGACATGTGTTCTTATAACACAGGGAACATGCATTAATTGTACTATTTCCATGACATTCCAGGTATCAGTAATGCCACTGGATGAATAGATGGATGGATGAATAGATAGATGGATGGATGAATAGATAGATGGATAGGCAGATGGGTTGGGTGGGTAGATGGATGGATGGATGACTGATAGATGCATGGGTGGGTGGAGGGACAGATGGATGACAGGTGGATGGATGGACAGATGGATGGGTGGTATCTTATTGGAGAACAATACTGTGCAAATACATATGATTTATATTCCTAATAAATTAAACAGAAACTTTTGAAAGGAGTGATGCTTTTCCTTTAACAGCATACTCCAATCCTAATATCACTGCTGTCACTTTTAAAACCACATCTCACTTGTGTTCAGTTCAGTTCAGTTCAGTTCAGTCGCTCAGTCGTGTCCAACTCTTTGCGACCCCATGAACTGCAGCACGCCAGGCCTCCCTGTCCATCACCAACTCCTAGAGTTTATGCAAACTCATGTGCATCGAGTCAGTGATGCCATCCAGCCATCTCATCCTCAGTCGTCCCCTTCTCCTCCTGCCCCCAATCCCTCCCAGCATCAGGGTCTTTTCCAATGAGTCAGCTCTTCACATGAGGTGGTCAAAGTATTGGAGTTTCAGCTTCAGCATCAGTCCTTCCAATGAACACCCAGGACTGATCTCCTTTAGGATGGACTGGTTGGACCTCTTTGCAGTCTAAGGGACTCTCAAGAGTCTTCTCCAACACCACAGTTCAAAAGCATCAATTCTTCAGCACTCAGCTTTCTTCACAGTCCAACTCTCATATCCATACATGACCACTGGAAAAACCATAGCCTTGACTAGACGGACCTTTGTTGGCAAAGTAATGTCTCTGCTTTTGTATATGCTATCTAGGTTGGTCATAACTTTCCTTCCAAGCAGTACAGTGTCTTTTAATTTCATGGCTGTAATCATCATCTGCAGTGATTTTGGAGCCCCAAAAAGATAAAGTCTGACACTGTTTCCACTGTTTCCCCATCTATTTCCCATGAAGTGATGGGACCAGATGCTATGATCTTAGTTTTCCAAATATTGAGCTTTAAGCCAACTTGTTCATTCTCCTCTTTCACTTTCATCAAGAGGCTTTTTAGCTCTTCTTCACTTTCTGCCATAAGGGTGGTGTCATCTGCATATCTGTGTTGCTGCTGCTGCTGCTGCTAAGTCGCTTCAGTCATGTCCGACTCTGTGCAACCCCATAGACGGCAGCCCACCAGGCTCCCCCATCCCGGGGATTCTCCAGGCAAGAACACTGGAGTGGGTTGCCATTTCCTTCTCCAATGCATCAAAGTGAAAAGTGAAAGTGAAGTCGCTCAGTCGTGTCTGACTCCTAGCGACCCCATGGACTGCAGCCTACCAGGCTCCTCCGTCCATGGGAATTGCCAGGCAAGAGCGCTGGAGTGGGTTGCCATTGTGTTAAGTATCAGTAAATCTGAACAAATTAAAACTCAAGAGCTACTTTTTAAAAAGCCTAAATATGTATCTAAGTTCTATTGTGAGAAATAATATCTGTGCATATTTGAGCTTAATGTGCCTCTTACATAATAATATACTGTTAAATAAACACATAAATATTGAAACGAATGCTGTCCATCTTAGAACTAAGATCACCTTGTATATACATGGGAAACACCTACACAGCAGAATGAACATAGGCTTTCAGATAAGGTGAATGGGTGTTCAAATGGGAGCTTTGCCATTTCCAAGGTAACGTAATGTCTCTAAAACGCAATTTCTCACACAGAACAGAGTATGGAAACTAACCTCACAGCACTGTGAGGTTCAATGAAATACATATGCAGATCACCCAGTGGGAGCCTTCCACACATTACTAATGCTCAGTCCACTGCTACAATGGAGTTGATATTTCACTTTTTATAAACAAACCCTATTCCTTCTTTAAGGGTTTCCCAGTGGCACCACTGCCTGCCAGCGCAGAGATGCCTGTTTGATCCCGGAGTTGGGAAGATCCCCTGGTATAGTGAATTGCAACCCATTCCAGAATTCATACCTGGAAAATTCCACAGACAGAAGAGCCCGGTGGATTACAGTCCATGGGGTTGGAAAGAGTCCGACATGATTGAGCACAGAGCACACAATCCTTCTTTCTCCACTTGTCACTCTCTCTAAAAATCTGGTGATGATTCTTATTGTGAATACAAGCTCACAGAACCAAAGTGCCCAATTTTATGAAAAACAAGCATAATAGAAATAAATATGAACAATATATAAGAATGAATATGGACAGCTCTTAGGGAGCAAGTGTAGAAAATGGAGAATTCTCCTCCAAACACTACTTTGGTGTTTCTTTGCCACCTTGGAACTAGCTTGTGGGCCCTCCAGACTTTGGGCTCTTTCCCATGTAAAACATCACTTGACAAAATGCTCACTGCTTGATACATCATCCCTTTGCTCTCTTGGTTTGCCTCTCAACTTTTTCTTATTCTCATTGCGAGAGTATATGTAGAGCAAACATGACTATAAAAGTAAAAAGACCTTGCATAGGGATTTCAAGAAAGGATTTTTCAAGTTCAAACAAGTTTTAACTGAAGGTCTCTTAAACCTTCCGCTATTGAACTATCAGCCCAAGCCTTATCAGGTGTCTGATCCACCCCACCAGACATGCCTACTTTTCACTCAAATGACACCAACTTGCTATTATTTATTCTTATCTCGTTGGGGGACTTGCACTCTTGGAGAGAAAATAGGTTAAAAAACAAGAGCAGAAATCGATAGCTGGAATCTGAATCGTCAACAGAAACTTTACATTTTTTTTTTTCCAGAGAGAGAAAAGTGCTTTGAGTTCTGATTGCATAGTACTTACTGGCCTCCAAAGCATTTAATTAAGATGTCTGAGGCAGATAATAACAAATGGGAAGGAGTCAGCCCCTCAAATGATCACCCTGCAGGCAACCCAGAAACAAACAAGCACCAGAGTAAGAATGCCCGGTTCTCCTTCTGCCCCTTCATCCTTTGCACTTAGCAAGGTAGGCACACATTTGCCCATGGAGGTCAGCCTGATGGTGGGTAGGACAAAGAATCTGCCTTCAGGCAGACCTGGGTTCCATCCTCAGTTCAGTTCAGTTCAGTTCAGTTCAGTCGCTCAGTAGTATCCGACCCCTTGCGACTCCATGAATCGCAGCACACCAGGCCTCCCTGTCCATCACCAACTCCCGGAGTTCACTCAGACTCACGTCCGTTGAGTCCGTGATGCAATCCAGCCATCTCATCCTCGGTTGTCCCCTGCTCCTCCTGCCCCCAATCCCTCCCAGCATCAGAGTCTTTTCCAATGACTCAACTCTTCTCATGAGGTGGCCAAAGTACTGGAGCTTCAGCTTTAGCATCATTCCTTCCAAGGAAATCCCAGGGCTGATCTCCTTCAGAATGGACTGGTTGGATCTCCTTGTAGTCCAAGGGACTCTCAAGAGTCTTCTCCAACACCACAGTTTAAAAGCATCAATTCTTCAGTGCTCAGCCTTCATCACAGTCCAACTCTCACATCCATACATGACCACAAGAAAAACCATAGCCTTGACTAGACAGACCTTAGTCAGCAAAGTAATGTCTATGCTTTTGAGTATACTATCTAGGTTGGTCATAACTTTTCTTCCAAGGAGTAAGCGTCTTTTAATTTCACGGCTGCAGTCACCATCTGCAACGATTTTGGACCCCAAAAAATAAAGTCTGACACTGTTTCCACTGTTTTCCCATCTATTTCCCATGAAGTGATGGGACCAGATGCCATGATCTTCGTTTTCTGAGTGTTGGGCTTTAAGCCAACCTTTTTGCTCTCCTCTTTCACTTTCATCAAGAGGCTTATTAGCTCCTCTTCACTTTCTGCCATAAGGATGGTGTCATCTGCATATCTGACGTGATTGATATTTCTCCCAGCAATCTTGATTCCAGCTTGTGTTTCTTCCAGTCCAGCGTTTCTCATGATGTACTCTGCATAGAAGTTAAATAAGCAGGGTGACAATATACAGCCTTGACGTACTCCTTTTCCTATTTGGAACCAATCTGTTGTTCCATGTCCAGTTCTAACTGTTGCTTCCTGACCTGAATATAGGTTTCTCAAGAGGCAGGTCAGGTGGTCTGGTATTCCCATCTCTTTCAGAATTTTCCACAGTTTATTCTGATCCACACAGTCAAAGGCTTTGGCATAGTCAATTAAGCAGAAATAGATGTTTTTCTGGAACTCTCTTGCTTTTTCCATGATCCAGCGGATGTTGGCAATTTGATCTCTGGTTCCTCTGCCTTTTCTAAAACCAGTTTGAACATCAGGGAGTCCACGGTTCACGTATTGCTGAAGCCTGGCTTGGAGAATTTTGAGCATTACTTTACTAGCATGTGAGATGAGTGCAATTGTGTGGTAGTTTGAGCATTCTTTGGCATTGCCTTTCTTTGGGATTGGAATGAAAACTGACCTTTTCCAGTCCTGTGGCCACTGCTGAGTTTTCCAAACTTGCTGGCATATTGAGTGTAGCACTTTCATAGCATCATCTTTCAGGATTTGAAATAGCTCAACTGGAATTCCACCACCTCCACTAGCTTTGTTCGTAGTGATGCTTTCTAAGGCCCACTTGACTTCACATTCCAAGATGTCTGGCTCTAGATGAGTGATCACATCATCATGATTATCTGAGCCCTGAAGATCTTTTTTGTATAGTTCTTCTGTGTATTCTTGCCACCTCTTCTTAATATCTTCTGCTTCTGTTAGGTCCAGACCATTTCTGTCCTTTATCGAGCCCATCTTTGCATGAAATGTTCCCTTGGTATCTCTAATTTTCTTGAAGAGATCTCTAGTCTTTCCCATTCTATAGTTTTCCTCTATTTCTTTGCACTGATCACTGAAGAAGGCTTTCTTATCTCTTCTTACTATTCTTTGGAACTCTGCATTCAGATGCTTGTATCTTTCCTTTTCTCCTTTGCTTTTTGCTTCTCTTCTTTTCACAGCTATTTGTAAGGCCTCCCCAGACAGCCATTTTGCTTTTTTGCATTTCTTTTCCATGGGGATGGTCTTGATCCCTGTCTCCTGTACAATGTCACAAACCTCATTCCATAGTTTATCAGGCACTCTATCAGATCTAGGCCCTTAAATCTATTTCTCGCTTCCACTGTATAATCATAAGGAATTTGATTTAGGTCATACCTGAATGGTCTAGCAGTTTTCCCTACTTTCTTCAATTTGAGTCTGAATTTGGTAATAAGGAGTTCATGATCTGAACCACAGTCAGCTCCTGGTCTTGTTTTTGCTGACTGTATAGAGCTTCTCCATCTTTGGCTGCAAAGAATATAATCAATCTGATTTTGGTGTTGACCATCTGGTGATATCCATGTGTAGAGTCTTCTCTTGTGTTTTTGGAAGAGGGTGTTTGCTATGACTAGTGCATTTTCTTGGCAAAACTCTATTAGTCTTTGCCCTGCTTCATTCCGCATTCCAAGGCCAAATTTGCCTGTTACCCCAGGTGTTTCTTGACTTCTTATGTTTGCATTCCAGCCCCCGATCTGCCATTATCAAAGGTAGATGTGAAAGTCACATAAGTTCTCTGACTCTCAGCTTCCATCTATAAAAATGAGGATTATGCTGGGTTTCATGAAAACTGGCTAAAAAACTATTCTGATTATTTATTACTATATAATGCACCCACTCCAGAATTTAGTGATAACCAATGACCATGTTTGGGAGAAGGCAATGGCAACCGACTCCAGTACACTTGCCTGGAATATCCCATGGACGGAGGAGCCTGGTAGGCTGTAGTCCATGGGGTTGCTAAGAGTCGGGCACGACTGAGCGACTTCAGTTTCATGCATTGGAGAAGGAAATGGCAACCCACTCCAATATTCTTGCCTGGAGAATCCCAGGGACAGAGGAGCCTGGTGGGCTGCCGTCTATGGGGTCGCACAGAGTCGGACATGACTGAAGTGACTTAGCAGCAGCAGCACCAACAATGACCATATTTGAACTTCACGGCTCAGGAATTTGGACAAAGGGTAGTTAATACGGCTTGTATGCACTTTTCTGCTTGGAAACTGTCTGGAGAAGACTCAAATGGCTGGGGCTTGAGTGGATGAGGCCTGGGCCTACCTAGGATTTGTTCCTTCATGTATGGTGCCTGAGCCAAGATGATGCAGGTGGCTGGGGCTCACTGGAGCTCCTGGGAGTAACATCAAGGCCTCCTCAAGTGTCTTCTCCAGAATGCCTCATTATCATAGCCACCTTAGGGTGGTAGGATTTCCTACTTGGCAGTGTGGAATTCCAACAGCAAGTGTTGCCACAAACATGGTGGAAGCTGGACCGTCTTTTAGAACCTGGCCTCAGAAATCACTCAGTGTTATTTCATGGTGTTCTGTGGATCAGCGCATTCCAAGTTCTCTCAGACTCAAGAGGACAGCCTTCTCACACAGGTTCTTAAAACATGCTATATTTAACAGCATCAGGTTCACACCTGGGACATCATTTAATCTTCAGAAATACTGTAGATCAGAATGCCCCCAAATCATTTCCCTGTTGTAATAACACTTTAATAAATAAATCTTAAAATATGTGAGCATATCCTCATAAGGTGCTTTTATATCCATTTATTTCTCATGTTATATCATCCCTATCTAAGCCAGTTGTGGATGTGACTGGTGATAGAAGCAAGGTTTGATGCTGTAAAGAGCAATATTGCATAGGAATCTGGAATGTTAGGTCCATGAATGAAGGCAAATTAGAAGCGGTCAAACAGAAGATGGCAAGAGTGAATGTTGACATTCTAGGAATTAGTCAACTAAAATGGACTGGACTGGGTAAATTTAACTGAGATGACCACTATATCTACTACTGTGGGCAGGAATCCTTTAGAAGAAATGGAGTAGCCATCATGGTCAACAAAAGAGTCTGAAATGCAGTACTTGGATGAAACCTCAAAATGACAGAATGATCTCTGTTCATCTCCAGGGCAAACCATTCAATATCATGGTAATCCAAGTCTATGCTCTGATCAGTAAAGCTGAGGAAGCTGAAGTTGAATGGTTCTATGAAGACCTACAAGACCTTTTAGAACTAACACCCCAAAAAGATGTCCTTTTCATTATAGGGGACTGGAATGCAAAAGTAGGAAGTCAAGAAACACCTGGAGTAACAGGCAACTTTGGCCTTGGAGTACAGAATGAAGCAGGGCAAACGCTAATAGAGTTTTGTCAAGAGAACGCACTGGTCATAGCAAACACCCTCTTTCAACAACACAAGAGAAGACTCTACACATGGACATCACCAGATGGTCAACACTGAAATCAGACTGATTATATTCTTTGCAGCCAAAGATGGAGAAGCTCTATACAGTCAGCAAAAACAAGACCGGGAGTTGACTGTGGCTCAGATCATGAACTCCTTACTGCCAAATTCAGACTTAAATTGAAGAAAGTAGGGAAAACCACTAGACCATTCAGGTATGACCTAAATCAAATCCCTTATTATTATACAGCGGAAGTGAGAAATAGACTTAAGGGACTAGATCTGATAGACAGAGTGCTTGATGAACTATGGGCAGAGGTTCATGACATTGTACAGGACCCAGGGAATAAGACAATCCTCAAGAAGAAGAAATGTAAAAAAGCAAAATGGCTGTATGAGGAGGCCTTCCAAATACCTGTGAAAAGAAGAGAAGCAAAAGGCAATGGAGGAAAGGAAAGATATACCCATTTCACTGGAGAGTTCCAAAGAATAGCAAGGAGAGATAAGAAAGCCTTCCTTGGTGATCAGCGCAAAGAGATAGAGAAAAACAATAGAATGAGAAAGACTAGAGATCTCTTCAAAAAAATTAGAGATACCAAGGGAACATTTCATGCAAAGATGGGCTCGATAAAGGACAGAAATGGTCTGGACCTAACAAAAGCAGAAGATATTAAGAAGAGGTGGCAAGAATACACAGAAGAACTGTACAAAAAAGATCTTCACGACCCAGATAATCATGATGGTGTGATCACTCATCTAGAGCCAGACATCTGAAATGTGAAGTCAAGTGGGCCTTAGGAAGCATCACTACGAACAAAGCAAGTGGAGGTGATGGAATTCCAGTTGAGCTATTTCAAATCCTGAAAGATGATGCTGTGAAAGTGCTACACTCAATATGCCAACAAGTTTGGAAAACTCAGCAGTGGCCACAGGACTGGAAAAGGTCAGTTTTCATTCCAATCCCAAAGAAAGGCAATGCCAAAGAATGCTCAAACTACCACACAATTGCACTCATCTCACATGCTAGTAAAGTAATGCTCAAAATTCTCCAAGCCAGGCTTCAGCAATACGTGAACCGTGAACTTCCAGATGTGCAAGCTGGTTTTAGAAAAGGCAGAGGAACCAGAGATCAAATTGCCAACATCCGCTGGATCATGGAAAAAGCAAGAGAGTTCCAGAAAAACATCTATTTCTGCTTAATTGACTATGCCAAAGCCTTTGACTGTGTGGATCAGAATAAACTGTGGAAAATTCTGAAAGAGATGGGAATACCAGACCACCTGACCTGCCTCTTGAGAAACCTATATTCAGGTCAGGAAGCAACAGTTAGAACTGGACATGGAACAACAGACTGGTTCCAAATAGGAAAAGGAGTACGTCAAGGCTGTATATTGTCACCCTGCTTATTTAACTTCTATGCAGAGTACATCATGAGAAACGCTGGACTGGAAGAAGCACAAGCTGGAATAAGATTGCCGGGAGAAATATCAATAACCTCAGATATGCAGATGACATCACCATTATGGCAGAAAGTGAAGAAGAACTAAAAAGCCTCTTGATGAAAGTGAAAGAAGAGAATGAAGTATGTCTTGCCATTCCCTCCTGGCCTGAAGAGTTTCTATTGAAAGATCAGCTGTTATCCTTATGGGAATCCCCTTGTGTGTTATTTGTTGTTTTTCCCTTGCTGCTTTTAATATTTGTTCTTTGTGTTTGATCTTTGCTAATTTGATTAGTATGTGTCTTGGGGTGTTTCGCCTTGGGATTATCCTATTTGGAGCTCTCTGTGTTTCTTGGACTTGGGTGATTATTTCCTTCCCCATTTTAGGGAAGTTTTCAACTATTATCTCCTCAAGGATTTTCTCATGATCTTTCTTTCTGTCTTCTTCTTCTGGGACTCCTATAATTCGAATGTTGGAGCATTTCATATTGTCCTGGAGGTCTCTGAGATTGTCCTCATTTCTAAATGTAAGATCAGAAACTATAAAACTCCTAGAGGAGAACATAGGCCAAACACTCTCAGACATAAATCACAGCAGGATCCTCTATGATCCACCTCCCAGAATACTGGAAATAAAAGCAAAAATAAACAAATGGGATCTAATTAAAATTAAAAGCTTCTGCACAACAAAGGAAACTATAAGCAAGGTGAAAAGACAGCCTTCTGAATGGGAGAAAATAATAGCAAATGAAGCAACTGACAAACAACTAATCTCAAAAATATACAAGCAACTTATGCAGCTCAATTCCAGAAAAATAAATGACCCAATCAAAAAATGGGCCAAAGAACTAAATAGACATTTCTCCAAAGAAGACATACGGATGGCTAACAAACACATGAAAAGATGCTCAACATCACTCATTATTAGAGAAATGCAAATCAAAACCACAATGAGGTACCACTTCACACCAGTCAGAATGGCTGCGATCCAAAAATCTGCAAGCAATAAATGCTGGAGAGGGTGTGGAGAAAAGGGAACCCTCCTACACTGTTGGTGGGAATGAAAACTAGTACAGCCACTATGGAGAACAGTGTGGAGATTCCTTAAAAAATTGCAAATAGAACTACCTTATGACCCAGCAATCCCACTTCTGGGCATACACACCGAGGAAACCAGAATTGAAAGAGACACATGTACCCCAATGTTCATCACAGCACTGTTTATAATAGCCAGGACATGGAAACAACCTAGATGTCCATCAGCAGATGAATGGATAAGAAAGCTGTGGTACATATACACAATGGAGTATTACTCAGCCGTTAAAAAGAATTCATTTGAATCAGTTCTGATGAGATGGATGAAACTGGAGCCGATTATACAGAGTGAAGTAAGCCAGAAAGAAAAACACCAATACAGTATACTAACACATATATATGGAATTTAGGAAGATGGCAATGACGACCCTGTATGCAAGACAGGGAAAGAGACACAGATGTGTAAAATGGACTTTTGGACTCAGAGGGAGAGGGAGAGGGTGGGATGATTTGGGAGAATGACATTCTAACATGTATACTATCATGTAAGAATTGAATCGCCAGTCTATGTCTGATGCAGGATGCAGCATGCTTGGGGCTGGTGCATGGGGATGACCCAGAGAGATTTTATGGGGAGGGAGGTGGGAGGGGGGTTCATGTTTGGGAATGCATGTAAGAATTAAAGATTTTAAAATTTAAAAAAATAAAAAACTAAAAAAAAAAAAAAAATAAAGTGTGTTTCCTGTAAAGAAAAAAAAAAAAAGAAAAAAAGAAGAGAATGAAAAAGTTGCCTTAAAGCTCGAAATTCAGAAAACTAAGATCATGGCATCTGGTCCCATCACTTCATGGGAAATAGATGGGGAAACAGTGGAAACAGTGTCAGACTTTATTTTGGGGCACTCCAAAATCACTACAGATGGTGATTGCAGCCATGAAACTAAAAGACGCTTACTGCTTGGAAGGAAAATTATGACCAACCTAGATAGCATATACAAAAGCAGAGACATTAATTTGTGAACAAAGGTCCATGTAGTCAAGGCTATGGTTTTTCCTGTGGTCATATATGGATGTGAGTTGGACTATAAAGAAAGCTGAGCACCGAAGAATTGATGCTTTTGAACTGTGGTGTTGGAGAAGACTCTTGAGAGTCCCTTGGACTGCAAGGAGATCCAACCAGTCCAACCTAAAGGAGATCAGTTCTGAATATTTATTGGAAGGACTGATGATGAAGCTGAAACTCCAATCCTTTGGCCACATAATGAGAAGAATCTATTCATTTGAAAAGACCCTGATGCTGGGAAAGATTGATGGAAGGAGGAGAAGAGGATGACAGAGGATGAGATGGTTGGATGGTATCACCAACTCGATGGACATGAGTTTGGGTAGGCTCTGGGAGTTGGTGATGGACAGGGAGGCCTGGCATGCTGCAGTTCATGCGATTGCAAAGAGTCAGACACTACTGACAGACTGAACTGAACTAATCTAAGCCAGGGAAAATGTATTTTCAAGATTTGGAAATAACATTCAGAGAATTTAAATCAGTTGCCCAGGACCACTGGTGCATCACTGTTAGTTACACTGTTGGCAGCAGCATCCTCAAATACTAAAAAGCACGTTGTGTGTGTAAACACGGGAGTGAGGTTATTTATCTCTCTTTATCATTAGAATCAGACCTGCATGCTCATTGGCTATTTTTCATTTCATATACACTTAAGAACCTGAGAGTTAAATGCTTGAAAACGCACTGAATGCAACAGACTGAAAAAATGTCACATTCATATGCCTGCAAAGAAATGGTTAACCTGTGTGTTATTTTGATATTAAGTTAAATAGACACACACGCATATGGCCTTCCCAGGTGGCTCCTGCAATGCAGGAGTCACGGGTGTGACCCCTGGGTGGGGAGGATCCCCTGGAGAAGAAAATGGTGACCCACTCCAGTATTCTTGCCTAAGAAACTCCATGGAGAGAAGAGTATGGAGGGCTACAGTCCCTAGGGTCGGAAAAGTCGGACACCACTTAGTGACTGAGGCACCACACTGCCACACACATACATACATACATACATACATACATACATACATACATATATATGTTATAAAGAGCTTTCATAGACATGATCACATTTGATTCTCATGGTTGATAGATAGAGATGGTTTTTTTAATTAAACTTTTAAGGTAATTATAGATCCACATGCAGATATAAGAAATAAAGCAGACAGATTCCATGTATTCCAAACCCAATTTTCCATTAGTGGTAACAGTTCAAATCTATAGCAGTGCAAATCTATACAGTATTTCAACGATGACACTGACTTTCATGCAGAAGCTGCAGAACATTTCTATCATCACCAGGTCCCCAAATGCTGCCTCTTACTTGCCACATCCCTTCCCTACTACCTTCCACCCTCCTTAACACCTGGCAACCACTAATCTGTTCTCCAATTTTATACTTTTCTCATTTCAGGAATGTTATCCACAGATTTTCCCTGTTCTCTGAAAGCAGAGCATTCCTGTGAAATGTTTATAGGCTGAAGTGTTGCCTTAAAAAGAGGCAATTACCTTAGGACACATCTTGCTAAGCATGCACAAGATAAATTGAGATAAAGCACAGGGGTTCCCAGGCAAAGGGAACAGTAGCCTTTTCAACCAATGGTGCCAGAGTGTTTGGACTTCATATGCAAAAAGAAAAACGAAACAAAACTTTGACCTAACTCTCTTATAAGGCTTCCCTGGTAGCTCAGATGGTAAAAGTATCTGCCTGCAATGCATGAGACCCCAGTATGAGTCCTAGGTCAGGAAGATCCAATGGAGAAGGGATAGACTACCCACTCTAGTATTCTCGGGCTTCCCCTGGTGGCTCAGCTGGAACTCTCTTATAAGAAAATTAACTCAAAATGAATCACAGACTTAAATGTGGAACATAAAACTATAAGAATTTTAGAAAAGTAAACAGAGGAGGAAAAATCCTTGAGAACTAGCTGTAGATTAAAGTTCTTAGTTTTGAGAGAGTAAAGAAAAGAAAAAACGGATACATTAGATTTCATCAAAATCTAATTTCATCTTTGTTCTGTGAAAGATGCTTTAAGAAGATGAAAAGACAAGCTACGGGTAAGTAAAAATTTTACATTCCACACATGTGATAAAGAACTAGTGTCTAGAATACAAAAAGAATCTGCAAATTTCAACAATACAAAGCAATCAGAGGATAAAGGCCAACAACATGAGAAGATGTTTTAGGATGGAAAATGTTTAGGTGGCAAATAAGCCCATAAAAGATGTCCAAGATCAATATTTATTGGAGAATTAAATTAAAGCCACAAGGAGCTATCACTGTATACCTATGAGTGCAGTTAAATAAAAAATAAGGGCAACACTAAATCCAGGTGAGGCTGTGGAGAAACTGGGTCACTCATACATTACTGGTAAGACAGAAAATGGTGTGGTCACTTTGGAAATCTTGGTAGTTTCTTAAATAATTAAACATACAGAGATCATATAACTGAGCAATTCAACTCCTAGACATTTTATCCCCCCAAAATGAAGATACTTGTTCACACCAAAAAATGATAAAGAACTTTTATAGTAGATTTGCTCCTAATAGGCCCCAAGCTGGAAATAACACAGATGACTTTCAACAAATGAAAACCACCTTTTGTTGGCCCTTAAACTGAGTGAAGTTACGAAATGTAGAGATGATCTCTGACACTTATAATGGATGCCTGTATGTTTTTATGGTGTAAATAAAATTGCTAGTATGACGTGACATTAGAGGCTGTCAATAAAGGAATTGTTTGTAACTTTACTCCCAGAAGATATTTTAAAAACTACATCTTTTATATGAATTTACTTTGGAACATAGCAAAACAGCTTATACTATATGCAAGTTTTATGACTATTTTCCTTGTAGATTTTTGTAATGGAGATATTCTTACATCTCCATTTTTGCATATGGAGATAATGACTTGATCCAAGTAATCAAGGTTTAAAAAAAGGCTAGAAATTTAACTTAGAAGCCATGCTTTGCTGCCTCCTATAAGATTTTCTAGAATACATCTGGTTCTAAGTCATTTTGGGTGTATGTTTGTGTTTCACTTGATCCTCAGAGGAAAATAGGATAGGGGTGCTATTAACTTGATTTTTCAGATGCTGGAAAAAGTTCTGTAGAAACTTGCCTAATGATTGCAGGGTTTAACTGAACCCTGAACCAAGTCTTGATTCCAAAGCCTTTAAATTTGACTTGAAAACTTCCCTGATTGGAATATCTTTTGGTATGAGAATACCAAAAGATATGGTTGGATATCTAGCAATATTTGCCTCTTTTATTTTGTTGGCTACTTAACTCTGGTTGATCTCAAGTTGCAATCTGACTGGGGACAGAAGTTGAAATAGATTCAGATTTTGGGTAGATTTACCAACTTTTAAGTTAGCTTTAAGACACTGCTACCTTTTTTACTGAGTAAAAAATCAAAGCTATGAGTAAGTTTAATTATATGGAAACACAAGCAAGGGACTGGAAAATTGATTAGGAATTTTCTGGAAAGTCAAGTACTGATTTTTCTTTTCCCTGAAAAGAAACTATTTCTACTGTAACTTCTAATGCCAACTATGGTTTCTGACTTTTCTCCTTTTTTTACAGAAAACTGCATTTGCTTTCCGAACGACAAAAAAATCCAATGAGATATACACCTGATTAAAAGTATGCACAACTCCAACCTACCTCAACATAGTAAAGGCCATATATGAAAAGCCTACAGCAAATACTATTCTCAATGGTGAAAAACTGAAAGCATTCCCCCTAAGATCAGGAACGAGACAAGGGTGTCCATTTTCACCACTATTATTCAACATAGTTCTGGAAGTCCTAGCTATAGCAATCAGAGAAGAAAAAGAAATAAGGAACACAGACTGGGAAAGAAGAAGTAAAGCTCTCACTGTTTGCAGATGACATGATACTGTACACAGAAAACCCTAAAACTAGTATCAGAAAATTACTAGCATTAATCAGTGAATTTAGCAAAGTTGCAGGATACAAAATCAATACAAAGAAATCACTTGCATTCCTATATACTAACAATGAAAAATCAGAAAGAGAAATTAAGGAATCAATCCCATTCACAATTACAACAAAAAAATTAAATACCTAAGGAGACAAAAGGACTATACACAGAAAGTCATAAGGCACTGATGAAAGAAATCAAAGATGACATAAACAGATGGAGAGATATTCCATGTTCCTGGGTAGGAAGAATCAATATTGTGAAAATGACTATACTACCAAATGCAATCTATAGATTCAATGCGATCCCTATCAAATTACCAATGGCATTTTTCACAGAACTAGAACAAAAAAAAATCACAATTCATATGGAAACACAAAAGACCCCGAACAGCCAAAGCAGTCTTGAGAAAGAAGAATGGAGCTGGCAGAATCAACCTTCCTGACTTCAGATTACACTACAAAGCTATAGTCATCAAGACAGTATCCTACTGGTATAAAAACATAAATGTAGACCAATGGAACAAGAGAGAAAGTCCAGAAATAAACCCATGCACCTATGGGTACCTTATTTTTGACAAAGGAGGCAAGAATATACAATGGGGCAAAGATAGCCTCTTCAATAAATGGTGCTGGGAAAACTGGAGAGCTACATGTAAAAGAATGAAATTAGAACACTTCCTAATACCATACACACAGATAAACTCAAAATGGATTAAAGGCCTAAATGTAAGACCAGAAACTATAAAACTCTTAGAGGAAAACATAGGTAGAACACTCGATGACATAAATTAAAGCAACATCCTCTATGACCCACCTCCTAGAGTAATAGAAATCAAAACAAAAGTAAACAAGTGGGACATGGTTAAACTTAAAAGCTTTTGCACAGCAGAGGAAACTATAAGCAAGGTGAGAAGACAAACCCTCAGAATGGGAGAAAGTATTAGCAAAGGAAATAACTGACAAAGGATTAATTTCCAAAATATACAAGTAGCTCATACAACTCAATACTAGAAAAACAACCCAATCAAAAAGTGGGGAAAAGACCTAAACAGACATTTCTCCAAAGAAGACATACAGATGGCTAACAAACACATGAAAAGATGCTCAACTCATTATTAGAGAAATGCAAATCAAAACTACAATGAGGTATCACTTCACACTAGTCAGAATGAACATCATCAAAAAGTCTACAAACAATAAACGCTGGAGAGGGTGTGGAGAAAAGGGAACACTCTTGCACTGTTGGTGGGAATGTAAATAGATACAGCCACTATGGAAGACAGTATGGAGAGTCCTTAAAAAGCTAGGAATAAAACCACCATATGGCCCAGCAACCCCACTCCTAGGTATACACCCTGAGGAAACCAAAATTTAAAAAGACACATGTATCCCATTGTTCATTTCAGCACTATTTACAATAACTAGAACATGGAAGCAACCTCAGTGTCCATCAACAGATGAATGGATAAAGTTTACACACAATGAAATATTACTCAGTCATAAAGGGAGCACATATGAGTCATTTCTAATGAGGTGGATGAACCTAGAACTGATTATACAGAATGAAGTAAGTCAGGAATAAAAGATAAATATCATATTCTAACACACGTATATGGAATCTAGAAAAATGGTACTGAAGAATTTATTTACAGGGAAACAATGGAGAAACAGACATAGAAATCTGACTTATAGACGTGGGGAGAGGGGAGGAGAGGGTGAGATGCATGGAAAGAGTAACATGGAAACTTATACTACCATATGCAAAATAGATAGCCAACAGGAATTAGCTGTATGGCTCAGGAAACTCAAACAGGGGCTCTGCATCAACCTAGATGGGTGAGATGGGGAGGGAGTTTCAAACGGGAGGGGTGATTCATGTTGAGGTTTGACAAAAAACAGCAAAATTCTGTAAAGCAATTATCCTTCAATAAAAAATAAATTTTAAAAAAAGGTATCCACAATTCCATGTTATACCTCTTTTTCACTGCTCTTCCTTGTCTCCAAAAGAGGGAACAGAGTGGGAAAGGCAGCATTTAGTTTTTCACAAAAAAACTATTATTGAAAGAGATTAACCCTGGAACTCATGCTTTTCTATTGTAGTCCTCAATGTTCAAGGATTAGTAAATAAAATAGCACACTATTACACAAACATAACCAATCTATATAAATAACGAAGTAACTCACACTGTCAGGCCTCCAGTATGCTCCATACTGTTTTGGATTTCCATAAGCCAAGGTATAAGTTCCTATGTCTTGAGAATGAATGATGGATAAAACTGAACCACCAGAAGGATTTTTCATCATAGCTGAAGCAATTGCATAGTGTGGAATTTTTTTTTTTTTTTCCCCTTTTTAAGTAAGGAAAGGCCATTCTCAAGGATACAGGGTCCAACAACCAAAACCAGCTCTCAGCATTTGTTACTGTGATATACTCTGACTCCACCTCCTGTGACCATCTCATATCCTCATGACTCATCAGAAATGGCATTTGCTTTGCAGCAAATCTATGACGCTCAGTCCACAATGAAGAATTCAGAAAATGAATGTTCTTTCAAAACTCTTTTAACTCTAGGTCAGACATGGCTTCCAGTGCATCTATACTTCTAAAGGGCTTGTGTGTACCTTTGAGCAGAGTTCAGAGTCCTTGTCCAAGAACAAGTTTTCTGAATTCTGCAGCAAGTTTTCTCTTAGGATCTTGCTTTTTTGGCCCTTTGACATACAGCTGCATTATGTGGTCAACCTCTGCAAGGGCCTTAGCTGCTGTTGCTAAGTCACATCAGTCGTGTCCGACTCTGTGCGACCCCAGAGATGGCAGCCCACCAGGCTCCCGTCCCTGGGATTCTCCAGGCAAGAACACTGGAGTGGGTTGCCATTTCCTTCTCCAGTGCATCAAAGTGAAAAGTGAAAGGGAAGTTGCTCAGTCGTGTCTGACTCTTCGTGAACCCATGGACTGCAGCCTACCAGGCTCCTCCGTCCATGGGATTTCCCAGGCAAGAGTACTGGAGTGGGTTACCATTACCTTCTCCTTCAGGGACCTACTATTCAATTATTCTGCTGCTTGACAAAAAATTAATACCATTTAAATGGAGATGTCTTATCTCTGTTCAGCCAAACAGCATTGCCAGCGGACTTTACCAGTTTTCAGTTGTAATTAGAGGAACAGAGATTCCAAATACATCTTCGCCACTCAACTGGCAGATGAACTTGACCCAGATATGGTGCTTCCCATCTGATCATATCCACCCAGCTAGACCTGACATCCATAACGCAGGAACAGGGAGGAGAAATCAGAGGCCTGGAGCACCTGGTTTAAAAACTGCCAAACTCCTACCTTTGGGGCTCTTGAGGCGAGTCAGCATGCTCCACCTGCGGAGGTGCGTGCTCAGGAGGAAGTGGCCGCTCACTGCCGCTAGTAAACCCACCAGGCGCTGCTTCTGGTACCAGGCGGAGTTTTCCAACAGCTGCTGGCCCAGGCCCGGAGCCGCTCTGCGTCAAGCGTCGCTTACGTGCTATGTGGCGCCCTGCACGGATCTCGCGTGAGCTCTGTGGGTCCTTCCAGCAGTGTGTTCATGTAGTGGCGAGCTCGCTGCGCTTGTCACTCTCCCCAAAGCGCCGGCAGGTGCCGGACACTTAGCCAGTTGGCCGTGGGGGTCAAAGCTGCAATGGGTGGTACTGGGAGAGCCTCCTGGGTCGAGGTCTAAAAAGCTGGGGAGTTCTGACTTCCTGCATCTCTCAGGCGTGAATCCCTTGAACCGACTCAGAGCCTTCAACACCATCAGCACAACCCCTGAGGGCCGGAGTGGGCCTCATGCAGCCCCTGGAGGGGAAGACGCCTAACCAGGCTAGGCCCACAGATTCCCCCTCCAGCGCAGCACGTGTGCGCCGTCTCGGCCACTTCACCAAAGGAATGGTGCCTCATGTGGGTTTATTTTTTATTTAATTTTCTGTCTGTTTTAATTTTTATGTTATATTGGAGTATAGTTGATTTACAGTATTATATTAGCTTAACGTGTACAGCAAAGAGAGTCAGCTATACGTATATATATATTCCTATTCTTTTTCCATTTTTTTTTTCTTATTTGGGTTTCAGAATATCGAGTAGAGTTCCCTGCGTTATACAGTAGGTCCTTGTTGATTACCTGTATGGTTGTGTGTGTGTTAATTCCAAACTCCTAATTTATCCCTCTCCCCAGCATAATGTCGTTTTGATGAGAAACAGATAATACCGTGTGTGTGTGTGTGTGTGTGTGTGTAGAGAGATTCTGCAAATTGGCAAATGCTACACCAATATTAAGGTCTAACTGAAGAATGTATTGCACACTTCATCCAGAAGTAGAATTTTATGTACAGAGTTGTTACTTTTCTGTTAAACATTTATGTAGAAGACCTGATTTGAAAACTTATAAAAGTTCAGTGGTAAAACCATAATCTTGTTTTTCTCTAGTTAAAGAAAAATGTCGTAGGGAACATGGGTGTTCCCCTTTAGAGAAGCAAGTATGTTTTCTTGGAGCAGATGGGTGAGATGAAAGAGTCGAGCGTAATAAAAGGTGTCTATAAAATCAGTCAAGCAAAACATTAAGCGCTGCGAAAAGAGCTCAAGGTTTTCATTGTCTTTCAGAAGTTTGTTGTGTGTGTGGAGGGAAAATGATAACGGTAAATTTCAAAGGCAGCCTCTCTAAATGACTTCCTGTGGAATCTGTAGAACTGGTAGCATTCTGATAGCCTCTAGGTGAGGAATGAGGACGTGGAGCAGATGTTTTAATGTTATTATGACTTGGCGATAAGCATTTGCCTTGGCAACTCTAAACAAGGACCAATGAGTCTATGGTCAACTTCAGGAAGGAGGCAGCCCTTTGAAATGCCTGCAGCGCGAGTGACTCATGCTTTCCCAGTGATTCAGCAGGTTAATAATTAATAACATCTGAGTCTTGTGCAACTGAGTACACAAGAGCACTGCAGCCCACTGTGAATTCTTCACCCCTGATATGCTCAGGGTAAGTGTTTTGTTACCAAATACTCCCTGCAGTCATTCGTAGCCATTAATCTAAAGTTTCTTTGTTTTATAGGATTGCTGTGAACCCACCAAGTGAACCCACCAATTTATCATTGACAAATATTTGGTTCCTTTGGTTGATGAGACAAGTTGGAGATGGATCAGAACTCCAGGTCTCCCCACCTCCCTACCAGGTAATGCTTCACAATGAAAGTGGATCTCAGACTGAATTCTGCTATGTGTACAAATATTTGTCAGCAAACTAGCATTGGCTTCTTCTGTAGGAAGGGAAAGACTCTGCTCTCAGTCCTTTTGTATATCCTGAAAGTATTTTGCAGGAAATAGCCAGTTCAGGAAAATGTGACTGTTTTCTAGCAGTGGAATTCAGTTAATCTGAGATTAAGGGTCAGACTCTCCCAAAAGCAGCAAACACAAGATACTGGGTGAAGCTTAAGGGACCACTTCTTTAAACCAGTCTCTATGTCCCAGCACCAGTTATTTCACCAATGAAAATTCATTTCTCATCTCCTTTTGTCAACTGACAAAACTTCTGGGGTTAGTGATAAAGATGGCTTGGGAATTCCCTGGTGGTCTAGAGGTTAGGATTCTGCACTTCTGCTGGAGCTTGGGTTTGATCCCTAGTTGGTGAATAAAGATACCACAAGCTGCGCAGCAAAAAAAAAAAAAAAGGCTCAAGTAAAGAAGAAATGCATGTGTGCTAAGTCACTTAAGTCGTATCTCACTCTTTGCAACGCTATGGACTATAGCCCTCCAGACTCCTCTGTCCATGAGATTTTCCAGGCAAGAATACTGGCGTGGGTTGCCATTTCCTTCTCTAGGGGATGTTCCTGACACAGGGATCAAATCCACGTCTCCTGGCTTCTGCATTGGCAGGCAGGTTCTTTACCAGTAGTGCCACCTGGGAAGCTGCCTATGGGTGCAGTCATTTGATAACGGCTTCCCTGATGGCTCAGCTGGTAAAGAATCTGCCTGCAATGTGGGAGACCTGGGTTTGATCCCTGGGTTGGGAAGATCCCCTGGAGAAGGGAAAGGCTACCCACTCCATTATTCTGGCCTGGAGAATTCCATGGACTGTATAATCCATGGGGTCACAAAGAGCTGGACAAGACTCAGCAACTTTCACTTTCTTTTCTAAAAGCTACCATTATCCTCTGAATACTTTACCAAACAGAGTTTTTACCAGAAAATCTCAAATATGCATTACATCTGATTAGCATACATGCATATTTTATGTTCTAAGCTGTGAAGTAGCATGCATTTTGAGTACAGATTACATGATGCAGCTCTTAAAATGGTTACGTATTTCTCTGACCCCAACTAAATAAATCCTCCTTAAGATACTTAATTTTTTTTGTCATTCAACATGTACTGTTAAGTGATTTTGTAGTTCTGTGAAATGAACAATTAGAACAGTTGGTTGTAAAGTCATAACTTATGTTTAAGTTTTTAACTTTCAAGTCCTGTAATATAACTAATAACTATTCAATTGAATGATTTTCAAGCTTGGAAAATGATGTCAAAATGAGAGGGAAGTTATCTAGCATTTCTTAGAAAGTAAATATAATCAACTCTGTATCCACAGGTTCCAAATCTATGCATTTCAACCAAGCACAGATGAAAAAGGCTTGATATACAAAATTCCTGAAAGTTTAAAAAGCGAAACTTGAATTTTCCTAATCTACCAGCAACTATTTACATAGCATTTACATTGTATTTACAACCATTTACATAGTATTTACATTGTATTAGGTATTGTAAGTAATTGAAATAAGATTTAAATTATATCTTAAGGGAGGATGTGCATAGGTTATAAGCAAATATTTAGCAGTATTATGTAAGGGTCTTGAGCATCTGAGGATTTTGTATCTGAGAGGCTCCAGGAGCCAATTCCCTGTGGATACCAAAGACTGCTGTATTGTTAGACAAAAAGATTGTTAGACAGAATTGGTTAACATAATTGTCAAACACATAAATCTTCTCCCCTGGGTGAAATCTATCCTCTTTTGTACTATTTTCACTTTGGGAAGCATTTCTCAGCATTTGAAAAGGAAGCTTACGCTGGTGTTCAGATCTCTTGACGAGCATTTCTCGTCTCATTTTATCTTCAGGCATCAGGGGCACCATAGGTTCTAGTGCTGAAATGTCACCATGTGCAGAGTCTCAGTTCTCGAGTGTTACGTGGTACGGAGTTTATCCATTGAATCAGTCTCTCCTTCACAGTATTTATTGAGCAACAAATATGGATCAGGCAAAAGAAGCTAAAGATCTGAAAAAGACAGTCCCTGCCTTAAGAATGTCTCAGTCTGGCGGGGAGCCCAGGAGGGGCTGGCGTGGTGGCAGTAGGTGACAAGGCTGCCGAGAGCCTGGGCTCGGCAGCCCTCTGGCTGGACTGGAATTCTGGCTGCCATTACTTGGTCTCCCTGTGGCTCAGCATCGCCACCTGTGAGGCGAGCACACATCACATAGGGACATGTGCGGGCAACACGTGTTGGTTGTAGTTATTATTAAGTGTAGGGTGCTTGGGAGCTGCTTCCACAAGAAATCCCTGTGGTTTATCCGAATCAATTCAGACACCAGTTCCTTCCAAACTGAGCTCTTGGTTACATTTCCTCTCTAGGATTCTCTTCCACTCCTGATCGTGACTCTAGTAAGAGTTGTTATTTCACACTGCTTTCCCTGGCCCTCAGCAGATGCATCTTTCAGTTGTCCCAGTCACTAATTTGAAAATCTTATATAATTGTCTTTGATCATCTCCCTCCCCTGTTCAAAATCTCCTTCAGTGTCTATCATCATCTTGAGTATAAAATACACTCTTAGTCTGACATGGAAAACAGGATCTCCTGGAGATCAAGTAGTCCTGGGTCCCTCTTGGGGGACCCCTTTCTCCCTTAATGGGGTGACCCAAGGATGAAAGAGCAGATTGAACCGAGGAGGGTCTTGGAATGCAGGAATGGAAAAACCAGATCCTTATCATCCTTCCTCCCCCATATTGTACCTACTGATGGAACAGTGTAACCTGTCTCCCCTCCTACCCCAGAGGGAAAAGGTATTTGCCCTACTCTTCCCCTACCCAGTATACATGGCTCATCCAATCAGCAAGACCCCCATCCCACTCTTTATACCCTGGGTATAAAAGTGGACTAAGGACCCCCACTCAACGTTGGTCCTCTCTTGAGCTGGCCCACTGTTTAACAGCATCTCCTACTCTAATAAACTTGATTTCCCTCTCATTTTGTCTCCCATCTAGAAATTCTTTTCCAAGCCACGCCCAGACATTTTTGGTGGCCCGGAGGGGAACCTTGGAGTCTCTTCCCCATCTCCTCACTTCTTCCTCATGGGGGGAACCTTGGGGTCTCTTCTCCACCTCCCCACTTCTCCTTCCTCATAGGGACCCTCTGTGAACAGGCAAGTGCTGTGGAAGCAACTGAGGAACTCTGGCTGGAGTCACCCTCTGGTGTGCTCCAAAGACCCACTGCTCACTGAGCCCAGTAGCTGCTGGTGAGGGTGCCGGAACAAGGGCCTCTCCTTAGTCTCTTTTCAACTGAGGACTAGGCTAAGCAAGTCCTCATTGTGTGGGCACGGGTCAGCCACTTAAAAGCCATTAGGGCGCCTGACACATGAAGGGAGAAGGCAATGGCACCCCACTCCAGTACTCTTGCCTGGAAAATCCCATGGACAGAAGAGACTGGTAGGCTGCAGTCCATGGGGTCGCTAAGAGTCAGATACGACGGAGCGACTTCACTTTCACTTTTCACTTTCATGCATTGGAGAAGGCAATGGCAACCTACTCCAGTGTTCTTGCCTGGAGAATCCCAGGGACAGAGGAGCCTAGTGGGCTGCCGTCTATGGGGTCGCACAGAGTCGGACACGACTGAAGCGACTTAGCAGCAGCAGCAGCAACAGCCACATGAAGACTCACGTGTGAGGATAACGGGGACGCAGAACAGATCAGACCCCAAGGGCATCCGCCCCCAGCAAGATAACTTCCATGCACCGTGTCAGGCACATAGTGGTTGAAGCAAAACAGAGACCTTCATTCCCTGGCCACCACCTCCCCATAGGATTGTGAGGCAGATTCCTCAGCCTTCTTCTCTGTCACTTTCACTTCTTTCCCTTTTCAGTCCAGATTGATTTACAGGAGCGTAGGTGTTGCCTCTGAGCCATCCCAAGAGTGCCCTCCACATTTCAGGGAATCTCCAAATGTTGCTCCCTGTTGCTCCCAGGAATCTGTCTTTCTCTGCCTGGGTCATATGGTGCCCTAGCCACACGGCTCTCAGGGGTCACCTCTCGCTGTCGGACGCGACTGTTGGGAGGGTCGGCCATCTTTGTGCCATTAGTCGCATGGAGAGATGACTGGGACAAAAGGGACGCCTTTCTGTCAGCCGGTGACTCTCGGTGGCCCCATTCTATGGTGGTGGGCTAAGACTGGGTTCTGGTACGTCCTGGGAGCCTCTCTCAGACTCACCCCGTGGCTACATTCTCAGAAACTGGAAAATTTTGACCCTGCAAAAGGCCTGGCCCCAATACAAACTGGGGACCCCCCAAAAATGGCCTCTGAATGGCATGCTAGCTTTTGCCAAAAGCAGGGAAAGGACTCAGAATTTCCTTACGTTCAGTCCATCACAGCCCTCAGTCAGAATCCGGATTTGAGGGACTCATGCCTCATGTCTTTCAGTTGCCTGCCTATCTCCTGGCCCCTCTGTCTCTCCCCATCGGATTTCCTTTTCACATCCACATGCTCTCTAGGAAAGGATTCGGAGGTTCCCTTTGGTCCAGGTCTTTGTCCTATATTCAAAAGCCTGAAGGATCAAAAGCTCTCCTAACATCCTGAAGAATCCCCTTCTAACTATACTTATCTCTCAGTTGGGAGGGAACCAAGCTTTTCCCACTCCTGAACATCCTAAAGAATTCCCTTCCAACTACTCCTGTTTCTCAGGGAGGGGAAGGACCCAGCTTCCCTCACTCCTGCAAATCCCCTTAACCCTTCAGATTCTTCTGATGGGACAAAGACCTCACTTCTCACCAAAGGGACAATCCAAGATTTTTATAAGCTGATCTGCCCCTGATATCAGAGCTAATTTGAGCACTATTTGGTCTATAATTTAGGTGACTACAGAAAGGAAAGATGACTTTTTGACACAGGATGGCCATTATATTCTTTAGACTCTGGAGAAAACTGGTTAAAATGAAATTCTTTTCTTGGAAACTCAAAACCTGTTCTTTTTGCATATGCAATTAAAAACAGCTAGCTTGTTAAAAAGCCTGCCTAGGGAAAAGCTTGAAGTTAACCCTTTCTGCGTCCCTGAAATGCACAGCTCACTTTGCCTGAGACCTCAGCCTTGGGCAAATTAGAACTTCAAAAAAAAAAAAAAAAGATGGGGGGGAGACGGGGGTGGTATCAAAGAGATATTTTAAATATCAAGTGGAAAACTATGAGATCTCCATCTGTCTGTCTGGATTTATGTATGTCTTAATGTATGTCTTTTTAAAATAATATTGCTGAAGTTGTAAATGAGTTCTAATTTAATCGGCCTAAAGAAAAATAAATGCTTACAAATCAGACAATTCTAAATACAAGAGAAATTTACCTAGAGAATGTCAGATTCATGTGAACTGGAAAATATTCAATATTAAATATCTAGTACTAATGTTTGTTTTGCTAATCTAATATAGCTATGTCTAAGAGTTATTAACATTAAGCATGTTTTCATTGTGCCTAGGTTTATTATAAGTTAAATATTATTTCCTTCCACTGCTGATCGTGACTCTAGTAAGAGTTGTTATTTCACACTGCTTTCCCTGACAAGAGTCTTAAGCCCTCAGATGCATCTTTCAGTCGTCCCAGTCACTAATTTGAAAATCTTATAAAATTGTCTTTGATCATCCCCTCCCCTGTTCAAAATCTTCACTTGGCGGTAACACTAACTTCCTCTTACAGAGAAACTAGAGATTGTGGACTATTAATGAATACTGTTTGATGGCATCCTGAGATGTTCTCTAGAACTTTTTTAAAGAAATTATCACTGGTATTTATGTTCACCAATCTATAGAACGCTAATATAAAGGTCAGTTCTTGGTTGCTTAAGGAAAGTAGGATGTGTGTTTTCAGTAAAGAAGGTATGAGGAATGGAATTACATTTTATGAAGGGAACAGGTGGCTGTTTCAGGATGGGAGAACAGAGTAATGGGTGCAGAAAGTGGTAAGATCTTATGGAAAGTGGACCCCAAGGCAAGAGTTTTGCACATAAATACAAGTTTTCTTGAGATGTTGAACTTCCTTTGATAATAGATTTTAAGTTTCTTTACCTCTGAAGTGATCTATTCTGTTTACCTTTGAAATCTTTGTTACTTTGGCTAAGTGGATATATAGTTTCACAGTGATCTATATGATTCTATCTGACTGAGTGTTATAAACCCTTTTGCTATTTATTGACAAAGCTTCCTATATAACTTGACTTCTGGCTGACTTTGGGATGCTTCAGAGGGCCCCTGAGACATCCCAAAGAGCTATTAAACTACCTGGGTTCATTGGACATGTTAAATTAAATGGGAAGTACTGTTGAAGGGGTGATAAATCTCAGGTTATACTGTATGGTTGATGTTACTAAATAAAGATATTCTGAAATTATGTGGAATTCATATAGATCTTATATGCCCTGATAAAATGTGGTCATTATAATTCTAGTTATCATATTAAAGTATTACATATCACAGCAATGACCAGGCTACTTGGGCAATTGCAATTTAATCAGATTTTAAACTTGTCTTATATGGTTTCACTCTGATGCCTTTGTAAGAATACTGCTACTTCAAGATTTATGGAAAAGACTTTTCCGAGATTAACCGATAAACAAATTTTGCTTGTTTGTTATCTGATAAACTGGTAACAGACTGTAATTTAGTCTACTCTCTCTGGCGACCCCATGGACTATATAGTCAATGGAATTCTCCAGGCCGGAATACTGGAGTGGGTAGCTTTCTCATCTCCAGGGGATCTTCCCAACCCAAGGATTGAACCCAGCTCTCCCACATTGCAGGCAGATTCTTTACCAGCTGAGCCACAAGGAAGCCCAGGAATACTGGAGTGGGTAGCTTTTCCCTTCTCCAGGGGATCTTCCCAACCCAAGGATTGAACCCAGCTCTCCCGCATTGCAGGCAGATTCTTTACCAGCTGAGCCACAAGGGAAGCCCAGGAATACTGGAGTGGGTAGCCTATCCCTTCTCCAGGGGATCTTCCTGACACAGCTGAGGAAGATCTTCCTACCAGCTGAGCTATAAGGGAAGCCCTATATGGTTTCAGTCTGATGCCTTTGCAAGAATACTGATACTTCAAGATTTATGGAAAAGACTTTTCTGAGATTAACCAATAAACGAATTTTGCTTGTTTGTTATCTGGTAAACTGGTAACAGACTGTAATTTAGTCTAATCTCTATGTTAAGAGAACAAAGTTTTCTTAGAATGCAGCTTTCAATAACAGATTATGAATTTCTTTGCCTTTAAGTGATTTATATTTGTTTTTTAAATCTTTTGTTACTTTGGTAAAGAAGCATTATTTAAGATTACGGTACATGTAGACAAAGCTCTTTCTGCTTCTACAAAAAATAAGCCCTCACGGTTAAACTTTTGCTATCCTGATGTCCTTAAAACATGGCAACAGTCTACTCCTAAATGGGGGAATTAAAAATGGGTGAACAATAGCTGTGAATCAAAGCGTCAGGGCTATGGGAAATCCAAGACAGCCACTTGGCTTTTCCCGGCTCCCTGACAAACCTCATTTTTATTTGATGGGTTAAAGCCTTCGCTGGCTACCGGGTTAATGCCCTCATGATGAAAAAAATCATGTTTCACTGTATTAAGTGTTGTTCATTGTTAAACTAAGTTTATAGTTTTGTTAATTAAGGTCTAGTGTTTACTAAGACTCATTTCTGAGATAGTTACCAATCTTCAGATAAAGATCAGATGCTCCATGATGTACACCCAGGAGATTCACACCAGGCTATAGGCATTTAACAAGTGAAGTCAGATGACCTGGGGTATACTGGGCTCTACCTAATGAAGGTTCTTTACTTAAAATCTTGCTTGTGACCTTACTAATAACTGCTCACTATAGTATTTTCTATGTCACTTGTTTCAGAAGATTGTTTCTTATGTTACCAAATGTGTGCCTGAGCCTGTGATAAAAGGCTGATATGCATCCACATGAGATCAATGATTGTAATAATATAACTCTAGATATGGGAAGAAGCGACAAGAGGGAATGTTTCCCTGGACCAAGAGGCTAGTAAAACAGGTATGGTCCAGAGACTTTTGCTACTCGCAATGCTTGGTCCAATAACAGCACACAGAGTGGCTTGTCAATGGAATCTTCGTTAAACCTGGGAATGAGCCTTCCCAGCCCCACAGGACACAGCGGCCAGGAAATACCCCCAAAGCATGGTCAAATATGGGGCTAGGAAGGGACTGGAAGTGGGCACTCGCCAGCTGCCTCTACAAAGATTACATCATGACCACTGCAAGCTGCTGACCTTCAACACCCCCTGAAAGGAGCTCAGGGTGGAGATAAGAAATAAGGCACCCTGTGCTCTGGGAATGGAGAAGGAAATGGCAACCCACTTCAGTGTTCTTGTCTGGAGAATCCCAGAGACGGGGGAGCCTGGTCGGCTGCCCTCTCTGGGGTCACAGAGAGTCGGACACAACCGAAGCAACCTAGCAGCAGCAGCAGCAGCAACAGCAGCAGCAGCAGCAGCAGCAGCAGCAGCAGCAGCAGCAGCTCTGGGAAAAACCCAGAAGAACCAGCCTTCACATAGTCAGATGTTTTCAGGTAAAGATTTTATGAGCCCAAATCCTTGCGTCTTCTCGTACCTAGAGAAACACTAATGTCACAAACCAAGGTCTGGCCCTGGTTCTCCTGGCTAGCCCCTGAGCAGCTTTTCTGTTTCTATCACTCTTTGGGACAAATATCTTTAACTTTCTTGTTAAGTTTGTTTCTTCTAGAATACAACAAATCTCCAAGTGATAGTTTGATATTCCCTGGCCAAGACCCAGACAATGCTGAAACAAGCCACTTTATCATTCCATGGACTCTCATCTGCCTCTGTAAATGCATCCTGACAGAGAACAGGCAAAGGGAACCCAGAGCCCCACGGTGCCCCAGTACAGCCTAAAGAAGCCAGAGCGGTCATCGCCCCCTTTTCCTTTGAGACTGGGTTCCCAAATGCCTGAGAAGGGAAATTAGTAGATAGTTAGAGATGAGCAGGGTATCAAAAGGGGCATGTGGTGACCCAAGGATGAAAGAGCAGATTAAACCAAGGAGGTTTTTGGAACAAGAGGAGCATCTCTTGTTCCTGCATTTTGGAATGCAGGAATGGAAAAACCAGACCCTTCTCGTCCTTCCCTCCCCCATGTTGTAACTATTAATGGAACCATGTAACCTGTCTCCCCTCCTACCCCATAGGGAGGAGATATTTGCCTTACTCTTCTGCCCACTCAGTATACCTGCCTCATCCAATAAGCAAAGGACCCGCAAGACCTCTGTCCCACGCCTTGTACCCTGGATGAGGAACCCCCATTCAATGTCGGTTCTCCCTTGAGCTGGCCCGCTGTTCTAACAGCGTCTCCCACTCTAATAAGCTTTATTTCCCTCTCATTCAGTCTCATGTCTGGAAATTCTTTTACCAACCTGCGCCTGGACCACGAAACCTAATACTTATTTTTATTGTCTGCTCCGGGTCTCAGTTGTGGCATGTGAAATCTTTTATTTGGGGCATGTGGGATCCAGCTCTCCAACCAGAGATAAAACCTGGGTCCCCTGCGTTGGGAGCATGGAGTCCTAGCCACTGGACCATCAGGGAAGTCCCTCCTTTGGGGCTGTGAAATGCCTTATTAATGTGTGAAAATGGAGAACTAAAATAAAACTCTCAAAATTTTGTACATTTACATGTCTGCAACGTATAATAAACATACAAACACATGTTCATATGTATTTATGAGAACAAATACATAAATATAATTGTGTAATTCACAAGATAGTTGGAGAAATTCTACAGTTCTTAATTCATAGTTGATAGGATTTATATTTGGTACACAGATTAATAGCCATATGGTGACTAGAGCATCTTCCTCTTTCCTTATGATCAGTGAACTTCTCTGGTATTAGTTAGGAATGGTTTTGTCTGGAACTAATGACTTATACAATATCAGTTTATTATGTCTCGTGATTCTGCCATCTGGATTGAACTCACTGAGCCTATTCCCTGTGCATTTTCTGGGGCTGGAACGTTCAAGATAGCTTCATTACTCACATGTCTGGTGCTTCAGCCGGGCTGCTGGGATAGCTGGTGCCTGGCTGGGGGCCTCTTTCTCCATGTGGTCTCACGTGGCTAGCTTGGGCTTCCTCAGAGCATGACAGTCTCCGGGTATGTAGATTTCTTAACCTGGTAACTCATTTCTGAGAGAGGAAGTCCCTCTTTGAGACTAGTCCTTGAACTGGTAGTGTGTCATTTCCATCATATTCTGTTGGTGAAAGAAAGATACAAAGCCAGCCCTTTAAAGGAGAGGGAAAATAGAATATAGACGCCATCTTACCTCTGGATGCAGGAAGCAACGTGTGAGTCCAGCGAGGGGAGGGAGGGGTCACAGCCAATTCTGAGGGCTTGGCTACCTGTCAGGTAACATCCACATGGAGGCGGCTGCCGTATTGAGTCGCTGGTTCTACTGTGATACCTTTGGCATCCCTCTCATTGCTGAAAGGCCATGGCATCACCTCTGTGTCAGTCTCTCCTCCTCAGGTCCAGAGGTGGGAGACGGAAGTGGTGAGGGGCATGTGGCTTTCCTTGGGCGCTTCCTCGTAGTCACATAAAGAAAAAAAATCTTTCTCACAAGCTCCAATCAGATTTCTTGTTACATGTCTTTGTGCGAAATTGGATCATATCTACAGTTAAAAAGGATGAGTCTGTTCCCTAAGTTGTAGTTAAAGTCACATCCTAATCAAACTTGGATTTCTGAGAGCAGTATGGAAAAGGGAGAATAGATCTTATACAAGCAACAGTGTTGGCCACGTTCTGTAACTGCTTATATACAGCTTATATACTACAACCAACATTGTAGAACAGTTACATAATTGTATATAACTTCAGATAACACTGTAATAGTCACATTAGATATTTACCATCTACCATCCACATAACAAGCCTCAGACCAGTGTTTGACTTTAAGAACTCTTTGCCTCTAGTGAGAAGAGCCATCCAGATCCAAGGCAAAGAGCATAAATTGCGGGAGGTGTGCAGAATTGGGGCCAAAACATTCCATCTAAAATCCCCTCATATTTATAATCTAGGCATTCTGAAATCTTTGCCTGTCCTTATGCACTCCGAGGTCACACATCTTGTCTTCAGGCTGCCATTCCGTGTACCCGTAACATCTTTCCTTATGCCTTCACCTGACCATCCTTCAAGATTCAGCTCAAAAGGCATTTCTTCCCCTGGGCCTTCTCTTACTCTTAAGCTAGATTAAAGGCCTCTGTTGCCTGTCTGCTCCCATGGTGCTCGGAGCTCATCACCACTGTGCTAATCATCTTATCAGAGTTATTAACATTGTGTGTTTACTTATATATGTTTCACATTAGATCACAAAGACAGCCTAATGCCCTTCAACTAAAGCTAGGATTCCATTTTCTGAGTCCTCATATCTTCAGTGCTTAAAGAGTATTTGGGTCCCAGTAGAGAACCAAACGCTGGTCAAGTAAATGGAGGGACAGTAGGCTGACATTCTACCCTGAAGGCAAGAGGAAGCCACTGGATAATTCTAAATGTGATTGTTGTTGTTGTGATTTCAGGGGGGAACAGTTTGGTAGCAGTGAAGAATGCAGTAGAATGGGTGAGGCTGAAGAGGTGAAAAGATTAGGAAACGGACAGAAGACTCTATGAAGTAATGAGAGATGGAACTAAAATGACGCCAGTGTTGAGGGTGAGAGCAGAACAGACCCAATATTTAGAAAATAAAAAGATCCTAATTCCCTGTTGGTTCTGGGGGGTAAAATAGAGGCCAACTCTTGGCTGATTTTTATGTTTCTGGCTTGCGTTACCCATGAAAGATAGAGCCTTTTCTTCATATTGGAAATGTACCACAGGAAAGATATTCTGGAGCCCAACTTTAGAATAATGAGCATGTGGTACCAGTGGAACACCCGTGAAAAGAGTCGAGTAGGCAGTGGGAATAATTGTAGCTTATATGAGAAACCAGAGCCTGATAATTAGATTTGGAAATCATAGATTAGTAAAGTCATAGAAATAGCTGTGTTCCACGGAAGGAACGAGAGGAGGGGCGGAGAACACACGTAGTAAGAACCAGCACTGACCAATGATGGAAACAAGCCTGTGAAGACACTGAGAAGGAGCAGCTGGAGAAGCAGGCAGAAGGTGGGGTGGACTAGTTTGTTAGGGCTGCCATAGCAAAATACCGCAGACTCCATGGCTTACCCAACAGAAATCTATGTCTCACAGTTCGAGAGGCTGGAAGTCCAAAGTCAGGGTGCTGGCAGGTTTGGTTTCTGCTGAGGCCTGCCGTCTTGGCTCCCAGGCAGCCTCCTTCTCGCTGTAAGTGCACATGGCTTTCTGTCTGTGTATTCACAGCAACATCCTCTCCTTCTGAGGACGTCAGTCACAGGGGGTCGGGATCCTTCCCTCAGAGACAGTCATGTTGTAGGGTAGGGCTTCAACCTGTGAATGCTGGGGATATAACTCAGTCAGTACCAAGGGGATTCAGAAGCAGCCCAGCAGGAAAGGAAGGGGATGATGTGCAAGCATCTACAGCATTAGACAAGGTTCCGACTGAACTGTGCCTACTGGGTGTGTTGGCGACCAAGGTGTGAGCCAATCGGAGTTTCCACCAGATAGGGGGCGGGGGCTGCAGTGGCTGATTAGTGAGAAAGAGACAAGGAAGCAACACCAAGGGTGGCGCTGATCATTCCAGAGTCTTCTCAGAATACAGGGCACAGGTAGATCAACCACCTGACCAGCTTAGCCTAGAGTGGAGACCCCAGAGCTGCACAGGCCTCTTTCGCAGCCGGGCTCTGGTCCTTACTGCTCTGCTGCTGCTGCTGCTGCTCAGTCGCTTCAGTCGTGTCCAACTCTGTGCGACCCCATAGACGGCAGCCCACCAGGCTCCCCCGCCCCTGGGATTCTCCAGGCAAGAACACTGGAGTGGGCTGCCATTTCCTCCTCCAATGCATGAAAGTGAAAAGTGAAAGGGAAGTCGCTCAGTCGTGTCTGACTCTTTGTGACCCCGTGGACTGCAGCCTACCAGGCTCCTCTGTCCATGGGAATTTCCAGGCAAGAGTACTGGAGTGGGGTGCCATCGCCTTCTCCATACTACCCTGCAACCTTGGCCAAATACAGTCTTTCTCAACCTCAGTTGCTTATGTGTGCTTACCTGAAAGTTGAAAAGTAGAGTAATACTGTGAGGATGTGCTCCAGAAGTTAAGGGATTAGCTTTGGGTGACAGGGTTAAGGATCCTTTTCATTTTCTGCCTTTGACTTATCTGTATTTCAGAATTTTTCTACCTAAAATTAACATATATTACTTTTGTGATTTTAAAAGGTTTTGTTGTCTCCAAAAGAAGCTGTTCGTGCTTTCTGTAAACATGTGGCAGAATTGCAGTTTCTGTGAGTATCTGGAGAACTGCAAACAAGGAAATGAAAATGGAGTTGAGAAAGAGGCTCGTTTTTCTCTTTAGTGAGGACAGACGTGCCCTGAATACTGTAGGGCACAGAGGTGGGTTCACAGCTGAGAAAAATCTGTGTTTGCAAAGATTTTGTAATTGGTGGGTTAGAATGCCTCTAAATAAATGAATATGCTCCTTGTCAAAATGGGACAAAACATTTTAAAAACAGGTGATTGTTGTTTAGTGGCTCAGTTGTGTCCGACTCTTTTGACACCCCATGGACTGTAGCCTGCCAGGCTCCTCTGTCCATGGGATTTCCCAGGGTAGAATACTGGAGTGGGTTGCCATTTCCTCCTCCAGGGGATCTTCCCAACCCAGGGATCGAACTGAGTCTCCTGCACTGGGAGACAGACAAGGTTTTTACCACTGAGCCACCAGGAAAGCTTGATAGGTTAAATAAACTCAATGTTCCTAGGGTTCTCCCTGGGGGAGGAGGGATGGCATTAGGCTGGAGGAGGTAGCATCCTGGATGAATGAACTGAGAGGCTGGTGTCCCTCACACATTCACTGCCGTCTCAGGGCTATGGGTCAGCTTCACAGTGGAAGGAAAATTGGTCCAGAGGTAAGAGCTGAGGATGCAGAATGGCCAAGGTGCATGGAGAGGAATTTCCCTGACCACTGCTTTAGTTCCAGTAACTCAACAGCTGCATGTCAGAAAATTCAGGGGAGTGGAAAGTTCTTGCCTCCTCACAGCTGGGAGATGCTAGACTTGCAGTAACCACATTTTGATCAGTCCAGTTGTTTTCTGTGTGTATGTTCAGAGTTTGTAAAGCTGGAAAAATGAAATACGCAAGCTGTGTAACTTTTGTTCAAGTGGGTTTTTACTGTTTTTCAATTTGATCAGAACATAAAAATTTCCCCCTTGTTTTCCTTTTTTTTAACACAGTTACTCCAGCTTTCTATTTCTTTGTCTGTTTACTTGGCTGTGCTGGTCTTAGTTGCTGCATGTGCCATCTAGCTTCCTGACCAGGGGTTGAACCTGGGCCCCCGGTACTGAGAGCTCGGAGTCTTAGACACTAGACAACCAGAGAAAACTCCCCCTCCTTGTTTCTCAAGCCAGGAGTCATACTTTTAGTTTTTGTTCCCATCTGTAAAAGGCCTAGTTTTTGCAACTGGATTGTAACTGCTTGTGTGAACGCACAGTAGATGACATTAAGTTAAATATACAACTCTGTGTGAGGACCATGGCTTAAGGGTATCAGGCTGTTCTTACAGTGAGAATCCCCAAAGGAAGGTCATATGGACAGATTTGTAAGACTGTCAAATTGCAGTATACGTGAGTTTACATGACTCTGATTTCACCTCAGTGGTTTCTGAAAGATGAGTCTGCACTTGGCAATGCTGAATTCAGACTCTCAGTTTCACAGGGGATTGAGGATGATACCAGAAATGTTAAAGGCAAACAAAATTAAAATCAGTATTAATCGCATACAATGACAGAGATCACCAGTTAAATATTCCATCCTGGATTCAGATACCTTAAACTTGGCCTCTAAGAATGTAGAATATCTGTTCATTGCATGCAATAAATATAGAAAAGAAGGCCTTTGGAATTGATTGGGCATTTATTTGCCTCACTGTGTTTCTGGGAGTAAGGAAGTGAGCGTGTGTATACTGGCCAGAGGAACTTGAGTAGGTTTAGAAAAAGAGAAAAAAACAAAACCACATACTTCTCCATTTGTAAGAAAAGGAAATAGTATGACATCATCCTCAGCTAAAATCTAGCTTGTTTATATCTCAGTTTGTTAGGTAATAGAATGCCTTGTCCCAAGTGATTAAATAGGATGATTAAGTACAGTTTTCTTCTGCATCTTGATTACATCATTCATTTATTCACATAACAAATGTCTCTTAAACACCTATTCTGTGCTAGGTCCTGAGTATACAATAGTGAGTGGAGGAAAAGATATATAATTCCTGTCCTCGAGAAATCTGGACATGAATTGGGAGAATGGAAAGGAAAAAAAGGACGCAGATTATTATAAAACTGCAGGTGTAGTAAGTGCTAAAAACGAAAGGCCTGTGGTGCCAGGTGAATCTATAATGAAAGGGAGGGCGGGGAAACCTTGCCCATCAAGGAAGTCAGGATTCACCCAGGAGGACCAGGAGCAGGCTGGGTGGAAGGGAGGTCAGAGGAAGCAGAAGAAAGGGAGTGCACGTCCCTCTGGTGGAGCGGGGAGGAACACACCCTGGGCAAATTCTAGGAATCTAGAGCTGCTCTCAGTGGAAGCGGAGAAACCCGGGAAGGTCACAAGAGAGGAAGGGGCTCCAGGATACCTTAAAGGAGCTTTTTCCTACTCTCTAGCTCAAGATCTGCAGGAGGTCTTCAAATGACTTTAATAGAAGGGTTGGTACAATCAGGTTTGCCTTTTGGAAAATTGACTTCCACTCTAATTTGCGAAATGGAGTGAAAAGGCCCAGAATGGCCCTGACTGGGGATGCATGGATGGAAAACTCCTACTCAAGGGATGGTGGTGGCCTGGATGGCGACTGCGGAGGAAACAGGAGAAACGGATTTTGAACTCAACTTTCCTCCATCACTCAAGTGGCTTTGGCAAGGCCGTTGGTGGGAAGGAAGATGCCCAGCCCCGCTGATTTCATCCCACTTCCTGCACCCTCAATTCTAGAGCTACGAAGTAGTCTTTTCCTAAAAGATGCATGCAGAGGCAGCTTCCATGCTGGGTGGAGCAGTGGTGACAAGACTTAAGTTTATTCCAGGATCACGCAAAAGAACTCTTGAGATTGACAGGGAAGATGGCAGGGTTGGGTTTCCAGGGAGAGCTAGTTGCCTTTATTCCCAGTAACGCTGGCCACCTGCCTCTGCAAACAAGCTTTCTCTCAGATAAAAGAGTTTTATTGTGCAACCTGCTGGAAGATCTGACCAGAGGGCTGTACTGAATCTAAATCTTTCAGGGCTAGAAGTAGGGTGAGCATATCTAACCAGGACACATGGGAAAGAGAAGCAGGGCCTGCTAAAAATTCAACTTTGAAGCAAATATACACCAGGATTGTGTGGGGGCGAACCTGGCCACCTTACCAAGATGGGGAAGTTGGAAGTTCAGCCTGTTCTGCTCTCACCCATGTCCCCTTTTGCAGGGAGGGGCTCAGGGTCCTGTCCTATCACAGACCCTGGCACTTAGCTGACCCCAGGCCACTGTCACTCTCACACTTTCTGCCCTACCCGATACATTCTGAAGATAACACTTCCCCTTACAGTTATCACTCCGTGATGGGTTGTATTAGTAACTGCTCACTGAGTCACTCCCAGAGAGAGAGTCGATTCCAACTGGGAGGCATCACCCAAGAGCTCATCAGAAATGCTGCCTCTTAAGACATGCTGAAGCAGAAGCCGCCTTTTAACACGATTTTCAGGGGGTCCGTGGGTACACTGAAGTGTTCCACCTGCAGTAAAGATAAATATTTTACAATGTGACGAGGTAGGCAAACACAATTAATTGAAACGAAAGTCTAATGAGGAAATACTACTTTATTAGGGGAAAAACAGCTTGTGCTAACAACTCGGATTTCAGCGTCTACTCTTGGGTAGCCACTCGAAGTTTGAAAACCCCGCTCTGAGGCACTTCGGAGCAGCCCGAAGAGGGATGTAGGGAAGTGGGAGGATGCTTGCTGGGGGTGCTCTGGAGAGTGCGCATACACCCTGCGTTCAGTGACTTTCTGGAACTTGTGCGCTTATTGCTCAGCAGTCCTCGGGGCGGGGAACGTGGAGGGCAGCGAGGGGCCGCTGAAAGTTTGCCAAAGCCCCGGAGGGGCCGGTCCCGGGGCCGTGATTGGCAGCTGCGAGAGAGGGCGAGGGCCGGGAGCCGAGCCGCGGAGCAGGCTCCGGGCGGCGAGAGGTCCTGCCCAGCTGTTGGCGAGGAGTTTCCTGTTTCCCCCGCGGCGCCCGGGCGAAGTCGTGAGTCACTCGCACGCCGGGCCCGACGACACTCCGCGCGCGCACCCGCCGGCCGGGCCGGCCTCCAGCTCCGCTCCCCTCGGCCGCCGGGTCCCCCCGCGCCTCGCCCGCCGCCGCCTCCCCGCGGCCCGCGCCGCCACATCTGGCCGCACCGCTGCTGGGCGCCCGCGCGGGTGCGGAGGGCGCGGAGGCGCGGCGTGCGCGCTCGGGCCGGTCTATGCGGAGCGGCGGGGGCTGCCATGGGCCGGGGGCTGCTCGGGGGCCTGTGGCCGCTGCACGTCGTCCTGTGGACGCGCATCGCCAGCACGATCCCGCCGCACGTTCCCAAGTCGGGTGAGTGGCTCCCCGCCCGGACTTGGCGCCGGGGTCCCCGGGTCCCCGCCGGGCTGCGCTTGACAGTCGGCCTGGGAGGCGGGCCGAAGCCGGGACGTGGCCTGGGTCCCCGTGCCCCGGTGCCTTGTGCTGGGACGGGTGGGCTTTGCTTTCCCAAGGCCAGGAAAGTGGCTTCGGCGGGGGGCGCGCGGGGCGCCCGGTCCCCTTTGTGCGGGCAGGAAGGGCGCTGCGTCCCGGGCCGCCCCCACCCCCGGAAAGGGAAGTTTGAGAAGTTGGTGATCGGCGGAGGCAGGACGCGGCGGGCCGCGGAGTGAGCGGCGGGCACACCTGGTCCGGGCCTGGGGTGGCCCAGCGCCCCGAGAGGGCAGGGTCCCCCATTCTCTGCTCCTTCCCAGGGTCACATGCCTCCGGACCGGCCTCTTGGCCCGGAGTAACTTTAGCAAAGTTTCGAGGAAGAGAGCGATTGCCAAAGGAAACTTGTCTGGTTCCACTTGGGGTAGGCATGGATGAGGCCAGAGGGGGAGCTTGTCAGGTGGAAGGCGGAGTGTTTACTGAGTGCCTGCTAGGTGCTGGGTGCCTGAGATGTTGCCGGGAGCAGGACAGCCCCGCCTTCGGGCTTGAAGGCTCTCTGCAGTGGTTTGGTGGAAACAGAGGGGTTAAAATCTTAAATACCCCTGCCCACCTGATCTTGATGTCTAGAGGGTTTTGAGGGGAGGAAAATGCAGAAATTGCGCTCTTAAGGATTTGTTATGAAAAGTATCCAACCCCTGAGACCTCGACAGTTAGAAATTTTGCAACGCGTAGCTGCAGACCTGAGTATATGCATCTGGGATCTGGTAACAGACCCAGAGTCTTTGGACCGTCGTGGGCCTCAGTCTCCTCGTGTGCGGAAGGACGCGGTTAGGTCTGGATCGTTTTAGCTCCCTTCATCTTTATCGTCTTGTGTCTCTCTCCTTGCTTTTGATGACTTGGAGATGCCCCGCGGGGAGCAGGGATGAAATGTGGAGGGTCGGACAGCCCCCTGCCCTCTCGAGGACACATTCTGTTTACCAAGGGCCAGAGGCAGAGCACGCTTGGTTTCATCTGGAAGAAATGGGGAGGGGTTCCTACACGGGACATTCCCTAGTCCTTGAAGCGGACGGACAGCTTTCAAGAATGATGTTTTATGCTGAAGGTGGCATGGAGATGGGAGTTTTTAATAGAACGAGGAAGAAGCAATATTGTAAACAAAAAGATCCTAACACAAATTTGAGATCTACGGTTTACTAACAGTCCACTGTTTTATTCTTGGGTGCTTTCTCGCATTGCAGTACCAGAATGTTTGACTCTCTGATTATACTCCAGACTCTTAAAAAACCAAGTTATATTTTGCTAATATTTTAAATGGCACCCTTAGTTTTCAGTTTACATTAGAAATGATTAAAACTTTTGTTTCAATTTATGAAAGAAGGAAATTAGTGGGCCCTGATTCTGCTCAGGTTTGTTTACAAGGATCAGATTTATGATTTGCAAATTCCAGACCCAGTAGTTCATGAGTCAGTCTCAGTTCATCTATATACACACTTTTAAACAATTAGCTTAAAAGCCAACTGGCTTTTTATTTGGGCTTTTAAACAGCATTACAAAACCCACAGATTTCATATTTTTATGGAATTAAAGCCACAAAATGGTTTAACCCTTGTAATTGGTATTCATTTGAAGTTAAATTTTTGAAGATAGTTAAAGGTCAAAGGTAGCTGTAATCAAGATAGGCAACCTAATTCCACTTGTATATAATTTTCCATGGACGTCAGTGGTTTCAGGATTTTCCTAACATAATTAGTAACCTGTCATGACATTTTTTCAATATATCTTAATGCATAGTTAGGGAAGAAATAAGATTTTTTTATAGCCTTCTTTTGGGTTACGTAAAAAAAAATTCCATCTTATGCTTAGGATATTGACAGGTGAGCCAAGGATTTCAGTGCACGGACAAACTTCACTAAGCTATATGCTTAAAGGTATCTGAGTTTTTGTTTTTGACTTAGTAGACTCACTTATCCGAAATGCCTCAAATTAAGTAATTGCTCTTTGGGGGACAACTTTAAATGTCTGAAAACTCTTCAGATCTGAAAAATATAACTTTTACTTTTCAAATACCTAACAGGATATCCTTGTTGAGGACTCAGTGTGGATGAAAATGTCAGTACAGATAAATTTCTTTTCCCAAATCACTGCTGATTTTGTCAGGGTTCTGGAAACCACTAGGCCTAGAATTTGGTCTATTTGCTTTTGTTCCCAGAAAGCACATTTCTTACCTCTAGGCCACTTGCATTAATGACATCTTATTTCTAAGCAGTTGCGGTTTGTATAAGATGCTCATCACATTTTGGATGCCTGGTCTTTTTTTCAGGGCAGCACCCCACCTTGAAACACTGCTGTCTGTAGAACCAGCATGCCTGCTACATGGTCTCCATTTGCATTATCAACACAATTTAAGAAGATTTTCAAACCCTATTTTTCCAATTAAGAATGACACTTCATTGGTGCTGTTGCGGAAAATGTCCATTACCCTTTCTTCCTTCTTAACAGTATTTATAATGTCATTTGGTGCCAGGCAGGTGGCTCAGATCTGGAAACAGCATCTTGAGTGAATAAGACAGGCCTGGTCTTTGCCTCTGTTGAGTCTAAGATATAGGAGTGTGTTGAGACCCAGAGAAGGATACATATTTTAACCCTGGGTCCTGGGAAGCACTATGGACCCTAGACCCCTTTGTCAGAAGCCCACTTTGTTGAGTGTTGAGTGTTGCCTTCCATTCCCTCCACTGTCCCTCTGAACATAGGTTTTTCATTGATCCATGCTTTTCTATGCCTGCCTTGTTCCAGGCCCTCGGTTGGGCCACCCCACTTTAGTTCAAGCTGCTCCCTGGAATTCCTGCTGCCTTGGATAATTTACAGTCATCTTTCAAGGCTTACCTCAAGGGTCATCTTAAGCAAACCTGCTTTCAGTGCCTGGGGTGGAGCGAAAGCTTCCCTCCAGGGGGCAGGCCTTGCTGGTAAGGGTAGTAAGGCAGGGCTCTCTATGGGACTCTCTCAAAGGCAGTGGATTTGCCTTCCTTGTTTTTCTGTCTCCAGGTCTCCAGCAGCACCTGGCGTACCACTTAGCACCCAGGAAACGCCACACTGAGCCTCCCCTTCATCCTCCGGGAGGCAGGGCAGGTCAGGCCAGCATGTTCACACCCAGGCAGTCACTGCTTATTGGGTATTTGGTCTGAATGGTCAAATCTTTACTTTTAGTGAGAATAGTTTGGCTCTGATCTCAATAGGCAATTTTGCTGTTTTATACTGTGTCATTGGTCCTTTTATTTTGATGATCTATTGGAAAAGCTGCATTTAACTTCTGACAAACATGGAGGAAAGCTGCGAGTTTTCATCCAGCCTCTTTAGCTGTTCAGTTGAATTTGTGTAGGGCATCCAAAGCCATTGCAAAACTTTTTCAAACTTTCTCCCAAAGATAGTTTCCAGTGAATACTGGAAATACAAATGCATTCCCCCCTCCTTTTTTTTTTTTTTTTCTAGAAAATTGTCGAAAGGAGACTTTCATTAAAAATGAAGTGCAGAAATCTACATTTAGCTTTGAAGTTTCTTTTTTCATCAGGGTCTTCTGTTTGGGTTTTTAGGCAGTGAAGCAGAGTCTGTCTAAGGGAAGTGTGGCCCTGGGGCAGCTGCTGTCTGCAGAAGAGCAGTGTCGCTATTATTTAGGTCTGATGCAAACCACCAAAACAGTTTAAAATAGGGTGTGGAGGAAATGTCCTTCCTGGCTGCAGCATGGCATTATTTAGCCAATTTCCACAGAGAAACATAACCCTGTCACCTTGTTGGTTCCTGCCCTTTGGGGCCTTTGGTACAGCGTTCCAGAATAACTCATGATTTTTAGTAGAAGTGATTTAACAGGTAGGCATTAGCAGCAGAAATGCTCACCATGCGTCTCACACTCCTTCTTTCCCTTGTAATATTTTGCTCTGTATGCACCTGTGGCTTCTGACCAAGGTGAGATAACAATGATGGTCCTTCTTGCCTGGCATGTTATGGGGTTTGGGAAGCCAAGCAGGCACACTGGCTCATCTCAAGGACAAGTAAGGAGAAGGGAGAAGTAACATTTGAGAAGCTGCTCTGAGCCAGTGGCCTGACATTACTGTCTAATTTACTCCATTCTAAAAAAGATCAGTCCTGGGTGTTCATTGGAAGGACTGCTGTTGAAGCTGAAACTCTAGTACTTTAGCCACCTCATGTGAAGAACTGACTCATTTGAAAAGACCCTGATGCTGGGAAAGATTGAGGGCAGGAGGAGAATGGGACGACAGAGGATAAGATGGTTGGATGGCATCACCAACTCGATGGACATGGCTTTGGGTGGACTCCGGGTATTGGTGATGGACAGGGAGGCCTGGTGTGCTGCAGTTCTTGGGGTCGCAAAGAGTTGCACGTGACTGAGCGACTGAACTGAACTGAACTGATCCATTCAGTGTCCCAGAGATCATGATTTGCTTTGCTCCTGTGATCTGCCTCCTTCCTGATTGTCACCTGATTGCCATCATACTAGTAAAATCAAGATGGGGAGAGTCTCTTTCCCCAGGAAAACTCGGCCGTTCCTAATAATAGCGTCTGAGTGGTGGGACTCCCTGCGGTGACCCGTCCCTTGACCACTGACAGCAGCTGAACTTGGGCCAACTGTCTCTCAAGATGTGCTCTGCCAACCCTAGATTCCAGGCGTGTAGGACCAGCATCTGTGTACAGACCTCCAGCAGCTGCTGGAGCAGGCGGGAATAGTAGGATTTATCCAGGATCACCAAGGGGGATGACTTGATTTTTGGTGTCTCACTCATTGGAAAGCTTGTAGGTGGTTAATATTCTTTGCCTCCCGAAAGGATCTCTCTTTTACTTGCAGTAATCAGCATTTTCAGTCTTGGCACTCAACTGCCTCCTTGCCTGTTGTCAACTTAGGATTTCCTGCTTAGCCTCTTCAGGGTTCCTAGGTCTGTTCTCAGGGCTGAAGCTATAGCTCATTAGAATGGACTTATCTTGGGGCAAGTGTGTGGGATGGTGAGATTGTATCTGGGGAAGGTTGCCTGCCTTTTATCTTATGCAGCTCTTTTTAAAATTTATTTTTGCTCCTTTCCGATAAGATATTTGCCCCTCACCAAGTTTTTCTGCTTAGTTAAAATATAGGGCTAGTATACAGGCAACAGGAGCCTCTACCCTGGGGTTTAAAGGGCACTGCTTTTATTCTTCTCTGGTCAGGCCCCTGCCCATGGGATGAGGAAACCCCTGGGGCTGTGAGTCCAAAGTCTCCCCTTTTTATTTTTTAAAAATATTCATTTGTTTGGTTGGCTGCCTCGAGTCTCAGTTGCTGCACGCGGGATCCTCGTTGCATCACGTGGGATTTTCCATCGCAGCGCACAGCCTCCCTAACTGTGGCCCGTGGGCTCAGTAGTTGTGGCATGTGAGCTTTGTTGCTCCATGTCATGTGGGATCTTAGTTCCCTGATCAGGGATCGAACCCACATCCCCTGCATTGCAAGTTGGATTCTTAACCACTGGACTACCAGGGAGGTCCTCAAAGTCTCCCCTTTGTAGATCAATTTCAGGTGCCTGGCAACCCAGAATATGCTGCTCGGATGGCTGTGGACCAGCTTGTACAGCTCGTGTGGAACTTTGGCCCATCTTCCTGTGGGCCTTTGTAGCCACTGGTCTGTGGGCCCGAGCGGTGGCGAAGGCACAGCTGTGTATATATGGGCTGTAGGGGGTGTGAACGTGAAAACTGGGGAGCTTACATGGTCTCTCCTGGTGCCGGACGGAGCAGCCAGTGGAAAGAGGAAGGTAGACCGTTGGCCGGGTCTGGGACGGAGTTTCCCCATTTCCTGGGCTGGATTCTGAGCAGGAGTTTGAGAGTTGAACTTGGACTTTTCTAAGGTGCATTTGTCAGTTGAGGCAGAAGAATCAAACCTGTTTTGCTGAACAGTTGGTTAGTGTGATCTGTAACTTTCAGTCTTCTGACCTGTGATCTGCGGGCCACCCTTTGTACGCTGCTGCCCTGGGTGTTCTGATGCCAGGGGTGGATCTATACAAACCACATGCCTTTGCTGAGGTGTTAGGTACAAAATTAGTTGTGGATTGTATCATATTTTCCCTGGAGTAAAGAGATTGCTCATTAATGAAAAGGCTAAGAGTTTGGCTGTAATCATAGTATTGTATCTCCTTGAGGAAATTCAGTTTTTCATGGCTTGTCTTTTCCTGCAGGAAACTTACGCTTTATTCATTTGACTTGTTCTAGCCAGGATTTCACTTACACAGCTTCTTTAAGATTTCCCAGTGTCTTGCTTACGTTTCCTCTTGGTCTTGGGAACATGAGGCACGGTGCAGCTTATCTGGATGTTTTCTTCTCCTATTATAAATATTTTATTTGAGTGATCTGTGGCCTTCTCAAGCCTTTTTAAGGAAACAGGAATATCAGTACAGTATAAAGAAATAAAAAGCCCTTAGGATACCGTACAAGGTATTTTTGTCAAAACTGTGCATTTTGGGGAACTGGTAGCTTCGCAGAATCAACATGAGTGTCTTTGAAGGAAACTAGGGAGTCAGGTGTATATTATCAACGTTTTCTACTTTTTCTGTGAAAGGTGTAAATTGTAGTGGAGGATTCATTAGCTGTGGCAGGAAGTTCACCCCGCTGCTTTGTGGATGACTGATGGTTGTCCTGAACTCTGCAGAACTTTGCTGAAGTAGGGGACAGTGGCTCAAGCCCCCACAGTGGTGTTTTGTCTTGAGGAAGCTTCATGTGAGAGATTTTATGGACAGGTTTCCTGATAATGTTATGACTTTGGTTACTCTCATTGGACCACACTGAGTACTTAATGTGTATTATTTAACCTCCAGGCAGGTGAACTTTATAATGCTCATATTAAGTCTTCTAGAGATCAGGGAAATTAACTAAGGCCACTCAGTTAGCAAATGGTTAGACTGGGGTTGAACCCAAGATGGTCTGGTTTGGGTACCTAGACCCCTAAGTGTTATGCTGTACTGAACAGGCCACCTCAATTGATACAGACCACTTCTCCTTTATAGCCTGGGTGCTGGGAGACTGGGAGTTCAGAGAAACAATGGTGATAGCCAACATTTTTCTAATGCTTTGGCTTTCTTTATATGTTATCCCATTTAATTTCTTTAAATAAAAGAATGTTTAATCCATACACCAGGTAGTCAGACATTAGGCCTACCTTGTGACCTTAATGGGAAAATGAAATATACACATCAGATGAAATAGCCCTGGCTAAATCATGGCCATCAAGGAGTTTAGGTATTCTGAGCAAACAGACACTTTATTTGGAAGGACTGGGGAAATTCAAGGATGAATTCAAGGATGTATAGGTAGGTGGGGGATATATATGGTATGCCAAGGTGGTTTTACCATGATGTGGATAGAACTTAACCTCAAGGCTTCTCCCTGGTACAGGCCTGCCTTCTTGCTCTAGGAGGGACCCTGGCAATACAGTTAACAAGTGTCATCAAGGTAAAGAATATTTAAGGCATCTTGCAATGCCCTGAAAATTACAGCTCATCTGTAGAAGAAACTTGATAGAGAGGCTTTCCTAAATTTAGAGGCATCTCAAAACAGTCATATGATACTAATTACATGAGTTAATTATGAAGCCAAAAAAATGCTTCCAAGTTATGCAAGAATAAATTAAAACATTCTAGGGACTTCCCCGGTAGTTCAGTGGTTAAGACTCCATACTTCTGCTGCAGGGGACACGGGTTCAATCCGGTCGGGGAACTAAGATCCCGCATGCCACACAGGGCATCCAGAAAGAAGGGGAAAAGAAGAATAAATTAAAAATTGTGGTTATCAATTCTAGAGGAAGTATCGAGTTATTTCAAATTTTCTCTGAAGAGATATTGCGAAATACCACTGGAAGAGATGATTAAACACAATGTAACCAAAAACTGTAGTAGCATGTATCTGAGAGGTGTATCAAGCAGTTAATTTGTTTTCTTTTAAATTTTATATTTGTGGTATCTGCAGCTTCTTAAAATTTGGAATTTGTAAGATGCCACTCTAAATTCTAAATACTCACTTTCATACCTAAATTTCTGTTCTTAATTTTATATTCTTTTTCTTAAAGAGTTCCCTTAAAATTGATAAACTTCAGCTTCCAGAAGACCTGACTCTGTGCCTAATGGTAGGGTTTGCTTGTTGACTTAGAAAATAAATTTTAAATGTTCCCCACCCCCAATCCCATATAAATACTCTGAAGTCTGCATTGTTACATTACCAGACCAAAACTTTTTTTCCCTAACGTCTTCATCATTTTGCTAGATTAGAGGCCCCAAGCCAAGTAGAAAAAGAAGTTGTAAATATGTAATTATCACAGAACCTTGATCCTGAATGATCTAAGCCTGCTTTGACCCATGGTTTTGAAATTAAGTCTCTGCCTAGGAGACCGCCGATGAAGATTAAACCCCATCATACTGGCACCGTCAAGGTGTCTCGGGGCCTGGTTGCCTCCTTTGGGCTCCCTGGGTCTCATTTTTCTTCTATGTATAGTGACATGAATTCAACTGGATAAGATTTGCAGCTTTTTCTGTCCTGAAAAAGCTGGGTGTTAGTGAAGGAAATCATCAATGTTGACTTAGAAAAATAATCATTAACTAATCAAAATAGAAAACTATTGAAAGTCATCCCAGATTGGAACAGACGAATACCACAGACATCCAGTTGGAGTTTGTTGGGAATGGATGCTATTAAAAAAAGAAACAAGCCACGGTTATTTTGGAAATCTCCTAGTGAAGCCTGTGCAGACATCCTCACCAAAGAGCACGTTTCCTGCAGCTCCCGCTTTCTCCTCCTGGCCGAAGAAAGGCGGCCTGGGTTTGGGTGGGAACACCATTTCCCTCTGGTTAATTACAGTGTTGGCATCCTCCCCTTCCTCTGAGTTGGTGAGAAGGTCTGTGAATAGTTTTCCTAAGGTAGAGAGTTAGGAAATGCTTCTCTACATCTAGGAAAAGAGAACCCTGCATCTGTCTTTAGGGGAAACAAGTGGAAACTTGTCTGAATATAACTAGTCTTGTCTTGCCTTTCAAAAATTTCTCCAAGCAGTCTCAGAAAGGACAGAATTTGCTTCATCTGGGCAGTTTTCAGATACTCTTTTCAGTGGGGGCATAGCTCTGAGTCCCATAATTGCATTTCTGTATAGTCAGCAGCGGGGGAATCTTCTGACTGTTGCTTTGGATGACTGTCTTGTTATCACAGCTCACATTTATGTTTTAGTCTCTCAAACCCATAGAATTGAGCAAAAAAAGAAAGACCATATGATAAAATTTGCCTTCAAATATGTGAAAAGGCAAAAACGAAACAAAACACCCAATAGTAACATTTTGTATTCACTGTTCGGCAATCCCTTCAAGTTCATTGTTTTAAAATAATCTCTGGCCCTCTGAACCCAGCCTGGGCATGCTTCTATTCCAGCTTCCCTCGTCGCCGCTTACTCACTCTAATGCCCAGCGGGCCAGCCAGTCTTCTCGTCTGCTGCCCTCTTCTGTTGTCCGTCCCCTCCCCCTGCAGCCCTGCTCGCTCCCCTTTCTCACTCTCCAGGAGCCTCATTTCTCTTTCCACATCTACCTTTCATGACCTGTAGTGTGCCATGAGGCCAAATTCTTGAGGTCAAATATGATGCCTTTCTATCATCCCCTGCTAACAGCAACGAAAGATGCTCCAGTGCTTTGCCACCCAAAGGGCGGTCCGGCTTCCAGCAGAATCTGCATCACTGAGGGTTTATGGGGAATGCAGAATGCTGGACCCCTACCCAGACCTGCTGCCTCAAATCTGATTCTGCATTTTAACGAGATCTCTGGGTGATTCATGTATGTGTACATGAAAGTGTGAGAAGCTCTGTTGCAATATTGTGGAAACCTTTCCGCAGGAGTACCAAGTGATCTGCAGAGATTTCAGTATGTCAGATCAGACTTTTTTCTATCACTGAGGAAAAGAAGGAAGAATTCAAGGAAGGGGAGCTGTCCATTTTATGAGGGTACCCTGACTCATCCTCAGCTACAGAGCCCGTTTTAACAGAGGGTAAGTAATGCTCTAAGGCTAGCAGAAAAGAAAATTGCTGAAAGCGAGTCAATTAATTGAGGTTTTAACCCATGTCTTTTGGGCTTCCCTGGTGGCTCAGCTGGTAAGGAATCTGCCTGCAATGCAGGAGACCTGGGTTTGGTCCCTGGGTTGCAAAGATCCCCTGGAGAAGGTAACGGCTACCCACTCCAGTATTCTGGCCTGGAGAATTCCATGGAGAAGTCCGTGGGGTCACAAAGAGTCAGACATGACTGAGCAGCTTTCACTTTCACTTTACCCAGAGCATCCTTCATGCCTGTTTCCTCCACTGACTGTCCCAAGACCACCAAGTGTAGCTCCTAGGGATCCTTTTCTTTGCTAAACTCAGCATTCGTCACGTTTACTCTTTAGGTATTTAATCACAGAACACCTTGACATTTGTAGGCTGTAATTAAGTCAGGAGCTATTATACGCTGGCATGTCTTAAAATATGTTGCACTCCCTTGTATATAAAGTATGTTTCCAATAAATTAATGAATTTTTTTTTTTGAAAGTACTTGTTGGATTTGGTTTTATTCCAATGTTATCCAAGTATCACTGCTTTGGTAATCATTGTTTTAAGAGTTCATTTTTCTGAGATTTTTTGAATACTCTTCTATGAAGATGTTTTTATAACAGAGGTTGTTATTTTAAGTCTTATTTCAAATATCTTCTAACTAAAAAGTGTAGTTGAAGCCACTTCTCTTTTTTTTTTTTTTCAGGTTCTAAGTTTGTTTTTTTTTTAATTTTTAAAATTTTAATATCTTTAATTCTTACATGCGTTCCCAAACATGAACCTCCCTCCCCATAATGTCAGGTTTTTCAGAAAGTGGTTTTGCTTTTCAATATGGAAAAAAAAACCTATTGTCTTGAGAAATGTTTTTGGTCAATGCTCAGGGAGGATTCCATTTTTCTTGAATCCCTCAACATTAATTTTAGACTGTTCTAAAATTTTAGACTGTTCTTAGTTCTGAGAGCTCTATGGCTGGCTTCTTCATTGAGGAGCTTCTGTATTTTACTCAACAAAAGGCAATGTTTGCACCTCAGCTGCTCTTATCTTCCAATAGTTGTGGCTCCCTGTCGGTTGAAAAAACTCATTCTCCTAACAACTTTTTGATTTTTCCAAATAATTTTCTTTTCTGACTTTTTTTTTTCTTTTGACAACTTAGTTGGTAAAAACAAACAAAATGTAGAAAAAACTTTCCATTCAGCCTTGTCTCATGTTGCTTCTTTCCCATCAGATCTCAACTTATTTATCAGTTCAGTTCAGTTCAGTCGCTCAGTCGTGTCTGACTCTTTGCGACCCCGTGAATCGCAGTACACCAGGCCTCCCTCTCCATCACCAACTCCTGGAGTTCACTCAGACTCACGTCCATCAAGTCCATGATGCCATCCAGCCATCTCATCCTCTGTCATCCCCTTCTCCTCCTGCCCCCAATCCCTCCCAGCATCAGAGTCTTTTCCAATGAGTCAACTCTTCACATGAGGTGGCCGAAGTACTGGAGTTTCAGCTTTAGCGTCATTCCTTCCAAAGAAATCTCAGGGCTGATCTCCTTTAGAATGGACTGGTTGGATCTCCTTGCAGTCCAAGGGACTCTCAAGAGTCTTCTCCAACACCACAGTTCAAAAGCATCAATTCTTCGGTGCTCAGCTTTCTTCACAGTCCAACTTTCACATCCATACATGGCCACTGGAAAAACCATAGCCTTGACTAGACGGACCTTAGTTGGCAAAGTAATGTCTCTGCTTTTGAATATTCTGTCTAGATTGGTCATAACTTTTCTTCCAAGGAGTAAGCGTCTTTTAAATTCATGGCTGCAATCACCATCTGCAGTGATTTTGGAGCCCCCAAAATAAAGTCAGACACTGTTTCTACTGTTTCCCCATCTGTTTGCCGTGAAATGGTGGGACCAGATGCCATGATCTTAGTTTTCTGAATGTTGAGCTTTAAGCCAACTTTTTCACTCTCCTCTTTCACTTTCATCAAGAGGCTTTTTAGCTTTCAAATAGAGTCCCCTATAGTGTGTGTGTACACACAGTGAGTCACTTCCAACTCTTTGTGGCCCCATGGACTGTAGCCCGCCAGGCTCATCTGTCCATCCCAGGCAAGAACACTGCAGTGGGTTGCCACTTCCTACTCCAGAGGATCTTCCTGACCCAGGGACCCTGCATCGGTAGGCAGGTTCTTTACCACCAGTGCCACCTGAGAAGCTTCTGACTCTCTTAATTAACTAATCAGACACTATTTACAACAATCACCTAGTTACAAGAAATGCATTTTTGCTCTTAAATTGTGCTACCACAGTGCAAGACTGAACTGTTTTCAGTCATCTGTAAGGCTCTCCTTGTTGGTCTCTGCCCACGGACACCCCTCGTCTTTCCAGCACACAGTATGTATCACATCAGTTAACTCTGCCCCGCAGCTGTCAGGTTGACAGGTGAGCTGCTGGAAAATCTTCCATGGATCCTCTCCATGGATCCGAGGTGACTGCAAGGCTGTCACTTCCTTCCTGAGGTCTGGGTGCATCCCTGGTCTAGCACGCACAGACAGGACCCAGCATCAGTTGGACGACCACGGGCCTGGATGGGCCCAGCCTCTCCCTCAGCCCCGTTCTGTCCTCTTGCAGCCTTAGGCCCTGGTTTCACTCAGCTTCTCTAACTCGCGACTGTTCTGCTCCGCGGGTTTTCCCATCCTCTCATCCCCAGCGATGCCTCTGTCCCTTTGAAGCAATGCCTGGCCAAACCCCACTTCTCCTGTCGCACCTGCAGTCAGATGCGTGCTGGTGTTCCCTTCCCAGTCTCTCCATCAGACCTGGCTTCCTCTTGGGCAGCCCTGGAGGGAAGCTTCCTGTGGCTAGATGTGTGTGTGTTTTAAATCTCTTCCTAGAAGGAAAACCCTCTGAGGGAGAGCCATCTGTCTGATTTTTCCCTGGTGCTCAGCATGCGTTGTCACTGAAAAGATTGTTGGGTTTGAAATTCATTACTTTTAAAGGCCAGGGATGCTGCTTATAAATCCAACATGGCGGGGGGGGGGGTGGTTGACAAGATTTTGTTTTTTGCTCCCCCAGGTGCGTCCTCCAGGGCTGGTTATTTATAGCCACCTGTCGGGGTATGTGAGAGAGCCACGGGCTTGTGGGAAATCGTACGCGTCCTGATTTGTGTAAGTGGCTCTTTACAGTGGAGGTTTCCTGTGTGTTCAGCCTGTAGTCTCTGTGAATTTGGGGGAGCTGCACTCTGTGGGTGGGAGGGCTGTTGTTTTTCCACCCCATCACAGCCGCCTTTGATTCATTTATCTTCTTGTGCACATCTTTTGTCAAGGGCCCAATGTGCTATGACTGCAGAGGCCAGAAAAAGTCAAAGTAAATCACACCATCTGACAACTTAGGACAGTTGTTCTTTTTTTCTTTTTTTTTGCCAGTTCTGCCTTTCATTTTCTGACTCATTGCTTATTTCCTGTGTTGGGATGGTTGGAGAAGGGGCTGTTGAATGCTGGGATAGTGGGCTGGTAGAGAGCTGCTGGAAAACATCCCGTCTGCAAGGGACTCCTGTTGGCACATTTGGAAAAGTCCTGTGGAAATAGCTCATGGGTAGGAGACAGGTAGAAAGACTGCCTTAGGTGGGCACTTAACAGGGATGGGTCTCCAGAGAAGGCCTGGAAGGTCTCAGCCCCGCCATCACAGCCCTTGTGTCAACACTCCATTGCTGGGCTGCCTCCTGCACCAGTGTGGCTTCCAGACACATCTCTCCTCCTTTCCAGCTGAGTCATCACCCCTGAGCCCTCCGCTGTGGACATTCTGGAGTAGACTTCATAAAATAACGTGGACATGGACTAGCAAGCTAGCCCCGTCTGCTCTGTTGATGGAGGGAAAGGAGGTGAAATAAGGAATTTGTGTCTTAATATTTCTGTGGCACTTACTAGACAGTGAATGCTTTTAATCTGATGTGCTGTTGGTGAGCTTTCAAAACTGTTGAAAACATGAATATTCCAAAATGTGGGGATGTTTGTGGCAATTATAGACTCACTTCTGTTTATTCAACACTTTGCAAAGCAGTTTGTCAAAATCAGAGTGTGTCCCATTACCAGTTTTTGAATTAGAGGCCTCTTGTGTCTTCAGGGCCCAGTACGGAATCTGGTTTCCCAACAGTTCAGTGGTTACTTCTTGAATGAGAGTTAGAGCTCCAATGAACTTGAACCTTGAAGCCCCTCTGCTCTAAGCCCATTGGCTTTGCTTCTCAAGGGATCTCCTCTTTTATGTAAAAACAATGGACTAAATGTTAGTTGTCTGTGTCACTCACGTTCTGCCAGTCAAAGCAGTTTTGTTCTTCTCTGTATGTCTTTATTTATACGTCTTGCTTTAAGTTCTGGAAAAGGAAGCCTCAAACAATTCCTGACCTCTGATACAATGGACTATTTTGCTGATGACCTGTACTCTAAAATAATTTATATTCCTGAAAGTTTTTGGAGGAAGCCCCTGAAAATTCTTGACAATGTCGAACTGGTCCGGAGTCACTTTTCCTAAAGCGTCGTCCAGGTTACACAGGCAGCCCATGGAAGCTGTGGTCCTCGCGCCGTCACAGTTGCAGGGTCTTGAAGCTGTAAGAGAGGCACGAGGCCATGGGGAACTGAGGATTGGGCTGGTTGACAGCAGTCACACGAACCTCAGGACACTCTGAGCCCCTTTGCCTTTTATCAGCAGCGAGCAGGGCTGCAGGGGAAGGGCCTGATTTCAGTGAGCGCTTCTGCCCACCGCCCTCTGTGTGCATATCTCTTGGGAACATATACACTGTCTTTCATTGGTAAAATAGCTGTTAAATGAACGTTTAAAGCATACCAAATGTTGCAAGAATAGTCCTTTGCTTACTTGTCCAGGAAGATGGAACACTAGTGCCAGGGAGCAGAAAAGAGAAGTGATTTGAATAACTTGAAGGGAATGGCAACCCACTCCAGTATTCTTGCTTAGATAATCCTGTGGACAGAGGAGCCTGGTGGACTACAGCCTGTAGGGTCACAGAGAGTCGGATAGAACTGAGCACGTGTTACAGGCACTGCCATTGAGACGGACTGGGGAGAGAACACCAGTGGAAAAGATCTAGTCAGCTAACTGAAGAAAACGTATTGAGCATGTCTGATTACAACGGTGTTTTAATCATCCCATATGTTCACAGAATACTTCGTTATCTGTAAAACACTTTCCTTTGCCCATCACATGGAACCTTGGAGACAACCCTCCGAGACGGGCCTACTTATCCCATTTCACAGAAACGGAGGCCCAGAAAGATGAAACCCCAGAGGCATCGTCAAGTACCATTTGTCTTTCATCATTTTTAGTCATTATATTCCCTCACTGCTTCATTTCCAATTAAATATAAGATTGGAACCCTGATCCCATCATGTTTTTCTGTTTCTGTAACTGAACTGTAGAAAAGCGAAGGGGAGGGTTGGTGTCAGAGGCCTCGTGTTTTTGCCTTAAACCTGAGAAGCCGGCTTTAGGACTGGCGCGTTCCTCCTCCAGACATTTTTCTGAGGGTTTTGAGCACCAGTCCTACTGGAGTTCAGACTGTGTTGTGAGTCATTGTTCTCCTTCCCCTTTCCTTGTGGGGACAGTTTCTCTTTTTAACACCGTGTGGTCTACTTTCTGAGGGTTATGTCACCATCGTCCCGAGACAGATGTTGCCATTTAGAAGAGCCCGTGGCCGTTGCCCTAGTCCTGTAGGTTTGCCCTTCCCTTGAGCTTCAAGGTACATGACGTGGTCAGGTACATGAGGGTCTTTATGTGGGAAGGCCCAGAGATCAATGACTTCTGGGATCCCTTCGAAGATCCTCTTAAAGACAGATGCCTGGAAAAGATGGAGGGAAAAACAGAGTTGTTTGGGCTGGCAGAATATGAGTAACATTAGACATCTAGAGTTTAGTCACATTGCTTTGATAGAAAAGAAATTATACCTTGAGGAGTTGTGAAGCCTGCACCTGTGATTATGACATCTTGAAGGGATTTGGTGAGAAATGGCCTCGTTGGCAGAAGCCTCGTCCAGGCTGCCAGCACACAAGGACAGTTGAGAGAGTTCATAAAAAGAGAAGCTGGGTTGTGCTGTTGTTTCACTATATTTCAATTAAGGAAACGCGTAAAAGCAGCCCCGTCTGTCCCACAGACCACTTTCTCTCTGAGCAGGTCCATCGGGATGGTTTCCCATAGCAGGATCCCGGATGAGTCTGATCCCTCCGCCTCGGTGGATGCTCCCTAGAACAGATGAGCTTCTTTACATAATGACTGCGTTCAAGAATTTGTATCATAATTGGAGAGACTCTCCCAACTATAATACATTTCAGTGTTACCTTTATACACTTTCTTTTGCAAAGGGACTTGTAGTAAATCCTCTGCAATAATGCCTTTTATATAATCCTTTAAAATGTATCATTTGACATACTGACTCCTGTTAAGGCAAATGTAATGAGGAAAATACATTTTGAACGTTCTAGAAATGGTCCTTTTTTGAATCTGTCGTATAAATGGTGCTCAATATATGTTTGCTTAAATAGAAAAAAGAAAAATTTCATGAAGACTCGAAACAGAAATTACATTGCTGGGGCATACTGACTTAAAACTTACCTTTTTTTTTTTTTTTTTTGTATTTTGTCTTCTTAACTATGTGGATTTTTCTGAAGGAACAGTTTATCTACAACTGTTCCCTCTGATCTAAGGAACTGTGTATCTTGTTAACTTCTTTGCTAGTTTCTTTAAAGGGAGATAGGCTTTCTCACGTTCGTCTCCTTGAACTCACTATTCATTTTCCGTTATGAGGGTCAAAACACTTGAGAAATTCAGCTTTCTCAGGAAGCCTGCTCCTCAGACTTTTCAAACAGACCTTCCTTTAGGCCTATTGTCCCCTCCGTGATTGACAGAGGATTTCCACCCTTTAAATGATAGGACCTTGTGAAATCTGCACTTAAAAATTAATCTAAAAATGATCTTCCTGGAAGAATTCGTACAATAGCAAACAAGTGCCTGGAGACCATTAGGTTTATGATCCCTGCTTCATCCTAAAGCGATTTCTTGAGTCACATATGAAGATTGCTTAGGTAGAACTTGTCCCTACCTGTGTAAACATTTATAATAAGGTTCAGTTTAAATGCAGTCTGTGATTTTCCTAACAGCAGGCCGATG